>NC_092048.1:80984524-81328448 GCF_003086295.3 Arachis hypogaea | reverse complement strand
TGTAATCTTGCCCCTTCTCAGCTTCATCCTAACTCCTGGGCCTTTATGAAGATTTTTCAACTTCTGTGTCAGGAGTTGGGTGTTCGACCTTCCCTTAGTCTTTTTCTCTATCTGTTCGTGTTGACTAAGCCGAGAGTGGCCAAGAAGAAGGCTTCTTGGATCTCCTTCCAGGCTACCCAAGGAAAGAAAGTATTTTCTATTTTTGATGATTCCTTTCATGACTTTAAAAACTTCTATTTCAAAGTATGAGCTGTTTAGGAGGTTCACCCCTTTTTCTTGGATGAGAACAATGAGCACATTTTCCCTTTGTGGTGGCAAAAAGAGCCTGTAGTCCTTAAGTATTCTTTAGAGAGTCTTGATGAGGTGGAGAGGGCCTTTGTGGGTGTTTTGGAGGACCACTGGGGAGAAGCTTCTCATCTGGATACTAATAAGTTTTTAAGGGATCCTTCCCTTCTTCGCTCAGAGCTAGGTAGTGCCTAAGAGGTCTTCTGATTCGATGAAGGTATTCTGCAAAACAAAAAAGGCGGTGGCAGCTCAGAATCTATTGAAGAAGACGTCTGGGGAGAGCTCTTCGCAACTGCCTCCGAAGGGATCGGAATCCGATCCTCAGGGTCCGAGGAAGGTCATTCCAACTCCCCGAGTTCGGGTAGCTTCGATTGATCCTCCCTTGGTGACCTCGGGTGCTCCTTCCTCTCCTACTGGTCTGCCGCCTAGGAGGTCGAAGACTTCCGGGACTTATGATCTTAATGATAAGGAGTTTCATGGTGTGGCTTTTGCCACAGAGCTCATTGCTCCTTATGGCAAGGTCCCTACTGACAATGTATCCATCCTTCATCACCTTGACTTCATTTCCAGCAATAATAATCGGATGGCTAATCTCAGCGCCACCTTGTCTCGGGTTGTTAGAGAATCTCCTGTCCGTGCCACCAAAGCTTTCCTTGAGGATGCCAAGGCTAAATATGATAGGGTGAAGGGCCTAAAGGATGAGTTGTAGGCCAAGAGTGTTGGGTTGGAGCTTGTCGTAGAGAGGGAGAAGGCTCGGGCTACTGCTACGGAGACGACAGCTAATCTGGCTGAGGATATGGCCAAGAAGATCAAGGAGAGCTACATCCGGACTTACGGCGAGCTGTTGGAGACCAAAGAAAGGATTTAGTCTACCTATGATGATTATGCTAAGCTTCAGGGCCATGTAGTGAGTGGCATGACTGCCCTGTATGAGAATTTGAAGGTCCAAGTCAATGTTCTTGCCGCAGAGGCCGATCTTACCCTATTTAGCGTAGACAATGTTGTTGAGGATGGTAAGTGTTCATACTCTGGGTGAAATATACCCATCAAAATAAACACATTTAAAGACTCAAAAGGCCATCCAAGAGGCAGCCTCAAGAGCTTAAAAGTGTTTTGTTTTCAAAATAAAGTTGCATAGAAGCAACTGAAAGTCAAGAGAAGTCTACCATATCAAAAGTTACAAAAAACAGGGTTTAAAAAGCCCACAAATCGGGCTGTACAGATAAAACAAAGAAATCATAAGGGGTCCAAAGTTTCCCCAGTAGTAGCATCCGTGGCTGAAGGAGGAGGAATGATCTTCATGGGGGTGGCATCCACAATCCTATCCTCCCGAATAAGAATTTGACAATCAGGATCAGGTTCGAGATGGTCGACCTTAGCAGAAGGAGTTGAAGAAGTCGTGGCTGGAGAAGCTTTAGCTGGCGGTGCAGGAGGAGGCCCGTCATCTTCATCATCCAGGGCAGGTACTATCCTGCCATTCTCTACCATATTGTCCAAGCTGAAGAGAGTCAGGTCGAGTTCAGGAGCTAGAACTTGGACCTGTGCCTTTAAATTATCATAAGCACCTATCACAGCATCTACCAGATGACCCTGGAGATCGGCGTAATCCGCATGGGCAGAAGCAAGTTTCTCCTTCAACTCCAACAGCTTGGCATAAGTATGGGTATAACTTTCCTTGTGTTTCTTCGCCATCTCCTCCTCCAAGTTTGCACCTGCCTCAGCCCTGGTAGCTCGGGACTTTTCTTTCTCCAAATCCAACTCCAGCTTAATTACCCTGGCATCAAGCTCATCCTTCACCCCCTTTATTCTATCGAAATCCAATTTAGCATCCTCTAGAAAAGCCTTAGTCGCATGAACAGGGGAACCCTGAACAGTACGGAATAGGGCTGCACCCATATGGGTCATCCGAATACTGTTACTGGTAATGAAATTCAAGTTATGAAGGATGGACATATCATCCATAGGAAGTCGACCATAAGGGGCAATTTGATTATCAACAAACCCCACGGTATCAAAATCAGGGGCATCAAAGTCATAAGGATCCACAGTCTTCTGTCTTCTGTTATTTAGGAGGAGGACCAGTAGTAGGAGAAGAGGCAGCACCAAAGGTTGACTAGAGAGGAGCAGAAGGAATCACACGAACCTGAGGAGTCGGAATGATTTTCCTCGGTCCAAAAGTGTCCAAGGTCGGCTTCCTTGGAGGAACATGAGTAGATCCTTCTCCAGAAGCCTTCGCCGAGATAATTTGAGCAGTAGTAGCCTTCTTAGCCCGATGATAAGCCTTCATGGAATCTATAGACTTCACCATTTTTGAAAAAGGAAAACAGCAAAATCGAGTTGCAAGTAAAAAAGGGATAGATTGGAAAACAAACAAACAAATAAAGAAAAGCTAAAAAAGAAGTCGGTAACTACCCAATTCAGCTCGAAGAAGGGAAGGATCTCCTAAAAACTTCTTCGTGTCGAGATGGGGAGGATCTCCCCAATTTTTCTCCAACACATGCACAAAGGCCTGCTCGACCTCATCCAGACTTTCCCAAGAATACCTAGTCACTACCACATTCTTTTGCCAGCACAAAGGGAAGGAAGGTTCCATATTCTCATCCAAAAAGAGGGGCCGAGCTCCCTCAACAGCTCGGACCTTGAAATAGTAATTCTTAAAATCCCCAAAAGACTCGTCATACATGGAGAACACTTTCTTTCCTTGGGTAGCTCGGAAAGAAATCCAGGAAGCTTTCTTCTTAGCTACCCCAGGCTTCGTCAACACAAAAAGATAAAGAAAGAGAATATGGGTAGGTCGGATATCCAGTTCTTGACACAAAAATTGGAAGATTTTTATGAAACTCTATGAGTTCAGATGGAGCTGAGAAGGAGCTACATTACAGGGCCACAACAGCTCGGTCTCAAAAGGGGTAAAAGGAATGGTAATATTCAATTGACTGAAGAAGTAGTCATAAGCATAGAAAAAAGGACATTCCCCTTGAGACAATGGAGGAAAACTAACCCTCTCCTCAGGGTCAGATGACACTAACTCATAATTTATCTCCTGGTCCCGATCACTACAAATCCTATGGTGGCTCCTAAGTCGCACAAAGTACTCAGGGTCAGCCACAGTAACACACATCAAAACAATAGAGTCCAACCAGTCAGACATGCTATCCGGGATCTTAGTAGACATCTCAACAATGTTTTTGCGGGAAGACATGTGTCAACTATTCCTACAGTAAGAAAAAGAAAAAAAGGGGTTACTACCAAATAACTCAGGCAAATAAGGAAACAACTTGGACAATAACACATGAACATCAAGAGTCAGATACGGCAGTAAAAGGGAAACCCCAGGACTCACACTAAAGTCCAGGGGCATCTGTTCTGAGGGTTACCTGAAACAGTAGGTCGATCTCGGACGAGATCTTCTGTGCTGGTTGGAGATGACGTGTCCGGCAGGTGGGTGGTGGTCGGAGCTGTCGCGTCCGACTTGTTGGACTGACAATGTTGCTGATCCTTTGTCACCGGTGGGTGGTGGTACCTGCAAAGGACTCCGATGCTTAAGTTAGCAAGGGTATTAAGCATGTTTTTAGTAGAATTAGAGTATGAGTTATACCTGGGTGCTCCAGCGTATTTATAAAGGTGTGATAGTGACCTTTTTAGATAAGATAAGTTAGTTATCTTATCTTATCTTATCTTATCTTCGGGTGAGGTCAGCTTATCTTCAAGGGAACCGCCCTTCTCTCTGTAGGCTTGGGCTGCCTTTTGATTTGGGTCGTGTTCCTCGGTTTTGGGCCCTCTTTGGGCTTTCCTGTCGATTTTGTCCGAGCTCTTTGGGAAGAGGTCGGATGGTTTGACCTAAAGAGGTCGGTAGCTTTGTCGCTAGTTATCCCGGGTCGGACATCTCGACCCAGGGTATGAAAAGTACCCCTGCTCGAGCTTGGTTTTTCTTTTGAGGTCGACTCTTGATTTTAGGACTTCAATCCTTTTCTGGTTAAAGCCGAACTCGAGCATCTGTCGATTTCCTCTTTGTAGAGTCTTCTTTTGAATGTGGAACGTTTTTTCTGTATTCTTAAAAGCGCGCGCTTTGCATTAGCGCTCTGGTCTTGGGAATGCGCGAGGGTTTAATACCCTTATTAATTGTTTTTAATGCCCCGTTTCTCTTGCCTCTTCATTTTGAATTTTGCACTCAGAAAAACGGTTTCCTCTTCTCTGTAACTTCCCCCTTTTTCTCTCTTCCTTTCCGTTTCACCTGAAGTTTGGATTTTTGTTTTTCTCTGTGGCGCTTTCTGCCCGAGAGGTGACTCTAATCATTGTTGCTTCAACTTTCAGCTTTCTCCAGAGTTTTCTCCCTTTTTCCAAGTTGGTTCTTTCTTACTTTCTTCGTCGCTTGCATTATGTTATTTCCAGCTTTGACTTTAGAAAGTTTGAACCTTTTGTATCGCCATGCATCTGCTTGTTTATTGTTATGGGGGTATTTCTTGCTTTTGAAATGGTCTTTCTGTACTCTAGGGTTCGTGCCGTTTATTTTTCTTCTTTTGCGAACTGCATGAACCTGCTTGCTTTCTCGAAAGATTGCTCCTTTGATGTCTTTCGCCATGTTGATAGTTTTCTTTGCTGATGAATTTCGTAAAAGATAACGATGCTTTTTTATTTCTCTGAAAAAGGTTATGTCTTTGATGACTTCTTCTTGATACGTTTTGTTATTTGGTTGCTTCGTTTGTTGACTAAACTAAGACTGTGGGTCTGGAGGATAGTTATTTTGATGGTTTTATCTGTGGCTCGTGGCTTTCTATTCAGAGTGTTGTTTTAGTTGAAAGGGGTCATTATCTTCCTGTATTGAGGTGTAGGCTTGTAGGTTTTCCTGAGTCCTTATTCTGTAACTGCCTCCAAAGGATGCCCCTGGATCTTTGGTGTGGGTCCTGGGGTTTCCTTTTGTTGCTTGTACTGCGCTGGATTATGTTGGCCGAGTTGTTTTGATTTCGTCCGAGATGTTTTTTACTAATCCAATCTTCTTTTCTTGTTGTGGGACTAGTTGACCTCATGTCTTCTCATAAAAATATTGTTGAGACATCTTTCCAAGTCCCTGATTGGGTGGATTCTATGGTTCTTCTGTGTGTTTCGTTGGTTGACTCTGAGTTTTGTCAGCAGCTTAGGTAATTTCATAGGATTTGTGGTAATGGTAGTGATGAAAAGAACTATGAGCTTGTATCTCCTAATTTTGAGGAAATGGTCTGTTTTTCTACCCGAATTGCTGGAGAGCGCCCCTTTTTCTATGCATATGACTTCTTTTTTAGTCAAATGAATTTTACTCTTCCTTTTACCCCTTTTGAGACCAACCTATTGTGGTCTTGTAATGTAGCTCCATCCCAACTTCACCCTAATTCCTGGGGTTTTATAAAAATCTTTCAGTTGCTGTGTCATGAACTAGGTATCCCTGCTTCACAATCCCTCTTCTTTTATCTCTTTGTTTTGACAAAGCCTGGGGTGGTTAAGAAGAAGGACACTTGGGTTTCTTTCTGAGCTTCCCAAGGGAAAAAGGTTTTCTCCATGTTTGATGAATCTTTTCGCGACTTCAAAAATTACTTTTTCAGGGTCCGAGCTGTTGAAGAAGCTCGACCCTTTTTTTCTGGATGAGAATGATGAGCCCGCCTTTCCTTTGGAATGGCAAAAGAATGTAATGGTATCTAAATATACGTGGGAGATGTTAGATGAGGCTGAGCAAGCCTTTGTGACTGTGCTAGAAGAAAACTGGGTGCAGCCTCCCCATTTCGACACAAAGAAATTCTTAGCAAACCTCTCTCTCCTCTGAGCTGAGCTGGGTAGTGGTCAATTTCTCTTTTGGTTTTGCTTATTTTTGTCAAGTTTATTTCTTTTCTTTTCTGATTCATGACTTGATTTCTCGCTGTGATATTTGTTTATAGAGATGATTAAAAATAAAGAATCTATGAAGGCCTTTAAGAAGGCGAGGAAAGCCACTGCAGTTCAGAATATGTTGGCCAAGATGGCCGGGGAGGGGTCTTCTCAGGTTCAATCGAAGCCATCCGTACCTATTGATGCAGGCAGAAATTGGCGAATTAAAATTGTTAAAATATATACGTTGTAAGTATAATTCTTAACTCGCCAGAAATCTACTTATCAATTTAGAAAGGTGTCACAGAAATTTAAAATTAAAATACTGGGAGTATGAATCCCAGGTCGTCTCCCAACGAGTTGCAGAAAAGTGTGCTATCTTATTAATCAGAGGTTTTCAAAAAGGTTTGAATTGAGTAAGCAGGAAATTAAATTGGAGAATTTGAATAATGTAAATAAAAGCCTTGATTGGGAGTTGATTAGTTGGAATCCCTATTATTGTTGGAATACTCTCAAGATTAATTGACAATTAAAGGTTGTCCTGTTTAGTTATCCTTTACTAGGTAAGGGAAAGTCAAACAAGTTGGAATGCTACGTCTGTTCACAAGTTGCAATCCACTTATTTAAAAGAGATTGGTGTTAGTGACTAGAAGGCAATCCAACCATAAACCCAATTACAATCTATCTTTTAAGCTTTCCAACTCAAGGGTTCCTTTCAATCAACTCCCCATCAAGTTAGGGAACTACTCGCTCATTGTGAATGTAAAATTCATAGCATATGAAAAGGAATTAAAGAAAGACATTGTAAATAAAAATTAAAATAATTAATAAAAAATAAAGATAATCCTTATATTAAATAATCCAAAAAGATATTCCAATGGTAAAATTAAACAAAGCAAAGAACATGGAAGAGTAAAGCCAAGTAAAGAAAACGAACTAGAACGACGAAGTCTTGATGAGGTAATAGCTCTTCTCAATATCCCAATGCACAAAGAAAAACAAGAGAAAATTAAAATTCTAAGAACTATGAATTTATAGAGAGAAAAACCTAGAGGAGGAGTAAAAAAACTAGATCTCCAAAAACTCTGTAGAATGAATGTTATCCTTAGTTTCTGCATGTTCTCTGGCTCTAGTCTGCTATTCTGGGCCGAAAACTGGGTCAAAATAGGGTCCAAAATCGCCCCCAGCGAATTCTGCAGATTATGCAGATTGATGACAAGTCATCCTAGCCTATTTTAACTAGTCTTTTTCTTTTGTTTTCATTAGAATTATGCACTTTCTTAAGCTACAAGCAAGCTAATTGAGTAGATTTTCATGTTTCCCTTGATTGAACCAACCATATATGAATTCATGCCATTTCATGAGGTTTTATGCTATATTTGTTGCATATTATGAAAGAATGAATATCTCATGATTTTGAGCATAGCTTTGATGAGTTTGGTTGATTAATGATAGGTGAAGAAAGCTTGAAGAAAGGTTGAAGCAAGAAGGAATGGCTAGGAGTGAAGAGAGGACAATGGAATAAGTGAAATTGAACCAGGAAGCAAGAAGCTGGACCTAAAGTTAGCATCAAACTTTTGCACAAACTTTTGGTTGAAAAGTTAGCCCCAACGTTAGCCCCCTAACTTGGAGGCTAACGTTGGAACTTGAAAATTCTCCCCTGGGCTCCAAAAGTTTGCGCCAACGTTAGCCCCCTAACTTTGAGGCTAACGTTGGCACATGAATTTCTCCCCTGGGCACCAAAAGTTTGCGCCAACGTTAGCCCCCTAACTTTGAGGCTAACGTTGGCACATGAATTTCTCCCCTGGGCACCAACGTTTGCGCCAATGTTAGACCCCTAACTTGGAGGCTAACGTTGGCACATGAAAATTTAAGGAAGAGGAGCAAAAGTTTGCGCCAACGTTAGCCCCCTAACTTGGTGGCTAACGTTGGCGCCACTAGCACACAAGGCAAGGCCAACGTTAGGGTCAAAGTTAGACCCCTAACGTTGGCACCAACGTTCATACCAGCAAGTTTTGTGGGCTGCTATGAAAAGTTGGAGCCAAAGTTAGACCCCTAACTTTAGCTCCAACTTTTGGTCCAACTTTTGCAAAACTCAAACCCGGTTCAATTGGTTCACTTTGGTTCTTCTCCAAACTTCAAGAGCAATCAACCAAGGCCTCTTTCAACCCAATTCCACCAAGAGCAAAGGCCCAACTCAAGGCTTGAAGATCATTTGAAGAAAGTGTATAAATAGGATAAAATTCATGTTCTTCGGAGAGCTTTCCTTTTGGAATTTTCATAATAGTTTTCGGAGAGCTTTTGTTATTGAGTGAACTTTAATTTCTTTGTCTTGGGGAAGGAGAATTCACTTCTCTTTCTCTCAGTTTTATTGCTTTCAATTTTAATTACAATTGTCTTGGATCTTGGATTGAAGAATTGAAGAAATTCTGTTTCAATCTCATCCTTGGATCTCTCTGTTTCTTTACTGTTAATTGAATTTCATTTCCGGTTAATTGCTCTTCATTTACTTTCTTTGCAATTTACAATTCCCTTGCAAGTGTTCTTGTTGGATCTAGGAAGGCATTGAGATCTAGACTTGGTTTTCTAGTCTCTGGGTCCTGAGATCCGAATTTCCCATTTCATTTCTCTGTTTACTGCTTTCTATGTTCATTTACTTTTCTGCTTCATATCCGGTTCACTCCCAAACACCTTTTACTCTTCTGTCTGATGCAAATTTACTTTTCCTTGTTTAATTTATGTAAATCCAACTCCCAATCCTTTTTACATTTCAAGCCATTTACATTTCTTGCACTTTAAGATTCCGCAATTTACATTTCTTGCACTCTAAGTTTCGGCCATTTAATTTCTTGTTCTCTACGTTTCAGCAATTTATTTCTTGTTCTCTTTACTTCAATGCAATTTAATTCTGCAAGTCACAAAACCATCAACCAAATCTTGATTCGCTTGACTAAATCAACCACTAAACTAAAATTGCTCAATCCTTCAATCCCTGTGGGATCGACCTCACTCCCGTGAGTTTTTATTACTTGATACGACCCGGTACACTTGCCGGTTAGATTTGTGTGTTTTGGGAGAGATTTATTTTTCCTCCAAAATATCTCACCAAGTTTTTGGCGCCGTTGCCGGGGATTGATTAGATTGACAATGATTAAGTGAGGTGGTAATCTAGATCAAGCACTTTTTCTTTAATTTTGATTAACCCACTAACTGTTTGATTTTTTGCTTAAACTAACTAACACTTCAATCTGGCAGTAAATTGAAGTGTCACTGGTTTTGTGCATTTCTCATGCTCTGCTTGTATGTCAGGTACAAGAAGAACCATACCCAATTTTCATGAACAAGACGAAAGAACTCTCAGGAGGTTAAGAAGAGCTGAAAGAGGGAAAAATATTGTTGGAGAAGAGGAATCAGACGAAGAATTCCAAGAGATGGAGGAACATCTAACCAATCCACCAGTGGAGAAGACAACAACAATGGCAACCCACCCCTGAGAAGAGTTTTGGCTTCCTATACCTTTGCAAATCCTAGACATTGTGGGAGCAGCATCTTGGCTCCAAATGTCAATGCTAACAATTTTGAACTCAAGCCACAACTCATCACTTTGGTTCAGAACAACTGCTCTTTTGGTGGAGGACCACTTGAGGACCCACACCAACATTTGTCCACTTTCTTGAGGATATGCAACACTGTCAAAACTAATGGAGTGCCCCCTGACAGTTACAAACTGATGCTATTCCCATTTTCTCTCAGGGACAAGGCCACTCAATGGTTGGAATCGTTTCCAAGGGACAGCATTAACAACTGGGATGATTTGGTAACTAAGTTTCTTGCCAAATTTTATCCACCTCAGAGGATTATAAGGTTAAAGGCTGAGGTACAAACATTTACACAAATGGAGGCCGAACCCATCTATGAGGCATGGGAGAGGTACAAGGCTCTGATCAGGAAATGTCCCCCTGCTATGTTTAATGAGTGGGAGAAGCTTCAAAACTTCTATGAAGGCTTAACACTGAAATCCCAGGAAGCTTTGGATCATTCAGCTGGAGGTTCCTTGCAACTCATGAAAACTGCAGAAGAGGCTCAAGAACTCATTGATATGGTGTCCAACAACCAATATTTCTTTGCTCATCAAAGAGGCCGCCAACCATCACAAAGGAGAGGAGTAATGGAGCTAGAAGGAGTGGATTCAATCCTGGCTCAAAACAAATTAATGCAGCAGCAAATTCAACAACAATTTGAGCAAATGACCAAGAGGATTGATAGCCTCCAAGTTGCAGCAGTTAACACCAGCCAACCATCAACCACATGGGGACAGAGTGAAGAAACTCAAGAAGAACAACAACAAGAGCAAGTACAGTATATGCACAACCAAGGACCAAATGAAGTGTATGGTGATACATACAATCCATCCTGGAAAAACCACCCAAACCTCAGATGGGGAGATAACCATACCCAAAACCAACAACCATGGCAGAGGAACTCAAACCAACACAACCCAAGAAGCAACCAAAATCACAACCAGCAGCAGACTAACCAAAACCCCTACAGAAAACCTCAAAACAACTACCCCAACCTCAACCAATACCAATCTAATAACCAACCCACCAACCAAAATGCCTACCATCCACCACCCACATCTCATAACCCACCTCAAGTATCACCTGAAGCCCAAAGAATCACTCACTTGGAGGCCATGATAGACAAAATGTTGAAACACCAGGAAATGGTAACCAAGAATCAGGAAGCTTCCCTGAAGAGCCTAGAGAGACAGATGGGGCAATTCTCCAAGCAAGTATCTATTGAGAGACCTTTAAACTCACTGCCCAGTGACACAATTCCAAATCCTAAGGAGGAATGCAAGGCAATACAATTAAGGAGTGGGAGAACATTGATAAGCAACAATGACACTACAAAGAAGCAAGCAGAGAACATCAAAGAACCAACGGAGGATGAGAAGCAAACAAAGGCAGATGAGGCTAAGAAGCAAGTTGTGATGCCAAACAAAGACACTGAGAAACTCAAAGAGAAGGACAACCAGCCACATAGCTCAAAGGAAGTAGCTCAGGGGCAGCAGCAAATAGGAAAAAGCATCACACCTCCACTGCCATATCCCCAGAGGTTTAACAAAGAGGTTAAAGACCAGCATTTTCACAAATTCCTTGAGATTTTTAAGAAGTTGGAAATCAATATTCCCTTGGCTGAAGCACTTGAGCAAATGCCTCTATATTCCAAATTTCTAAAGGATCTTATCAACAAGAAAAGAAGTTGGCTTGAAAGGGAAACCATATTACTCACCGAGGAATGCAGTGCTGTGATTCAACGGGGTATTCCACCGAAACTTAAGGATCCGGGAAGCTTTGTAGTCTCATGCACTATTGGCAAGATAATTCTCAACAAGGCTCTCTGCGACCTGGGTGCCAGCATCAATTTAATTCCTCTCTCAATGATGAGAAAACTTGCCATAGAAGAACTTAAACCCACCAGGATGTCACTAGTCATGGCTGACAGATCAATCAAGACACCCAATGGAATTGTGGAGAATCTGTTGGTGAAGGTTGGAGAGTTTATTTTCCCAGCAGACTTTGTAATTTTGGACACTGAAGAAGAAGGAAACGACTCAATCATTCTGGGAAGGCCATTTCTACACACAGCAAGGGCCATCATTGATGTAGAAAAAGGAGAAATGACCTTCAGGGTCCATAATGAACAAATGATCATAAATGTGTTCAAATCAATGCAAAATGCTCCTGAGCAAGAGGATTACGTAAGAGTGGATATGATAGACAGTTTGATGGAAGAAACAGTGGAAGAAAATTTTCAAGAGCAAGAAGGAAATCAAGGGGCAACAGAGGAACAAGTGGCTGAGACCTTCACTGAGCAAGATGAAAGACAAGATAGCAATGAAGATGTGCGAAAACAAGAACTGAAACCTTTACCCACCCATCTCAAATATGCATTCCTTGGCACATCGGAGAGCTTCCCAGTAATCATTAATTCATCCCTGACAAAGAAGGAAGAAGGAGAACTTCTTGACGTACTCAAAGCTCATAAAGATGCTTTAGGATGGACCATTGATGACCTGAAGGGAATCAGCCCTGCAGTATGTATGCATAAGATCCTCTTGGAAGATAATTCCAAACCAGTGGTTCAACCGCAAAGAAGGCTAAATCCTACAATGAAGGAAGTTGTCCAGAAGGAAGTAATGAAGTTGTGGAATGCAGGGATAATCTTCCCAATATCTGACAGCCCATGGGTAAGCCCGGTTCAAGTTGTACCAAAGAAGGGAAGGATGACGGTCATCACTAATGAGAAGAATGAGTTGATCCCTACTAGAACAGTGACTAGGTGGAGGATGTGCATAGACTATAGAAGATTGAATGATGCCACCAGGAAGGATCATTTCCCTCTCCCATTCATTGATCAGATGCTGGAAAGGTTAGCCGGCCATGCCTATTACTGCTTTTTGGACGGATATTCTGGGTATAATCAAATCGTGGTGGACCCCAAGGACCAAGAGAAAACTGCCTTTACATGTCCATTTGGAGTTTTTGCATATAGGAGGATGCCTTTTGGGCTCTGCAACGCCCCTGCCACATTTCAAAGGTGTATGCTCTCCATTTTTTCTGATATGGTCGAAAAATTTTTAGAAGTCTTCATGGATGACTTCTCTGATTTTGGTGATAATTTCAATGCTTGCCTAAACCATTTAACTCTTGTCTTGAAATGGTTCCAAGAAACTAATTTGGTTTTAAACTGGGAGAAATGCCATTTCATGGTACCCGAAGGGATTGTTCTTGGCCATAAAGTTTCAAGAAAAGGGATAGAGGTTGATAAGGCAAAGGTTGAGATCATAGAAAAACTCCCTCCACCAATTAATGTGAAATCTGTTAGAAGTTTCTTGGGGCATGCCGGATTTTACAGAAGGTTTATCAAGGACTTTTCAAAAATAGCCAAACCTTTAAGTAATCTGTTAATGCTTGATAACCCTTTTGTTTTTGATGAAAACTGCCAGCATGCATTTGAAACTTTAAAAAATAGACTCACAACAGCACCAATCATCACACCTCCAGATTGGGAATTACCTTTTGAACTCATGTGTGATGCAAGTGACATTGCAATTGGTGCTGTACTTGGGCAAAAGAAGGGAAATTTGCATCATGTCATATATTATGCAAGTAAAGTGTTGAATGAGGCCCAAAGAAATTACACTACAACAGAAAAAGAGTTGCTAGCTGTAGTCTATGCATTTGATAAGTTTAGATCATATCTGATAGGATCCAAAGTTGTGGTTTACACTGATCATGCTGCACTTAAGTATTTGATGTCAAAGCAGGATGCTAAACCAAGACTCATCAGGTGGATACTGCTCCTACAAGAATTTGACATTGAGATAAGAGATAGGAAGGGCACTGAAAATCAGGTCGCCGATCATCTGTCAAGGCTACCACATGAAACAAGTCAAAACGCATCCCAGCCCATAAATGAAAGCTTCCCAGATGAGCACCTTCTGCAGATCCAGCAAGCACCTTGGTTTGCTGACATAGCAAATTACAAAGTGGGAAGGAAGATACCGCAAGAATTCTCTAAGCAACAAGTGAAGAAGTTGATCAACGAAGCAAGGAAATTTTCATGGGATGAACCCTTTTTATTCAAGAGATGCTCTGATGGAGTGATCAGAAGGTGTATTCCTGAAAGTGAAGTGAGGGACATCTTGTGGCATTGTCATGGTTCAGCTTATGGTGGACACTTTGGCCCAGAAAAAACAGCCGCAAAAATACTGCAGAGTGGCTTCTATTGGCCAACTATCTTCAAGGATGCCAGAGAATATGTACACCAATGTAATGAATGCCAAAAAGCAGGAGGATTAACAAGAAGGAATGAGATGCCTCAAAACTTTATCTTAGAATTAGAATTGTTCGATCTATGGGGAATTGATTTCATGGGGCCTTTTCCTCCTTCCTATTCTTTTAGATACATCCTGGTAGCAGTGGTGTATGTCTCAAAGTGGGTGGAAGCCATAGCCACAACCACCTGTGATGCACAGATCGTCCTCCAATTCCTTAAAAAGCACATCTTCACTAGGTATGGAGTGCCCAAGGGTCTTATTAGTGATGGTGGTAGTCACTTTTGCAACAAACAAATGGAGAAACTCCTTCACAAATATGGAGTAATTCACAAAGTAGCCACACCTTACCATCCTCAGACTAACGGCCAAGCTGAACTTGCAAATAGAGAATTAAAGAAGATCCTAGAGAAAACAGTGGGAATCACAAGAAAAGATTGGGCTAGAATGCTAGAGGATGCATTGTGGGCGTATAGGACAGCTTTTAAAACTCCTATTGGCAAGTCACCCTTTCAGCTATTTTATGGCAAATCCTGCCACCTCCCTGTAGAGCTTGAACACAGAGCTTTTTGGGCCACTAAACTCCTCAACCTTGATCCCCAAGCCGCAGGAGAAAAAAGGTTGTTACAACTAAATGAGTTGGATGAATTTAGACTAGAGGCTTATGAAAGTGCGAAGATATACAAGGAGAAAGCTAAGAAGTGGCATGACAAGAAGATCACAAAGAAGGAATTCAAGCCAGGACAGCAAGTGCTCCTGTATAATTCGAGGCTTAAAATTTTCCCTGGCAAACTGAAGTCTAAATGGACTGGCCCATACTTGGTGACAAAGGTTTTTCCCTATGGGAGTATTGAACTGCGAGATGAGGCAACAAAGAATCAATTCACAACAAATGGTCACAGAGCAAAGCTGTATTTGGGAGGACAATTGGATAAGGAAAAAGAGGTTCAACACCTACAGCCCTCTTAAAAAGAATTGAAAGATGTCAAGCTAGTGACAATAAAAGAGCGCTTGTTGGGAGGCAACCCAACTGGAGGTAGTTTTCTTTTCATAACTTTTTCAATAAGAGTGTTGGATAACTGCTATGTATTGCAAGAAGCTAAGTTTGGTGTTGCACACCAAAAACAATCGAAGGGAGAATGCAAGATGCTAAGTTTGGTGTTCCACCAAAACTTCATTCTAAATTCCTGCACATTGCTAGTTCCAAGCAATCAAACAGATTATTCAACAACTTAACTATTTTTGTTTAGTCCCAATATCATAACCTTTAGCAAGGACACAAAAGTTTGCCCAGAGTTAACCTGTTGAATCAGAAGAAGTAGCAAGGAATTAAGTGGGAGTTAACCACCAATTGAAGGTCCCATGCATAAAGACTCAAAAAGGGGCACAACAGAAAGAAGAACAAAAGAAATGCAAACCAATAGGTTGTATCTATACTTAACCTTTACTGTTGGGAAATATTTTTGATTGATGTCCTGATAAAGTGTTCATTTAGTTCAAACAGATTCAAACTTCCCTTAGAACAAGTAAACTAGTCTATGTGTATGCTTGTGTGTTTACTTTCACTTGGTAAAAAGCATGTTTGTCCCCTGCACTTTAAATTCAATAAAAGAAATGCTTGAATATGAAGTAAGATGGTTTCTGTTAGATAGAAGTAGAATAAAAGTAAGTGGTGGTATGTGTGTGATTGTATATTAGCTCACTTTTAATGAATAAAGAGCCAGGATATCTCCTTCTAAGTAAAGAGTGGCCTACTGTCTATGAATCTCAATTGAATTAAATTCCTTGGTTAGAAAGAAAAACAAAAAGAAAAAAAAAAAAAAGATAGCCAAAAAGTGGCAGAACAAAAGGAAACAACAAGAAACAAAGCTGGACACCAATAGCTTGAACTTTGAAATATATGCCTGTGATGTCTTTGTACTAGGATCTGCTTGGATTAGTAAGCTCTTAGGAGTGCCTCCACACTCGGTGACTTGGGTTAACTAATCCGGGATCATCAGCTGAAAGTCCACTATCAAGAGCAACCTAACTACAAGGCATTTAGTAACCCAAAGAGGTGCTGGGCATCAATGTTTTAAGAAGGAATGTGGGCCAAGTGTCTATGGTGAATAATGTGTCAAGTATAAAGAAAAAAAAATGAACTTGCTACACATGACACTCAAATAAAGCTTATGAACAAAGTAATAGCCAAGGATAAAGGAATAATGAGATGTCATAGCAATATGTCACTTGAAGCTTGAAGGAGACTTTCTAGGCCTAGGAGTCAATAAGAAGTGAGTATTTGCATATCCACACAAAACCCCATGAACTATCAATAATACTCTGCTAGCATGAACATCCTCTTCCATTTCATTCTTTCTTCTCAATAAATCTTTTCTTGCTTGGGGACAAGCAAGCTTTAAGTTTGGTGTTGTGATGACAAGTCATCCTAGCCTATTTTAACTAGTCTTTTTCTTTTGTTTTCATTAGAATTATGCACTTTCTTGAGCTACAAGCAAGCTAATTGAGTAGATTTTCATGTTTCCCTTGATTGAACCAAACATATATGAATTCATGCCATTTCATGAGGTTTTATGCTATATTTGTTGCATATTATGAAAGAATGAAAATCTCATGATTTTGAGCATAGCTTTCATGAGTTTGGTTGATTAATGATAGGTGAAGAAAGCTTGGAGAAAGGTTGAAGGAAGAAGGAATGGCTAGGAGTGAAGAGAGGACAATGGAATAAGTGAAATTGAACCAGGAAGCAAGAAGCTGGACCTAAAGTTAGCATCAAACTTTTGCACAAACTTCTGGTTGAAAAGTTAGCCCCCTAACTTGGAGGCTAACGTTGGAACTTGAAAATTCTCCCCTGGGCTCCAAAAGTTTGCGCCAACGTTAGCCCCCTAACTTTGAGGCTAACGTTGGCACATGAATTTCTCCCCTGGGCACCAAAAGTTTGCGCCAACGTTAGCCCCCTAACTTTGAGGCTAACGTTGGCACATGAATTTCTCCCCTGGGCACCAACATTTGCGCCAACGTTAGACCCCTAACTTGGAGGCTAACGTTGGCACATGAAAATTCAAGGAAGAGGAGCAAAAGTTTGCGCCAACGTTAGCCCCCTAACTTGGTGGCTAACGTTGGCGCCACTAGCACACAAGGCAAGGCCAACGTTAGGGTCAAAGTTAGACCCCTAACGTTGGCACCAACGTTCATACCAGCAAGTTTTGTGGGCTGCTATGAAAAGTTGGAGCCAAAGTTAGACCCCTAACTTTAGCTCCAACTTTTGGTCCAGCTTTTGCAAAACTCAAACCCGGTTCAATTGGTTCACTTTGGTTCTTCTCCAAACTTCAAGAGCAATCAACCAAGGCCTCTTTCAGCCCAATTCCACCAAGAGCAAAGGCCCAACTCAAGGCTTGAAGATCATTTGAAGAAAGTGTATAAATAGGATAGAATTCAAGTTCTTCGGAGAGCTTTCCTTTTGGAATTTTCATAATAGTTTTCGGAGAGCTTTTGTTATTGAGTGAACTTTAATTTCTTTGTCTTGGGGAAGGAGAATTCACTTCTCTTTCTCTCAGTTTTATTGCTTTCAATTTCAATTACAATTGTCTTGGATCTTGGATTGAAGAATTGAAGAAATTCTGTTTCAATCTCATCCTTGGATCTCTCTGTTTCTTTACTGTTAATTGAATTTCATTTCCGGTTAATTGCTCTTCATTTACTTTCTTTGCAATTTACAATTCCCTTGCAAGTGTTCTTGTTGGATCTAGGAAGGCATTGAGATCTAGACTTGGTTTTCTAGTCTCTGGGTCCTGAGATCTGAATTTCCCATTTCATTTCTCTGTTTACTGCTTTCTATGTTCATTTACTTTTCTGCTTCATATCCGGTTCACTCCCAAACACCTTTTACTCTTCTGTCTGATGCAAATTTACTTTTCCTTGTTTAATTTCTGTAAATCCAACTCCCAATCCCTTTTACATTTCAAGCCATTTACATTTCTTGCACTTTAAGATTCCGCAATTTACATTTCTTGCACTCTAAGTTTCGGCCATTTAATTTCTTGTTCTCTACGTTTCAGCAATTTATTTCTTGCTCTCTTTACTTCAATGCAATTTAATTCTGCAAGTCACAAAACCATCAACCAAATCTTGATTCGCTTGACTAAATCAACCACTAAATTAAAATTGCTCAATCCTTCAATCCCTGTGGGATCGACCTCACTCCCGTGAGTTTTTATTGCTTGATACGACCCGGTACACTTGCCGGTTAGATTTGTGTGTTTTGGGAGAGATTTATTTTTCCTCCAAAATATCTGATCAAGTTTTTGATTCATATCCGGTGGAAAAGCAGAAAAATTTTTAGAAGTCTTCATGGATGACTTTGAGACCATGGATAAAGCTTATGAACAAAGTAATAGCCAAGGATAAAGGAATAATGAGATGTCATAGCAATATGTCACTTGAAGCTTGAAGGAGACTTTCTAGGCCTAGGAGTCAATAAGAAGTGAGTATTTGCATATCCACACAAAACCCCATGAACTATCAATAATACTCTGCTAGCATGAACATCCTCTTCCATTTCATTCTTTCTTCTCAATAAATCTCATCAAGTTTTTGGTTCATATCCGGTGGAAAACCAGAAAAATTTTTAGAAGTCTTCATGGATGAGATATTTTGGAGGAAAAATAAATCTCTCCCAAAACACACAAATCTAACCGGCAAGTGTACCAGGTCGTATCAAGTAATAAAAACTCACGGGAGTGAGGTCGATCCCACAGGGATTGAAGGATTGAGCAATTTTAGTTTAGTGGTTGATTTAGTCAAGCGAATCAAGATTTGGTTGATGGTTTTGTGACTTGCAGAATTAAATTGCATTGAAGTAAAGAGAGCAAGAAATAAATTGCTGAAACGTAGAGAACAAGAAATTAAATGGCCGAAACTTAGAGTTCAAGAAATGTAAATTGCGGAATCTTAAAGTGCAAGAAATGTAAATGGCTTGAAATGTAAAAGGGATTGGGAGTTGGATTTACAGAAATTAAACAAGGAAAAGTAAATTTGCATCAGACAGAAGAGTAAAAGGTGTTTGGGAGTGAACCGGATATGAAGCAGAAAAGTAAATGAACATAGAAAGCAGTAAACAGAGAAATGAAATGGGAAATTCAGATCTCAGGACCCAGAGACTAGAAAACCAAGTCTAGATCTCAATGCCTTCCTAGATCCAACAAGAACACTTGCAAGGGAATTGTAAATTTCAAAGAAAGTAAATGAAGAGCAATTAACCGGAAATGAAATTCAATTAACAGTAAAGAAACAGAGAGATCCAAGGATGAGATTGAAACAGAATTTCTTCAATTCTTCAATCCAAGATCCAAGACAATTGTAATTGAAATTGAAAGCAATAAAACTGAGAGAAAGAGAAGTGAATTCTCCTTCCCCAAGACAAAGAAATTAAAGTTCACTCAATAACAAAAGCTCTCCGAAAACTATTATGAAAATTCCAAAAGGAAAGCTCTCCGAAGAACTTGAATTCTATCCTATTTATACACTTTCTTCAAATGATCTTCAAGCCTTGAGTTGGGCCTTTGCTCTTGGTGGAATTGGGCTGAAAGAGGCCTTGGTTGATTGCTCTTGAAGTTTGGAGAAGAACCAAAGTGAACCAATTGAACCGGGTTTGAGTTTTGCAAAAGTTGGACCAAAAGTTGGAGCTAAAGTTAGGGGTCTAACTTTGGCTCCAACTTTTCATAGCAGCCCACAAAACTTGCTGGTATGAACGTTGGTGCCAACGTTAGGGGTCTAACTTTGACCCTAACGTTGGCCTTGCCTTGTGTGCTAGTGGCGCCAACGTTAGCCACCAAGTTAGGGGGCTAACGTTGGCGCAAACTTTTGCTCCTCTTCCTTGAATTTTCATGTGCCAACGTTAGCCTCCAAGTTAGGGGTCTAACGTTGGCGCAAACGTTGGTGCCCAGGGGAGAAATTCATGTGCCAACGTTAGCCTCAAAGTTAGGGGGCTAACGTTGGCGCAAACTTTTGGTGCCCAGGGGAGAAATTCATGTGCCAACGTTAGCCTCAAAGTTAGGGGGCTAACGTTGGCGCAAACTTTTGGAGCCCAGGGGAGAATTTTCAAGTTCCAACGTTAGCCTCCAAGTTAGGGGGCTAACGTTGGGGCTAACTTTTCAACCAAAAGTTTGTGCAAAAGTTTGATGCTAACTTTAGGTCCAGCTTCTTGCTTCCTGGTTCAATTTCACTTATTCCATTGTCCTCTCTTCACTCCTAGCCATTCCTTCTTGCTTCAACCTTTCTCCAAGCTTTCTTCACCTATCATTAATCAATCAAACTCATCAAAGCTATGCTCAAAATCATGAGATATTCATTCTTTCATAATATGCAACAAATATAGCATAAAACCTCATGAAATGGCATGAATTCATATATGGTTGGTTCAATCAAGGGAAACACGAAAATCTACTCAATTAGCTTGCTTGTAGCTCAAGAAAGTGCATAATTCTAATGAAAACAAAAGAAAAAGACTAGTTAAAATAGGCTAGGATGACTTGTCATCACAGATCGCGCATGTCACACGATCGCGTCATCTATGCGAACGCGTAATTTGCGTTTTTCCCTGCCACGCGTTCGCGTCGTCCACGCCTCCGCGACGCTTGTGCGTTTCCATTCCGCACGGTCGCATGAGTCATGCGGACGCGTCACTGCGATTTCTCCACTTTCGCATGGTCGCGTGAGCCATGCGGCCGTGTCACTTCTCGCTGGTTATCTCCTCAATTTCTTGTGTTCCTTTCATTTTACTAGCTTCCTTTCTAATCTCCAACTCATTCATGCCCTATAAAACCTGAAACGCTTAACACACAGATCACGGCATCGAATGGAATAAAGGAGAATTAAAATGCATAATTAAAAGTCTCTAGGAAGTAGTTTTCTATCAAGTAATAATTTCAGGAAGGAAATATAAATGCATGATAAATTAATGAATAAGTGGGTAAGGATCATGATAAAACCACACAATTAAACACAATATAAACCATAAAATAGTGGTTTATCAACCTCCCAACACTTAAACACTAGCATGTCCTCATGCTTAATTGAAGGAGATAAAATAAATAAGTATGAACATGTAGAAACTCATGCAATGCAATGCAATCCTATATACATGAATGCAACTATATGATTCTTGCCCACTTGATCAAAAGTAAATAAGCTCTTTAAAACAATTGCAAATCAAATTCCACTAATTCTATCATTATACAGTAAGACAGATAAAAGTGCAAGAAGATAGCTCATGAAAGCAGGTGTTCCGAGGGTTACCTGAAACGTGTAGCTCGGTCGTCTTGGAGAGGTCCGAGGTGGGGGTTCGGCGACCCGAGCTGGGTATGCTGAACGGCTGGTGGTTGTACCTGCAATGACACTCCGATGCTTAAGTTAGCATGGGTCCAAGCAGATATGTGTAGAATTGGAATGTGTGTTATACCTGGGTGCTCCAGTGTATTTATAGTAGTTGGCAGTGATCTTCTCCGGATAAGATATCCTTATCTTATCTTATCTTTGGGAGTTTATCTCTATCTTTGTGGAACCGCCTTCTCCAGGCCTCTTCGGCCTTTAGATTGGGCTGTGTTCCTTTTGATGAGCCTTCCTCGTGACCGGATTCGACCTCTTTGTGCGAGGTCCGACCTTGAGGTGTGAGCTTTATGGAGAAGTCGGACGTCTCGTGAGTCTCCCGAGTTCAAGGATTTCGGTCAGGGTATGAACAGTGCCCCTGCCCGAGCTTTGTCCTCTTTTGGGAGGTCGTGCTCGGGCATAGTTGTCCTTTCGCGTTTTCAAAATTCAAAAAACGGCCGTTTTTGCATTTATTGCATTTCTACCGTTTTTTTTCTCGATTTCCGTTCGGGCTCTATGAAAGCTTTATTTATTGCTCCCTTTTTTCCTTTCTTCGCTTTTCTTTTTATGTTTCAAAAGCGTTGTTTCTCTCTTCCCTAGTTTGCTTCCAGAAAAGATCTTTGAAGTTTTTCTGCCCCTTCCCTTCTCGAGCCTTTTGCTTCCAGAATTTTTCTTTGTGTGTCTTTCGAATCTTCAGCGTCTCTTTCGCGCCGGCGTTGTTCCCCTTGCTTCGGAGCTCTTCGCCTTCGGGATCGCTCGTGCCTTCTCATCCCCTTTGCTCTTCGTCTTCGCTTCTTCTTTCAGGTTTGTTTCTGTGTTTCTGCGAAGATATGATTCTGATCTTTTGTTGTGTGGCTCTGTTTATTTCATTTTCTTTATGCCTGGGTTGCCCCGAAAGTGGCGCCCCCATTGCTGTTGTTTTTATATGGGGGGGCTCTTTTTTGTTCCTCGGTGTCTTTGTTCTCCCATGCCCCACTTCTTGTGAGGTCTTGTTTCTTGCTTTGCTGAATAGGCTTCCGTGCTCGTCTTCTTTATGTGATTTTTTGCCTGCTGTTGTATTCTTCTTTGTAGGTAAAAAATTTTTATGTCTCGAAAGGTTCTTCAAGCGATGTCAACTAAAATTCCGCGTGGTCTTGATTGGGTAGACTCTCTTCCTCTAAGAGTCCTTACAGTAGTAGATTCCGAGTACTTAGTTAAGTTCCGTAGGCATTGTAGCATATGTGAAAATAGAGAGTCCGAGAGGGATTATGAGCTAGTGGCTCCAGATCCCGAGGAGAGAGTGTGTTTCCCTCCTTTAGAGAGTTCCGAGAAGCTTTTCTTTTACGCCTATGACTGTTTTTTCTCTAAGCTGGGCGTCCGACTTCCCTTTACCGATCTGGAGTCCGAGGTGTTATGGTCTTGTAATCTTGCCCCTACACAGCTCCATCCAAATTCTTGGGCGTTCCTGAAGCTTTTTCAACTTTTGTGTCAGTTTTTGGGCGTTACTCCCTCTATTTCCCTTTTTTCCTACCTGTTTGTGTTGACGAAGCCAGGGTCGGGCGGGGGGAAGGTATCTTGGGTTTCCTTTAGGGCCAACCAGGGGAGGAAGTTTTGCACCCTGTATGATGAGTCCTTTCACGATTTTAAGAACTTCTATTTCAAGGTCCGGGCTGCTGGGGATGTCCGACCTTTCTTCTTAGATGAGAGTGGGGAGCCTTCTTTTCCGCTTTGTTGGCAGGAGAACGTAGTGTCTACTAAGTATGCCCTTGAGAGTCTAGACGAGGTGGAGCAGGCCTTTGTGGGCGTGGTGAGCAGTTTATGGGGTCGGGCACCTCACTTGGACACGAAGAAAATGTTGGGGGATCCAAGCCTTCTCCGTTTCGAGTTAGGTAGTTCCCGACCCTATGAGATCATCTTTTTAGTATTTGGTTTTGCTTGTTTTGTCTTGGTGGGATTTCTGTTTTGGTGATTCTTTTCTTTCATTTTTGCAGAGATGTCTTCTCAGGCGGATTCCATGAAGTACCTTCGTCGGACAAAAAAGTCCGTGGTTGCTCACAATATCGGGGCTGGGGAGGCTTCCGCCCGATCTTCTCCTAAGAAGACTACTGTGGGTGTCACTACTCGGTCGAAGATCATTCCGACCCCCCCATCCCGACCTATAAGTCAGGACCCTCCGCCTTCTGAACCCGGTAACTCTTCTCCTCCTCCGTCCTCGGGTCCTCCCCCAAGAAGCAGAAGACTTCTCAAGAGGTTGTGGGTTTTAACGATAAGGAGTTTGACGCTCTTGGTTGGGTTGAACAGCATGTCCTCCCTCAGACCTTTATTTCCACTCATGATGTGTCTATCCAGCACCATTTTCAGTATATGGCGCGGAGCTGCGTCCGGATGGCTAGTCTCAATGCCGCTATTGCCCGGGAGTTCAAGAAGTCCCCCATTGGTGCGACCAATTCCCGACTTGAGAAAGCCCAGTCTGAGTTCGAGAGGATTAGTGAGCTGAAGACTGGATACGAGGCTAGGGTTGTTGAGCTGGAGGCGTCCTTGGAGAAGGAGAAAGCTAAAGCTACCGCGGCTGTGGCGGCAGCGAATTCATCTGAGGAGATGGCGAAGAAGGCGAAGGAGAGTTATACTCAGACATACGCCGAGCTTATGGAGACAAGGGAGAGGTTGCAATCCGCTCAAGGTGATTTTCACGAGTTACAGGGACATGTAGCTGGGGGCATGGATGCCATGTTTGAGAATTTGAAGGCTCAGGTCCGGGTTCTTGCTCCTGAGCTGGACTTGAGTTTATTCAGCATGGATAATGTTGTCGTGGAGGGAAAGATTGTTCCTGCTCCCGATGACGAGGACGAAGTTCCGGTGTCCGACCCCAAGGTTCAAGCTCCGACCTCATCCTCGGCCAGGGAGGAGTCTGATGTGGAGGTCTTAAACCGAGATGGCGGCGCTGTCAAGGCTGTCCCGATTTCTATGGTTCTCCCCCAGCAGCCCCCTACCGACGTGGAGACCGGGAACGACCTCGATCCCCTTTAATCTTTCGTCTTTGGTTGTTGCCCGGCCTGTGGGCTCTTTTTTTGAACAGTTTTTACTACCTGTTAACGCTTTGAACACCGTTAGCTATGACGTAGTGTTTGTTTGCGTTCTTTGACTTCGTTCCGCTTATGCTTTTTAGTTGTTTTTGTATAACAACCTTTTAGCTAGCGTTTTTTGAAACCTTGTTTTATCCTTCCTTCGATTTCGTTTTCGCTTATACTTTTTAGCTGTTTTTGCGCAACAGCTTTTTAGTTAGCATTTTTCGAAACCTTGTTTTATCCTTCCTTCGATTTCGTTTTCGCTTATACTTTTTAGCTGTTTTCGCGCAACAGCTTTTTAGTTAGCGTTTTCTTTTTCGAAATCTTTGCTTTCTTGGCAGTTCGCCCCTTTTCCTTTCTAGCCATCCCTTTGTCGGGTCCGACCTTGTTGTTGGCCGGCCTTTAAGTTATTTTTGCAACTTCTTTTATTTGGCCTTTTGGGCCTTTTAGAGTTGCTTTTATAACTTCTCACATTAATTTGAACCTCGTCGCTTTATCTTGCCGACCTCGTGTGGTCTTTTGGCAATGATTTTTTGCGTTTTGTCGAGCATAAATTAATGCGCCTTGGTGGGATACTTTTTAGGATTGGTTTCATCATGAGAAAAAAGGAAAAGGAAAAATTTGATTAGTATTAAAAAAGAAAGAATATTTACAGAGTGTTTACCCTTAGCTGGGTCGGGTGCTTTCTTGGCCGGGTGTCTTCATTAAAAAACCCTTGTAGGGAAAAAGAGTACACCTCGGTCCAAGTCTTTCTAGCTATAGTATCGTCTTAAATTACAGGCGTGCCAGGCCCTGGGCAACTCATTGCCTTCTAGGTCGGATACTTTGTAATAGCCTGTCCCCAAGACTTCTGTTACCCTGTAGGGCCCTTTCCAATTTGCAGCTAGCTTCCCTTCCCCTGACTTTTGTGTTCCGATGTCATTTCGGATCAGAATCAGGTCGTGAGTTGAGAAGCTTCGTTTTATTACTTTCTGGTTGTATCTGAGGGCCATTCGCCGTTTTAAGGCTTCTTCTCGGATCCGGGCTTTTTCTCGGACCTCGGGGAGGAGGTCGAGTTCTTCCCTTTGTGCCCGTGGGTTACCTTCTTCGTTGTAGAAGATGACTCTGGGCGACCCTTCATCTACTTCGATAGGAATCATCGCCTCCATCCCGTAAGCTAGTCGGAATGGTGATTCTCCCGTTGTAGAGTGTGGAGTTGTCCGATACGCCCATAGTACCTGGGGGAGCTCCTCGGCCCACACCCCTTTGGCCTCTTGAAGTCTTCATCTTAACCCAGCCAGGATGACTTTGTTTGCGGCCTCCGCTTGTCCATTGGCCTGTGGGTGCTCGACCGAGGTGAACTGCTGTTTGATTTTTAGCTCGGCCACCAAGTTTTGAAAACTTGTGTCTGTGAACTGAGTTCCATTGTCTGTGGTGATGGAGTAGGGGACTCCAAACCTCGTGACGATGTTTTTATATAGGAATTTGCGGCTTTTCTGAGCCGTGATGATGGCTAAGGGTTCAGCTTCGATCCACTTTGTGAAGTAGTCGACCCCTACTATGAGGTATTTGACTTGCCCCGGTCCTTGAGGGAATGGGCCGAGTAGGTCAAGTCCCCATTTTGCGAAGGGCCATGGTGCGGTGATGCTGATAAGGTCTTCAGGTGGTGCTTTGTGAAAATTGGCGTGCCTTTGGCAGGGGGGCATATTTTCACAAATTCCGTCGCGTCTCTTTGCAAGGTCGGCCAAAAGAATCCGGCTCGGACTACTTTCTTGGATAGTGCTCGAGCTCCGAGGTGGTTTCCACACATGCCTCCGTGAACTTCTTCGAGGACTCTCTTTGTTTCTGAGGTCGGGAGGCACCTAAGGAGGGGATTTGAGAATCCCCTTCTGTATAATATGTCGTGAACTAGTGTATAGTTCTGGGCGTCTTTTGTGAGTCTTTTAGCTTCTTTCCTTTCGGCGGGGAGAATTCCCGACCTTAGATAGTTGAGTATGGGGGTCATCCACCCTTGTTGTTGGTTGGATATGGCTAGCGCTTCTTCCTTTCTTAGTACGGAGGGAAATTGCAAGGTCTCCTGGATGAGACTTCTGTTGTTGCCTCCGGGCTTGGTGCTGGCGAGCTTTGAGAGGGCGTCTGCTCGGGCATTTTGCTCCCGAGGTATGTGCTGAACCTGTATTTCCGAAAAGTGGCGTAATTGCGCCTGTGTTTGGTCCAGGTATTTTTTCATAGTGGGGTCCTTGGCCTGGTAGCTTCCATTTACTTGTGAGGTGACGACCTGGGAGTCGCTGAAGATCGTGATTCTTTGGGCTCCGACCTCTTCGGCTAGCTTTAGACCTGCTAGTAGGGCTTCGTATTCGGCTTGGTTATTCGAGGCCTGGAACTCGAATTTTAAGGACAGTTCTATCCGCGTTCCTTGGTCGCTTTCAAGTATAACCCCGGCTCCGCTTCCTGTTTTGTTTGAGGACCCGTCGACATATAGGTTCCACGAGAGTGGGGTTCCCGGGGTCTCAGTGTATTCTGCGATGAAGTCGGCTAGATACTGGGATTTTATAGCAGTCCGGGTTTCATAATGGAGGTCGAACTCGGACAGCTCCACCGCCCATTGCAGCATTCGTCCTGCCAGGTCTGTTTTTTAGAGGATGTTTCTCATTGGTTGATTCGTTCGGACTTTGATGGTGTGGGCTTGAAAGTAGGGACGGAGTCTCCGGGCTGTGAACACCAGGGCGTAGGCGAACTTTTCTATCTTTTGATAGTTTAATTCGGCCCCTTGTAGTGCCTTGCTTACAAAGTATATGGGGTGTTGTCCTTGGTCGTCTTCTCGTATTATCGCTGAAGCGACTGCCCGATTTCCAACCGAGAGGTATAGTACAAGTTCTTCCCCCTTTAGGGGTCGGGTTAGGATTGGTGGCTGCCCAAGGAATTCCTTGAAGTTTTGAAAGGCTTTTTCGCACTCTGGGGTCCATAGGAAGGGTTTCCCTTTCCTTAGGAGTGAGTAGAGAGGTAGTGACCTTATTGCTGAGCCCGCCAGGAATCTTGATAGGGCGGCTAGCCTTCCATTCAGTTGTTGTACTTCCTTGACACAGGTCGGGCTCTTCATGTTGAGTATTGCTTGGCATTTGTCCGGGTTTGCTTCAATGCCCCTTTGAGTCAGCATGAAGCCTAAGAACTTTCCTGCTTCTACGGCGAAGGTGCACTTTGTTGGGTTGAGTCTCATGTTGTGTTTTCTGAGGGTCCCGAAAACACTAGTGAGGTCGGTCAGTAAGTTTCTGTCTTCTTGTGTCTTTACCAGCATGTCATCGACGTACACCTCCAGCTGTTGTCCGATGTGTTCTGAGAACACCTTGTTCATTAGCCTCTGGTAGGTTGCTCCTGCGTTCTTTAGCCCGAAGGGCATTACTACGTAGCAGTAGTTTGCCCTCGGGGTTATGAACGAGGTTTTTTCCTGGTCGGGTCTGTACATCGGGATTTGGTTGTATCCCGAGTATGCGTCCATGAAGGAGAGATATCTATAGCCTGAGGCTGCGTCTACTAACGCGTCGATGGTTGGTAGTGGGTATGGGTCTTTGGGGCAAGCTTTGTTGAGGTCTGTGTAATCGACGCACATCCTCCACTTTCCGTTGGGCTTTTTTACCAGGACCACGTTTGCGAGCCATAGGGGGTATTTTACTTCCCTAATGAACCCTGCTTCTAGTAGTGCTTGCACTTGTTCTTCTATTGCTTGCATGCGCTCGGGTCCGAGCTTCCGGCGTCTTTGTTGGACAGGCCGGGATCCCGGGTAAACCGATAGCTTGTGGCACATCAGGTCGGGGTTTATGCCTGGCATGTCGGAGGCCTTCCAGGCGAAGAGGTCGGAATTCTCCCTTAAGAGGGCTGTGAGCCCCTCTTTTAGGCCCGCGTCGAGGCTTGCTCCTATGCTTGTTGTTTTTTCAGGGGTGTTCCCAATCTGGACTTCTTCGGTTTCTCCCTCTGGTTGTGGCCGGAGGTCTTCTCGGGATTGGACTCGTCCGAGTTCTATTGTGTTGACCTCTTTCCCTTCTCGTCCTTTTAGACTCAGGCTTTCGTTGTAGCATCGCCGTGCTAGTTTTTGGTCGCCTTTTATAGTAGCGATTCCCTTTGTGGTGGGGAACTTCATGCAGAGGTGTGGGGTCGAGACTACCGCTGCTAGTCTGTTTAGGGTCGGTCGCCCAATGAGGGCGTTGTATGCTGAGGTGACGTCGACCACAATGTAGTCGATGCTTAGCGTCTTAGCTTGCTCGCCCCTTCCGAAGGTAGTGTGTAGCGAGACATATCCTAAGGGATGGATCGGGGTGTCCCCTAGTCCAAATAGGTTGGTGGGGTAGGCCTTTAGTTCTTTTTCTTCAAGTCTGAGCTTGTCGAAGGCCGTCTTGAACAGGATATCTGCCGAGCTTCCCTGGTCCACCAGGGTTCGATGCAAGTTGGCGTTTGCTAGGATAATGGTGATTACCATTGGATCGTCGTGTCCGGGAATTATCCCTTGAGCATCTTCTCGGGTGAATGAAATAGTGGGTAACTCGGGCAGGGGACTGTCTTCTCGGATGTGATAGACATCTTTGAGGTGTCTTTTTCGTGAGGATTTGGATGTTCCCCCGCCTGCGAAGCCTCCATTTATCATGTGGACATGTCTTTCAGGGGTTCGTGGGGGTCGTTCGGCCCGATCTTCGTCGTCGCCCCGCCTTCTCTTCCTGGTCTCTTCTCCTTTCTCTGCTACATATCTGTCGAGTTTTCCTTCTCTGGCTAGCTTCTCTATAACATTTTTCAGATCGTAGCAGTCGTTAGTAGAATGACCGTAGAGCTTGTGGTATTCACAGTATTCGGACCGATCTCTTCCTGCTTTCTTGTGTTTTAGTGGTCGGGGCGGTGGGATCTTCTCGGTGTGGCATACTTCTCTGTAGACGTCTACCAGGGAGACTCGGAGGGGGGTGTAGCTGTGGTACTTCCGTGGCTTGTCTGAGTTGGGTTCCTCTTTCTTCTTCTGTTCCCGATCCCGATCTCGGGGTGGGTAGGTTGATTCTTTCCTAAAAGAGTCTCTTAGCTGGGAGGTTTCCTCCATGTTGATATATTTTTTTGCCCGCTCCTGTACCTCGTATAGGGAGGTCGGGTATCGTTTGGATAGGGATTGGCTGAACGGTCCCTCTTTTAGGCCGTTTGCTAGTCCCATGATGGCTGCTTCAGTGGGCAGGCGTTGTATGTCCAGGCAGGCTTTGTTGAATCGCTCCATGTATTCCCGGAGAGTTTCTCGGTCACCCTGTTTGATCCCGAGCAGACTGGGGGCATGTTTTGCCTTGTTCTTTTGAATAGAGAATCTTGTTAGGAATTTTTTGGTTAGGTCTTCGAAGCTGGTGATTGATCCTGGTGGCAGGTTGTCGAACCACTTCATGGCCGACTTGGTGAGAGTGGTGGGGAAGGCTTTGCACCGAGTCGCGTTGGAGGCGTCGACTAAGTACATTCTGCTTCTGAAGTTGCTGAGGTGATGACTTGGATCGGTGGTGCCGTCGTAGAGGTCCATATCGGGTGGTTTGAAGTTTTGCGGTACCTTCTCCCTCATTATTTCTTCCGTGAAGGGGTCGTGGATGTCTTCGGGGGTTGTGCCGCGTTCTGCCCGATTTTTCAGATTGGCCTCTATTTTCCGCAGTTTTTCTTCTAATTCTCTGCGCTTTCGAGTCTCCCTCCTCAGATCTTGTTCAGTTTCTTTTTGCTTCTTTATGTCCTTTTCAAGTTGTTTTAGTCGGTCTTGTTGCGCCCGGACTGCTTCTAGAATTTCAGAGCTCTTCTCTCTTTCGGGATTTTGTGGATTCTTGTTTGGGGACGATGTTTTTGGGTGATTTCGTTTGTTTCCTCCTGGAGTTCGTGGTGATAGAGGGCTGTCTGGTTGTTCTCCGGTGTCGATCTCGTCCTCCTGTTCAGATGCAGCGTACTCATTGTTGAGAGGGTTGTCCGCCATGGTAGAGGGATGACTTCCAGGGTCCCCGGCAATGGCGCCAATGTTCCGAGGGTTACCTGAAACGTGTAGCTCGGTCGTCTTGGAGAGGTCCGAGGTGGGGGTTCGGCGACCCGAGCTGGGTATGCTGAACGGCTGGTGGTTGTACCTGCAATGACACTCCGATGCTTAAGTTAGCATGGGTCCAAGCAGATATGTGTAGAATTGGAATGTGTGTTATACCTGGGTGCTCCAGTGTATTTATAGTAGTTGGCAGTGATCTTCTCCAGATAAGATATCCTTATCTTATCTTATCTTTGGGAGTTTATCTCTATCTTTGTGGAACCGCCTTCTCCAGGCCTCTTCGGCCTTTAGATTGGGCTGTGTTCCTTTTGATGAGCCTTCCTCGTGACCGGATTCGACCTCTTTGTGCGAGGTCCGACCTTGAGGTGTGAGCTTTATGGAGAAGTCGGGCGTCTCGTGAGTCTCCCGAGTTTAAGGATTTCGGTCAGGGTATGAACAGCAGGGAACATGGAAATTCAAGCATTGAATCCTCACTGATGATGTATGTAAGCTTTAATCTCTCTAGTGTATAGGGTAATCACTCTATCCTTCTCTAATCATGTTCTCTAACTTTTGTTCTTCTCCTAACCAATCAACAACAGTTAATATACCAATGCAAACATCATGAGGTCTTTCCAAGGTTGTAATGGGGCCAACGTAGCGGTAGGGATACATATATGGTTAAGTGAGCTTATAAATTGAATCTTTAATTAACCCAAGCTTTAACCAACCTATATATATTTAGTGTAACCTTAGAATTCATACCTAGCTACCCAGAATTCCCTTTTACATTCCATACTCATGTATCAACTTTTTATTTTAATTTTATCATATGTGCATTGATCTTTGAATTCTTAATTCAGCATTGGGGTAATTTTGTCCCCTTATTTGTTTATTGATTTTCTTTTTTTTTTTTATAGACATAAAAATAAACATAGCTTATCAATGCGCATAGATTTTTAATTCTTATAGTTTCACATGAGTAGGTATCCAAATTCCCATTGTATTATCATGACACATTCCCTTAATAACTTTTGTTCCCACAATTTCCCATACTTAACTAGCACACAATTCTATCTTAAGCTAACCAAAGATTCAATTTGGGATATACAATTGTTTTTCCGCTTAAGGCTAGTAATGTGGTGAAATATAGAACAAACGGGATTTAAAGGCTCAAAGTGGTTAACAAAGGTAATTGAAAAGGGTAGGCTTAATTTGGATAAGTGAGTTTAAACAAATAATGGCCTCAATCATATGCAAGCATACAAATATAATAAATATTGGACATATAGGATGAAACGAAATATAGATTACAATCATAGAGAAGTAAACACACAAGAATAAAATAGTTATGGTTAAATAATGTAACCATGCATAAAGGCTCAAATCTTCACAAGTTGTGTGTTCTTTAGCTCAAAAATCATGTTCCAAATACATCTTCAAGCAGATTTATCATAAAAAATTTTTAAAAATTAGTGAAATTTTGTTCCAAAGATAGAGTCTTAGAAGAAACTTATTGTCTTTATAATCAAGTAGAGCATGCATGCAACTAACCTATTACTATACAATTTATCCTATTCTATAAAAGAAAGAAAATCTAACTAAGATATCCTAAATTATTGGTGCTAGGGAAGCGAAATTACCTCCGGAAGTCAGGTACTGACCGACCTCCCCACACTTAAGGCTTTGCACCGTCCTCGGTGCCATCTGTCAGGAAGAGGGATGGGCTGGTAGCAGTATCTCCATAGTCGGGACCATCATGGTTCCCTATGCTGGTAAAGGAAGTGGAGTCCAGGGTGTCTGAGTCCTTGAAGTGTCCCTTGAGTAGCTCCTTGAGGTGTTTGAATCGGCGCTCGTTACGGCGCTCTCTTAACTTCGCTTTCTATTCTTGCCGATCCAACCTTTCGATTATCTGCTGGAGCAGTTCATCTGTTGTAGGTGCTTGTGGTGTTGAAGAAGGAATATCTTCAACCGATGCAGTAGGAAGGCTTGTAGTGGCTGCTGGAGGTCTGAGGTATTTCCCGTTAGGGACATACTGATCATCCCGTGGAAGCATGGCTTTGGTGTCTCCAGCTCTGCAGGAAACTCCGGCGGCTGAGACAAGATCTAAGACTAAAGCGGGAAAAGGTAGGTTGCACGTAATTTGTATGTGTCCCATGGCATTCTGAATATGTCTTGGTAGATTCAGAGGTTGGTCTGCAAGGATGCACCATAGTAAAACGGCCATGTCCGCAGTGAAGAAGGACTCGTGAGTGCTCGGAAAGACGTAATGGGACATGATCTGTGCCCATACGTGAGCCTTTAAGGTAAGTGCTGAAGCCGATATTCCCTTAGGGCGGGTATGATGGTATCCGTAGATCCAATGGCTGCAGGTAGTGCGATAACTCTGAGAACAGCTTCCCAGTCAAATTGGAACATCTGGCGCTTGAGTGCAGCTTCTTGAAAGGCGTCCAATCCTTCTGGAATAGGGGGAAGACCTAAAGCTTTTTGAATGGCCTCTTCTGTAATGGGGACTTGCTTCTGACGGACAAATACAGACTGCAGGGTAGGTAGGTAGAAGTTAGAGTAGAACTCAACTACCCAAGAAAGATTTACCTGCCTTGGTTGTCTTTGTAGAAAACCCCATTGTCTTTGTTCAATTTACGGCTCAACAAAAGTAGCAATATTGGGCGGGAGGATAAGAAGGTGTTCATTGTTGTAGCTCCTTTCAGCCAGGATGGGGAACATCTGCTCACAGTAGCGATTGGGAAATCGCGCAGTGTCCTTTGCTTGAAAGGCTTTCTCCTTTTCATCAACCTTTATGATCCTCTTAACTCTTTTTGTTGAGGGCTTGACTGCAGTTGAAGAAGGCTCTGCCACTAGTGCTCTTTTAGTTCCTCTTCTTGCTGGTGGTTTGGGAGTAGCTTTCTCTTTTCCTTTCTTGGTGGCCATCCTAAAAAGGGAAGAGAAAGTAAATTAAATTCAAAGAGATATATAGCAAGGAAGAGAACGGAAAAGGTGGTGATGGATGTACATTAGGAGGTAACTGACATTAACACATTCTCATAAGTACATGTGAAAAGTCATCAATGGAAAATAGCTAGTGCATATAATGACAAGTGAATGCAAGGTGTTTATTGGCATGCCGGAAAAGGGCATGAGTAGCAAAGATCAAGCATCACTCGTAACAAACCATCACGTTTGTATTGACAATTATTTTCAATTAATACAATAGTAAAGGGAGTTTAGGAAAAGCAGCATTGAATAGTAGAATAACATAGAGAAGTGTATAATGCCATATGGGCTTTTTCGCAAACACACAGCATGCATGGTAGATAAGGTATAGAAAGTATTAAAGTGAACATGCAAGCAATCCTTTAAAAATTAATATATAATTGTCAAACAAGTGCAACAATCCACAAGCATATAATGAGGAATAATGACGGAAATAAAATTCTAACACCATGTAAAAAGGAAAGAAGAAGAAAGAAAATATGGATAATGAAAAGAAAAAGGAAAGAAAAGAAAATAACATATAAAATAAGAAGAATGATAGAAAAGGAAAGAGGGAAGAAGAAAATAAAACCTTGTTAATGGAGGTGAAAGAGAGAGAGAGAAACGGGAGATAGAAGGAAGAAGGGAGAAGGAAGAAATAAGGAGGGAAAAGAGAAATTAGGATTTGGAGAAGAGGAAAATAGGATATTTTGGCAATTAAGTTTGAGCTATGCGGCACAGGAGACGCGGCCGCGTGGGGCACGCGTTCGTGCGATTGCGCTTCAAGTAAGGTGACGCGGTCGCGTCGGTCACGCGGTCGCGTCGGTCACGCGGTCGCGTCGGTCACGCGGTCGCGTGACCCATGTTGTGCTTCTGGCGCAAGTGCAGCTTCGCGCCTGCACAACTCTCTGTTCGAATTGTTATATTTGCCAAATTTGGGGTGGCGCGATCGCGTGGGGCATGCGATCGCGTGAGTGGGCTTCAGAGGGGAACGATGCGGGCGCGTAAGCCATGCGTCCGCGTGGATAGAATTGTGCGTTCAGCACCAATCCAGCACCACTTGCGCACAATAATTTGTTGTGCACCATTTTTACATCGAAAATCAGGGCACGCGGCCGCGTCGGTCACGTGGTCACGTGGGAGGCCATTATTCCCATGTGACGCGGACGCGTCGGCGACGTGGTCGCGTGGGATGATTTGTGCCACTGGCACTTCTCCAGCCACGCTCCAGCGTGACTCTCTATTCGTTTTTATTTTCTCCCCTCTCCTTGCGACGCGGACGCGTCGCTGGTGCGGTCACGTCGCGTGGCACTTTTTTTTTTTTAAAAAATAAAAGTATGTAAATGTAGATGCACGAAATGTACTAATGAAGAGAAGAGTTATTGAATAAGAAAAAAAATAAAGAAAAGAACGATCATACCATGGTGGGTTGTCTCCCACCTAGCACTTTGCTTTAACGTCCGTAAGTTAGACGCTCCACTAGCTCAATCTTCTGCTATGTGGGGATCTTCCAAGAGGAAGATCTCAAGCTCCTTGTTTTTCTGCATCTTCTCACCATGGTATAGCTTCAGACGTTGTCCATTAACTTTGATAAGTTCAGAGCTCGAAGGATGGCTTAGGTGATCAACTCCGTACGGTTCGGCCTTCTCTATTCTGTATGGACCTTCCCATCGTGATCTCAACTTGCCTGGCATGAGCCTCAGTCGAGATTTGTAAAGGAGGACTAAATCCCCACGTTGGAACTCTTTTCTCTTGATGTGCTGATCATGTACAGCCTTCATCTTCTCCTTGTATATTCTTGAGTTTTCATAAGCTTCTAGGCAAAGGTTCTCCAGTTCTTGCAGTTGCAACTTCCTTTCAGCTCCGGCTTTCTCAATTCCCATGTTGCACTCCTTGACTGCCCAAATGGCTCTGTGCTCTACTTCAACTGGCAGATGGCAAGCTTTTCCATAAATTAAGCGGAAAGGACTCATCCCAATGGGTGATTTGTATGCTGTCCTATATGCCCAGAGTGCATCTTGTAGCCTGGTGCTCCAGTCTTTTCTATGAGGTTTGACTATCTTCTGCAAGATACGCTTTATCTCTCTGTTTGACACCTCGGCTTGCCCATTGGTCTGAGGATGGTATGCTGTCACAACCTTATGAATTATCCCATGCTTCTTCATTAATCCTGTTAGTCTCCTGTTACAAAAATGGGTGCCTTGATCGCTCACGATTGCTCGTGGTGATCCGAAGCGACAAATAATATGGTTTTTCACAAAGGAAATAACAGTGTTAGCATCGTCAGTGCGGGTAGGAATTGCTTCCACCCATTTGGAAATGTAATCCACAGCTAACAATATATTAAAATAACCATTAGAATTTGGAAATGGACCCATGAAGTCAATGCCCCAAACATAAAAAATTTCACAGAAAAGCATAATTTGTTGCGGCATTTCATCCCTCCTGGATATATTACCAAATTTTTGGCATGGGAGACAAGATTTACAAAACTCAGCAGCGTCTCTAAAAAGAGTAGGCCACCAGAATCCACAGTCTAAGATCTTTCTTGCTGTTCTTTGAGGGCAAAAATGTCCTCTACTCTCAGATGAGTGACAGGTCTCTAAAATAGACTGGAATTCTGATTGAGGCACACACCGTCTAATTACTTGATCAGCGCCACATCTCCATCAATATGGATCATCCCATATATAATATTTAGACTTACTTTTCAGCTTGTCTCTTTGATGCTTAGAAAAGTTTGGAGGAAATGTGCGGCTAACTAGATAATTAGCTACAGGTGCATACCAAGGGACTACCTCAGATACTGCTTGCAGGTTATCAAATGGAAAATTATCATCTATAGGAGTAGAATCATCCTTAACGTGCTCAAGGCGACTCAAGTGGTCTGCCACTAAATTCTGGTTACCACTTCTATCCTTTATTTCTAAATCAAATTCTTGTAATAGCAGTATCCAACGTATAAGCCTTGGTTTGGACTCCTTTTTAGCTAATAGATACTTTAAAGCTGCATGGTCCGAATACACTACTACTCTAGTACCAAGTAAATAAGCTCGGAATTTATCCTGAGCAAAAACAATAGCAAGAAGCTCCTTCTCAGTAGTAGTATAATTGGACTGGGCAGCGTCTAAAGTCTTAGAAGCATAAGCTATAACAAAAGGATCCTTACCTTCACGCTGAGCTAGAGCTGCTCCTACTGCATGGTTGGAAGCATCGCATATTATTTCAAACGGCTGGCTCCAGTCTGGTCCTCTCACAATTGAAGCTTGAGTCAGGGCGGTGTTCAGCTTATCAAACACTTGTTTGCAATCCTCACTGAACTCGAACTCAATATCTTTCTGCAGTAATCTGGACAAGGGGAGTGCTACCTTACTGGAGTCCTTTATGAATCTCCTGTAAAAACCTGCATGGCCAAGGAACGAACGGACCTCCCTCACAGAGGAGGGGTAAGGTAAACTCAAAATAACATTCACCTTTGCTGGGTCTACAGAAATTTCATTATTAGATACCACATGTCCTAGTACAATCCCTTGGTTTACCATAAAGTGACATTTTTCAAAATTTAATACAAGGTTTGTAGTAACACATCTATCTAATACTCTAGATAATCCATCTAAGCAAAGGCTAAAAGAATCACCATAAACACTAAAATCGTCCATAAAAACCTCCATACAGTCTTCAATAAGATCAGAGAAAAGACTCATCATGCATCTTTGGAAAGTAGCTAGTGCATTGCACAAGTCAAAGGACATTCTCTTGTAAGCATAAGTCCCAAAAGGACATGTAAAAGTGGTCTTTTCCTGATCCTCAGGAGCTATATGAATCTGGAAATAACCTGTGTAAGCATCTAAAAAGCAATAATGTGATTTACCTGACAAGCGATCCAGCATTTGATCAATGAATGGAAGTGGGTAGTGATCCTTATGGGTGGCTTGGTTGAGACGCCTATAATCAATGCAGACTCTCCAAGCGTTCTGAACTCTAGTTGCTATGAGCTCTCCATGCTCATTCTTCACTGTAGTGACTCCAGACTTCTTGGGCACCACTTGTACTGGGCTAACCCATTCACTGTCTAAAATGGGATAGATGATACCTGCTTCCAACAGTCTGGTCACTTCCATTTTGGCGACTTCCAGGATAGTGGGATTCAATCTTCTTTGGGGTTGACGGACAGGTCTCGCTCCCTCTTCTAAAAATATTCTGTGCTCACATACTTGAGGATTGATGCCTACTATGTCTGTCAAACTCCACCCAATTGTCTTCTTGTGCCTTCTCAGCACATCAAGTAACTGCTCTTTTTGTTAAGAAGTGAGTTTCCTTGCAATGATAACTGGAAACTTCTACTCATCTTCAAGATAAGCATATTTGAGATGTGGAGGGAGGGGTTTCAATTCCAACTTCTGATCATGGGCAGGTTCTGGATTGTCTAGAGCTTGTGAAAATGCCGAAGTGCCCTCATTGTCAGTTGGTGCACGAAATTGTGATCTCAGGCAACGGCGCCAAAAGCTCTGTACGCATGTCTTAATAAATCATTTTCCATTCTGCGTAGTCGCATGAGTCATGCGGCCGCGTCACTGCGATTTCTCTTCTTTCGCGCGGTCGCGTGAGCCATGCGGCCGCGTCACTTCTCGCTGGTTATCTCCTCAATTTCTTGTGTTCCTTCCATTTTACTAGCTTCCTTTCTAATCTCCAACTCATTCATGCCCTATAAAGCCTGAAACGCTTAACACACAGATCACGGCATCGAATGGAATAAAGGAGAATTAAAATGCATAATTAAAAGTCTCTAAGAAGCAGTTTTCAATCATGTAATAATTTCAGGAAGGAAATATAAATGCATGCTAAATTAATGAATAAGTGGGTAAGGATCACGATAAAACCACACAATTAAACACTATATAAACCATAAAATAGTGGTTTATCACCTATCTCTCCTGGACCGAGGAGGATAATTCCTACTCCTCGGGTTCATTTGGTTGATCCTCCACAGGCTCCTGTTGTTACCTCTGGCGCTCCTCCATCGAAAAAGCAGAAGACCGCTGAGCCATTTAACCTTGACGCTCCTGATTTTGATGTTGTCGAGTTTGTGGATCAATAAATTGGTCCTTACAGCACCATCCCTACTGACGATGTTTCTCTCCTTCACCATTTGGACTTTATTACTCGAAGCAGCGTCAAAATGGCACACGTGGGGGCGACTTTATATCGGATTGCTCAGGATCTTCCCATTCATGCTACAAAGGCTTTTATGGAGGAGGCCAAGTTGGAGTTCGACCGGATGAAGGGTTTGAAGGAGGAGCTCGAGGTGAAGGTGACCAAGTTAGAGAAAGAATTAGAGGGTGAGAAGGCTAGTTCTGTTGCCTTGGCGGCTTCTGTGAAGTTGGCTAAAGACACGGCGTTGAGGCATAAGGAGAGCTATGTCACGACCTATAGGGAAGTGATGCGTCTCAGGGAGGAGTTGGAGTCTGCCCGGGTTGATTATGCCGAGCTCCAGGGTCACCTTGTAGGCAGTGTAAATGCTGCTTATGAGAACCTGAAGGAGCAGGTTCAAGTTCTTGCACCCGAGCTTGACCTTACTCTCTTCATCCTGGATAACGTTGTAAAGGATGGCAAGATTGTTCTTGACGACCCTGATGACGATGATGTTGAACCTCCTCCTGTGCCTGCCACTAAGACCTCTATTATGCCAACTTCTTCAGCTCCTTCAGCTGAGGCCGGTCATCCCGAGTCAGAACCTGACTGTCAAATCTTGAACCGGGATGATGGGACTGTGGATGCGGTGCCTCTTCAGAGTCGTCCTCCTTCAACCCGTGTTGATGCTGCTAAGAAGCCTTTGGATCCTCAATGATTTTTCTAGATGCTTGTGTGGATAGCCCGGCTTGTGGGCTTTTGAACTCTTTATATTTTGTAAATGGTGGTTCTGACTTTTCTATTTTCTCAGTTGCTTGTTTAGCAACTTTATTTTGAAAAACAAAGTAGTTTCCAAGCTCTTGGGGCTAATTTTGGTAGCCCCTTGAGTTTGTTATTATTATAACTTGTGTTTTTCGTAACGTATCTGTTTGCACCCGTCTTAGTACCTTTCTAGGTTTTGGGAGTGTTGGAACTTTGTTGTCCGACCTCCTTGGATTGCCTTTGTATTTCATACTTGTGGCTTGATTCCTTTGAGCCTTGGCCTGAAGTTATTTCTAGTAATTCGTTTTGTTTGGACCTTGTTCAGGTCTCTATTAGAAATTACCATGTATAACTGATGAGCGGATAATTTATACGCTTTTTGACATTGTTTTTAGTATGTTTTTAGTAGGATCTAGTTACTTTTAGGGATGTTTTTAATAGATTTTGTGTTAAATTCACATTTCTGGACTTTACTATGAGTTTGTGTGTTTTTCTATGATTTCAGGTATTTTCTGGCTGAAATTGAGGGACTTGAGCAGAAATCAGATTCAGAGGTTGAAAAAGGACTGCTGATGCTGTTGGATTCTGACCTCCCTGCACTCAAAGTAGATTTTCTGGAGCTACAGAACTCGAAATGGCGCGCTTCCAATTGCGTTGGAAAGTAGACATCCAGGGCTTTCCAGCAATATATAATAGTCCATACTTTGGCCAATAATTGACGACGTAAACTGGCGTTCAACGCCAACCTTCTGCCCAAATCTGGCGTCCAGCGCCAGAAAAGGATCCAAAACCAGAGTTGAACGCCCAAACTGGCACAGAAACTGGCGTTCAACTCCACAAATGGCCTCTGCACGTGCAACACTTAAGCTCAGCCTAAACATACACCAAGTGGGCCCCGAAAGTGGATTTATTCATCAATTACTTACTCATGTAAACCCTAGTGACTAGTTTATTATAAATAGGACCTCTTACTATTGTATTAGACATCTTTTGATCATCTTAGGATCTTAGGAACATCTTTGAACGCATTGTTCTTAGATCAAGGGGGCTGGCCATCTCGGCCATGCCTGGACCTTCACTTATGTATTTTTAACGGTAGAGTTTCTATACTCCATAGATTAAGGTGTGGAGCTCTACTGTTCCTCAAAGATTAATGCAAAGTACTACTATTTTCTATTCAATTCTTCTTATTTCGCTTCTAAGATATCCATTCGCACCCAAGAACGTAATGAAGGTGATGATTATGTGTGACGCTCATCATCCTTCTCCCCTATGAACGCGTGCCTGACAACCACTTCTGTTCTACATGAATTAAGCTAGAATGAATATCTCTTAGATCTCCTAACCAGAATCTTCGTGGCGTACGCTAGAATGATGGCGGCATTCAAGAGAATCCGGAAGGTCTAAACCTTGTCTGTGGTATTCTGAGTAGGATTCAATGATTGAATGACTGTGACGAGCTTCAAACTCGCGATTGTTGGGCGTTAGTGACAGACGCAAAAGGAGGGTGAATCCTATTCCAGCATGATCGAGAACCGACAGATGAATAGCCGTGCCGTGACAGGGTGCGTGAGCATAAGATTCACTGAGAGGAGGGGATGTAGCCACTGACAACGGTGATGCCCTTGCATACAGCCAGCCATGGAAAGGAGTAAGACTGATTGGATGAAGATAGCAGGAAAGCAGAGGTTCAGAGGAACGAAAAGCATCTCCATTCGCTTATCTGAAATCCCTGCCAATGAATCTACATAAGTATCTCTATCCCTTTTATTGTTTATTTTAATCTAATAAAATATCATGTTTAAATCCGCCTGACTGAGATTTGCAAGGTGACCATAGCTTGCTTCAAGCCAACAATCTCTGTGGGATCGACCCTTACTCACGTAAGGTTTATTACTTGGACGACCCAGTACACTTGCTGGTTAGTTGAACGGAGTTGTGTCCACACATAGAGCCACAATGAGGATTCAATACAATTATATATTGTTAATCACACACAAGTACAAAGAACGTGGAACACAATTTCGTCCACCAATAACGTTAAGGTTTTTGGGAGGCCGATTTCGTCATGTCGGTTTCGTCCGAGTTGTTGTTAGTAATCCTCTTTTTTGTACCTTGCTTAGGTCTCTTTCAGGGATTACTTCTATAACTTTATGTTTTGGGCCGACTCTATCGTGTCGGGCCCTTCTAAGTTATTTTTGTAATCCTCTTTCTTGGACCTTGTTCAGGTCTCTTTCAAGAATTACTTTTATAACTTTTATGTTTTGGGCCGACTTCATCATGTCGGGCCCTTCTAAGTTATTTTAATAATCCTCTTATTTGGACCTTCTTGTTCAGGTCTTTTTCAGGGATTACTTTTATAACTTTTATGTTTTGGGCCGACTTCATCACGTTAGGCCCTTCTAAGTTATTTTAGTAATCCTCTTTTTAGACCTTGTTCAGGTCTCTTTCAGGGATTACTTTTATAACTTTTATGTTTTGGGCCAACTTCATCACGTCGGGCCATTCTAAGTTATTTTAGTAATCCTCTTTTTTGGACCTTGTTCAGGTCTCTTTCAGGGATTACTTTTATAACTTTTATGTTTTAGGCCGACTCTATCGTGTCGGGCCCTTCTAAGTTATTTTTGTAATCCTCTTTCTTTGACCTTGTTCAGGTCTTTTTCAGGGATTACTTTTATAAGTTTTATGTTTTGGGCCGACTTCATCATGTCAGGCCCTTCTTGTTATTTTAGTAATCCTCTTTTTTGGGCCTTGTTCAGGTCTCTTTCAGAGATTACTTTTATAACTTTATGTTTTGGGCCGACTTCATCACGTCAGGCCCTTCTAAGTTATTTTAGTAATCCTCTTTTTTGGACCTTGTTCAGGTCTCCTTCACGGATTACTTTTATAACTTTTATGTTTTAGGCCGACTTCATCATGTCGGGCCCTTCTAAGTTATGGTAATCCTCTTTTATAGGGCTGGCCAGACCTTTTTCCAGGGATTTACTTTTATAACTTTGGTTTTCTGTCTGATTCGACTTTTTTACGTCGGCCAGTCTTTAAGCTATTTTTTAGCAATCCATTTATTTAAGACCTCGTCAGGTCCTTTCTAAGGATCACTTTCGATAACTTCTTGCATTATTTTGTTTTCATCTTTGCCGATTTTTTAGGGATTGGGCTTAATCCTCGTTTGGTTGACCTTTGATGAATTTGGTTTTCATCTTCGCTGGTCTTTATCGTGATCGTGCAGTGAATTTGATTTTCACTTTTTGCCGCTCTGTAGCTTTATAATCGGGGGATGAATTTTTAGCATTTCAGATTAATGCGTCTTGAGAATTTGTAGGAAATCTAAAAAAACTTTATTCAAAAGAAAATGCACATATATACATGTTGGGGTTTTATCCCTTTACTTCGGGCAACTTGTAGATCCTTGGTTTGGCACCTCGTTAAAAAACCTTTTCAGGAAAAAGAGTGTGCCTTGTCCTAAGATCCTTTATCACCCCTAACTATAGTACCTTCTTAGGTTGCAGGCGTGCCATGACCTAGGAAGCTCTCACCCATCGAGTTCGGACAGTCTGTAGTAGCCCTTTCCAAGTACTTCTATGACTCGGTAGGGTCCTTTCCAGTTTGCTGCCAGCTTTCCTTCTCCAGGTCGAGTTGTTCCGATATTATTTCAGATTAAGATGAGGTCGTTCTCAGCAAAACCTCGCGGCACTACCTTTTGATGGTAGCTTGAAGCCATTCGACGTTTTAATGCCTCTTCCCTGATCCGATCTCTTTCTTGGACTTCTGGAAGTAGGTCGGGTTCTTCCCTTTGAAGTTGGAAGTTGGCTTCTTCATTATAGTGGACCACTCTAGGTGACCCTTCTTCAATCTCCACTGGGATCATTGCCTCCATTCCGTACGCTAATCGGAAGGGTGATTCCTTTGTGGTGGAATGTGGCGTTGTTCGATATGCCCAGGCTCCTTTTGCGTCCTGTAATCTCTGTTTTAGCTCAGTCAATATGACTTTGTTAGCAGCTTCGGCTTGTCCATTGGCTTGGGGATGTTCTACGGAAGTGAACTGGTGTTTTATGTTCAAGTCAGCCACTAACTTTCTGAAGCCTGCATCTGTGAATTGGGTGCCATTGTCTGTGGTGATGGAGTATGGAACCCCGAACCTTGTGACAATGTTCCTATATAGGAATTTTCGACTTCTTTGAGCCGTGGCGTTAGCTAGGGGTTCTTCCTCGATCCATTTTGTGAAATAGTCTACCCCTACTATGAGGAATTTAACTTGTCCCGATCCCTGAGGGAAGGGTCCGAGAAGGTCGAGTCCCCATTTAGCGAATGGACAAGGTGAGGTCACGCTGATGAGTTCCTCTGGCGGGGCAATATGGAAGTTGGAATGTTTCTGACATGGTGGACATGTCTTTACGAACTCTGTGGCTTCCTTTTGTAGAGTTGGCCAATAAAATCCGGCCCGAAGTACTTTTTTGGTAAGTGCCTGCGCTCCGAGATGATTGCCACAAATGCCACTGTGTACTTCTTCTAAAACTTCCTTTGTGTTGGAAGTCGGTACACATTTTAACACTGGTATTGAAATTCCTCTTTTGTACAGAGTATTGTTTATGATAGTGTAGTATTGTGCCTCCCTTTTTAACCTCTTTGCCTCCTTTTTATCTGTGGGGAGTGTTTCTGTTTTGAGGTAGTTAATTATGGGGGTCATCCATCCTTGATCCGGACATGTTATGGCTAAGACTTTTTCTTCTTCCGAGATTGACGGGTTCTGGAGCATTTCTTGGATGATGCTTCTATTTTTGCCCCCTGGTTTGGTACTGGCTAGTTTTGAGAGTGCATTAGCTCGGGCATTCTGTTCTCGGGGTATATGGCGGACCTCATATTCCCCGAGTTGTCCAAGTTATTCCCTGGTTTAGTCCAGGTACTTTTTCATAGTGGGATCTTTGGCTTGGTAGCTCCCTGTTATTTGGGAAGTGACTACTTGTGAGTCGCTGAAGATGATAAGCTTTTGAGCTCCAACCTCCCTAGCCAGTTTCAAACCAGCTAGTAGCGCCTCATATTCAGCTTGGTTGTTTAAGGCAGGGAACCCAAATTTGAGGGAAAGTTCTATTTGGGTTCCCTGGTCGCTTTCTATTATCACACCCGTGCCGCTTCCAGTTTTATTTGAGGAACCATCTACATAGAGATTTCATTCTGTAGGGATTTTCGGGGTGTCTGTAAATTCTGCGATGAAGTCGGCCAGGTATTGTGACTTGATGGCTGTCCAAGCTTCATATTGAAGGTCGAATTCAGACAACTCGACTGCCCATTGCAAGATTCTGCCTGCTAAGTCTGTTTTTTGCAAAATCCCCTTTATGGGTTGGTTGGTTCGAACCTTAATGGTGTGAGCTTGGAAATACAGACGCAGTCGTCGAGATGTTAGTATGAGAACGTAGGCGAATTTTTCTATCCTTTGGTAGTTCAGCTCAGATCCTTGTAATGCTTTGCTGATAAAATATACAGGTTGTTGCCCACTGTCGTTTTCTCAGACTAATGCTGAGGCTACTGCCCGACTTCCTACTGCGAGGTATAATATAAGTGGTTCTCCTTCCCATGGCCGAGATAGGACAGGTGGCTGTCCCAGGAATATTTTTAAATATTGGAATGCCTGCTCGCACTCCGTTGTCCATTCAAACTTCTTTCCCTTCCTTAGAGTAGCATAGAAGGGGATAGATCTTATTACTGATCCCGCTAGAAATCTGGACAAGGCTGCCAATCTTCCATTGAGCTGTTGTACCTCTTTTACGCAAGTCGGGCTCTTCATATCGAGTATGGCCTAGCATTTATCCGGATTTGCCTCGATTCCTCTTTGTGTGAGCATAAAACCCAAGAATTTGCCAGCTTCTACTGCGAAGGTGCACTTTGCAGGATTAAGTCGCATGCCATGCCTTCTTATAGTGTCGAATACTTGGGTGAGATCGGACAGTAACGTCTCTTCACTTTGTGTCTTTATTAACATGTCGTCCACATAGACTTCCATGATTTTTCTGATGTGATTCGTAAAGATCTTATTCATCAATCTCTGGTAAGTGGCTCCTGCGTTTTTAAGTCCAAAAGGCATGACGATGTAGCAGTAGTTTGCTTTTGGGGTTAAGAATGAAGTTTTTTCTTGGTCGGGCAGGTACATTGGGATTTGATTGTATCCCAAATATGCGTCCATAAACGAGAGGTATTTGTATCCAGAGGAGGCATCCACTAGAGCGTCGATACTTGGGAGTGGATAAGGATCTTTTGGGCAAGCTTTGTTGAGATCAGTGTAGTCGGTGCACATTCACCACTTCCCATTCGATTTTTTTCACCAAGACGACGTTAGCTAGCCATAGTGGGTACTTGACTTCTCTTATGAATCCTGCCTCCAGTAAAGCTTGTACCTGCTCTTCCACAGCTTGGGATCGTTCTGGCCCGAGCTTTCTATGCCTCTATTGTACTGACCGAGATCCTGGGTAGACTGCTAGCTTGTGGCACATTAATTTGGGGTCTATGCCTGGCATGTCTGCAGCCTTCCATGCAAAGAGGTCGATGTTATCTCGTAAGAACTGTATGAGTGATTCTTTTGTTTCTCCTTTTACGATTGTACCGATATTGGTTTTTTTGTTCGAAGTGTCTCCGATCTGGACTTTTTCGAGTTCACCTTCGGGTTGTGGGCGGAGTTCTTCCCGCCTCTGAACTCCACCGAGTTCGATGGTGTGGAATTCTTCTCCTCTGCCTCTGAGTTTTAGACTTTCGTTGTAACAACCGCGCGCCGTCTTCTGGTCTACTTTTATTGTAGCTATCCCTTCTGTAGTTGGGAATTTCATGCATAGATGTGGGGTCGAGATTACTGCGCCGAGCTAATTTAACGTTGTCTGACCTATTAAGGCATTGTAGGCTAAACTCACGTCGACCACGATGTAGTCTATCTTGAGTGTTCTTGACTGGTTTCCTTTTCCAAAGTTCGTGTGTAGTTAGATGTATCCTAGAGGCTGAACTGGAGTGTCTCCCAGTCCGAACAGGCTGTTTAGATATGCTCTGAGTTCTTTTTCTTCCAGGCCGAGTTTGTCGAAGGCCGTTTTAAACAAGATGTCGGCAGAGCTTCCTTGGTCTACCAGCGTGCGGTGGAGATTTGCGTTTGCCAGTATAATAGTGATGACCATGGGATCGTCGTGTCCTGAGAAGATACCGGATGCGTCTTCTTTGGTAAAAGTAATTGTGGTGATGTTGGGTGCTTCCTCCTTTCCCTCGACATGATATACTTCTTTAAGATATCTTTTGCGAGATGATTTGGAGGTTCCTCCTCCCGTAAATCCTCTGTGTATCATGTGAACGTGTCTTTCTGGTGTACGAGGTGATCGCTCTGTTCTCCCGACATCTTCGTCCCTTCTTCTTTTTCTTTGCTCATCATCTCGGGTGGCCAGGTATCGATCTAATTTTCCTTCTCTTACTCGTTTTTCTACGACATTTTTTAGGTCAAAGCATTCGTTAGTGGAATGTCCGCGGATTCGATTGTATTTGCAATATTCAATCCGATTTCCTCCTCCTTTTTTGCCTTTTAGTGGTCGAGCTGGGGTATTTTTTTCAGTATGGCAAACTTCTCTTAAGACATCCACAAGGGACACCCGAAGAGGGGTGTAATTGTGGTATTTTTTGATTTTTTCCCCACGTCGATCTTCTTTCTTTTTGGACTCTTTATCCTTATCTCGAGAGGAGTAGGTGAATCCGGATTTTGAAGTCTCCCCTAGTCGAGAGTTCTCCTCCATGTTGATGTACTTCTCTGCTCGTTCTTGCACTTTGTTCAGAGATGTGGGATGTTTCTTTGATATAGATTGGCTAAAAGATCCCTCTCGCAAGCCATTGATGAGACCCAAAATGGTGGCCTCTGTTGGTAGGCTTTGTATGTCTAGACATGCTTTGTTGAATCTTTCCATGTAGCTGGGAAGACTTTCCCGTTCTCCTTGTTTGATTCCTAATAGACTCGGGGCGTGCTTCATTTTGTCTTTTTGGATGGAGAATCTGGCCATAAACTTCTTGGCTAAGTCGTCAAAGCTTGAGATGGACCTTGGGGGTAGATTGTCGAACCATCTAATTGCTGTCTTTGTTAAGGTAGTCGGGAAGGATTTGCAGTGAACTGCATCTGAGGCGTCGGTGATGTACATTCTACTTCTGAAATTACTGAGATGATAGCTGGGATCTGCTGTGCCATCATACAAAGTCATATCGGGAAGTTTGAAGTCTTTTGGGATTTTGGTCCTCATTATCTCTTTGGTGAATGGGTCTTGGTCCTTACGGGAGTCGTCTTCGTGTCCGGATCGAGTATTTTTGGCCTTGGGATCTGCTTCGAGTTTTAGGAGCTTGTACTCTAACTCGCAGCGTCGCCTAACTTCCCTTCGTAGGTCTCTCTCAGCTTCTTGTTGATGCTCCACCTCTTTTTCTAGTTGCTTTAAGCGATCTTGAAGTGCCTCCACTGCTCCCATATTTGGTGAATCGTTGTTTTTTTTAGGTTGAGGGGTATCTTTTGGTGTAGTATCCACGTTCTTGTGTGGCGTTCTATCTTCTAGACTTGAATCGTGGTCGTTGTTATGGTTGTCCATCATGGTGATGGGATGACTTCCTGGTTCCCTGGCAACGGCGCCAATGTTCTGAGGGTTACCTGAAACTGTAGGTCGATCTCGGACGAGATCTTTTGTGCTGGTCGGAGATGACGTGTCCGGCAGGTGGGTGGTGCCCGGAGCTGTCGCGTCCGACTTGTTGGACTGACAATGTTGCTGATCCTTTGTCACCAAAGGGTGGTGGTACCTGCAAGGAACTCCGATGCTTAAGTTAGCAAGGGTATTAAGCAGGTTTTTAGTAGAATCAGAGTATGAGTTATACCTGGGTGCTCCAGCGTATTTATAGAGGTGTGATAGTGACCTTTTTAGATAAGATAAGTTAGTTATCTTATCTTATCTTATCTTTGGGTGAGGTCAGCTTATCTTCAAAGGAACCACCCTTCTCTCTGTAGGCTTGGGATGCCTTTGCATTTGGGTCGTGTTCCTCAATTTTGGGCCCTCTTTGGGCTTTCTTATCGATTTGTTCGAGCTTTTTGGGAAGGGGTTGGATGGTTTGACCTAAAGAGATCGGTTGCTTTGTCGCTAGTCAACCTGGGTCGGACATGTCGACCCAGGGTATGAACAGCAGCACCCTTTGGAGGCAAGAACCCAGAAAGAAAGAAATTAACATTCTATTGATGAACGGAATAATCGATGGTATAGAATTTCACTAATAAATTCTCGTTGTAAAGTATAGTTTCTAAACCAACAATAATCCTTTCACACAAAAATTTTGTTTGTCACAAGTACAAACCCCTAAATTTATAAACCGAAGTATTGAACATCGAGTCGTTCTCCCTAGGAATTGCAATAAAGTGTTCTTGTTATTAGTTATGAGGTATGTTTTGGGGTTTTCGATAAGAGACAAGAGAAATAAATGGCAATGAAAATAAACTAATGGCTAAAAAGGTCTTGACAAGGTTTGGTGGTCAAGGATCTCTATCTCTATCACTAACCACAACATGAGAATTGGCAAGGATCAATCCCGTTAAGTAATCCTCTAACTAGTAGTAAAGGAAAGTCAAATGAGCTATATTAATCCAAGTCCATAAGTCCTAGTTCTCCACCAATTCAATTAGTGAGATCTAGAGTTAATGGCTCCCAATCATCAATCACTTGGATATTAGTGACATAAGAGTTCCTAAGTTACCATCCCAAGCCGAGAGCATAAAATTCTACTCTAACATCCTTCCAAACATTTCATCAAACACTTGGAAGGCATAAAAAGAAAGCATAGTAAAATTGCAAGGAAAGTAAATCTACACTACTCAATTGCAAGGAATTAAACAACAACAAAGCAATTCAACAATAAAGGAACATGAAAACATAAATTGCATTAAAGAGAAATAAAAGAACAAAAGTGCATCAACATAAAAGTAAAGAATTACAAGAATTAAATACTAAACTAGAGAGAATAGATGTATAAGAAGAAGAATTACAAAAGGAAAAGTAAATCAAGGCATGAAATTAACCTAGATCTAAGAATTCCTAATCTAGATCTAACCTACTCCTAATTCTAGAGAGAAGATGGAGCTTCTCTTTCTAGAAACTAACTAAAGCATGATAAAACTAAAATAAAACTCACTAACTAACTAGATGCCTCATCCCTCTTTAGTCCTTGGGTTAAATAGCATCAGAAATGAGTTGGATTGGGCCTAAAATGCACCAAAAATTGCTAGCCACAAGTTGTAATTAGTAAATCACGTGTAGACATCGGTGCGTATGCGTACATTGCGCGTGCACATCTTTGAACGCGATGCAACTATAGAAAATTTTATATTATTTTGAAGCCACGGATGTTAGCTTTCCAACGCAACTAGAAATGCCTCATTTGGACCTATGTAGCTCAAGTTATGGTCGATTAAGTGCGAAGAGGTCAGGCTTGATAGCTTTGCGATTCCTTCATTTCTTCATAAGTTCTCCATTTCTACATGCTTTTCCTTTATTCCCTCAATCCAATCCTTGCCTCCTAAATCTGAAATCACTTAAAAAACATATCAAGGCATCTAATGGAATCAAGGTGAATTAAATTTAGCTATTTTAAGACCTAAAAAGCATGTTTTCACTCTTAAGCACAATTAACGGAGAATTTACAAAACCATGCTATTTTAGTGAATAAATGGGAGAAAAGTTGACAAAACCCTCTAAATTCAACATAAGATACACCCTAAAGATGGGGTTTATCATCTATCCCCTAACATCTCTCAAACAAGAAAACACAATACTTCTCTGGCAATGACACTCCACACAAAACAGCAAGAAGGTCATCATCACCAACAAAAAACATCAAAGTTACAACCTTTCCTACTGACAGTTTATCATCAAAGCTACAAAAAGTTTTCAACGCTATAACCTCAATCTACCAACAAATCTGCAAAAGCCAAGACTTTGATCAGGGGGATACAACCACGAAAAGAGACAGAAATTGTGACAAACAATAGAACCCTAAGGAAGCGAAAATAACCAGGCGCACGTCACAGCAAAAGAGTGCAGGGATCACCACAAAGATGTAAGATTTTTTAGAAAATGGTGAAAACAAAATGTCGAAAAGAAAGACACAATCTTTTTTCGAAGGGGTCAAGATTCTCAGAGACAAAATCAGTAAAAATGACATGCAACATTGGAGACATACAAGAAGGCGACTAACGAAAACATAAAAGGGAAAGAAAATACCAACCTGTAGAGGAAGAAGAAGCAAGCGCGAGGGAAGGATCAGGAAGAAATAGCGACGAATCCATACCAACAATCGCTTTCGAAGCAAGGAAAGGGGGAAGCACGAAGAAGCGAAAACAGAGGGGATAGAGGAACAAAGCACTGCAGCGAGCAAAAGCGAAGAGAAAGGAGAGGAGAAACTGAAAGATGAGGCTTAAAAATTAAAAATGAAATAAAAAAGAGGGAAAGAAGGGAATGGCAAAAGAGGAGTTAATGAGCATTCAACCCTCGCACGTTCCCAAGAAAGCGAAACGCACGCTGCAATTAAAGAGAAAAAAAGAAAGAAAACGCTCCGCATTCAAGTCCCAGCAGGAGTCATACTGGAGATCGACCCAAGGCGAAATGCTCGAGCTCAATTTCCTCAAAAGGATCGAAGTCTAAAGGACATGACCTTAAGGGAAAAATCGAGCTCAAGCAGGAGCACTATTCATACTCTAGGTCGAGCTACCCGATCCGGACTGAATAAAGACAAAGCAACTGACCTCTTCAGGTCAAGTTCCCCGACCTCTTCTTTCAAGAGTTCGGCCAAATCACCACAAGAAGCCCAAGCAGGACCAAACAAAGGGACATAGCCCCAATCTAAAGGCAGCTAAAGCCTAGAAAGATAAAGACGGTTTCCCTTAGAGATAAGATGACTTCACTTAAAGATAAGATAAAATAACTAACTTATCTTATTTAGAAAGGTCAGCCCACACTACTATAAATACACTGGAGCACTGGTGCACGAAATCACAATCACAATTTTGCAATTCCGCACAACTAACCAGCAAGTGCACTGGGTCGTCCAAGTAATACCTTACGTAAGTAAGGGTCGATCCCACGGAGATTTTTGGCTTGAAGCAAGCTATGGTTATCTTGTAACTCTTAGTCAGGATATCAATAATCCTGAGATTTAATCGTAAAGAGTAAAAGAACATGAAATAAATACTTGTTATGCAGTAATGGAGAACAGGTTGAGGTCTTGGAGATGCTCTGTCTTCTAAATTTCTGCTTTCCTACTGTCTTCTTCTTCATGCATGCAAGGCTCCTTCCATGGCAAGTTGTATGTTGGTGGATCACTGTTGTCAATGGCTACCATCTGTCCTCTCAGTGAAAATGGTCCAAATGCGCTGTCACCGCATGGCTAATCATCTGTCGGTTCTCACTCATGCTGGAATAGGATCCATTGATCCTTTTGCGTCTGTCACTACGCCCAGCACTTGTGAGTTTGAAGCTCGCCACAGTCATCCTATCCCAGATCCTACTCAGAATACCACAGACAAGGTTTAGATGTTCTGGATCTCAAGAATGCTGCCAATTGATTCTAGCGTATACCACAAAGACTCTGATCTGAACCAGGAGGCTAAGAGATAAGCACTCAGTCTAAGGTAGAACAGAGGTGGTTGTCAGGCACGCGTTCATAGGTTGAGAATGGTGATGAGTGTCACAGATCAGAGCAAAACACAGCAGAGATCCTCACCCCCAACCATGGGGTTTAGAGAGTCATTCCGTAGAAGATACAATATGAAATGTGTAGAGTGTCATGAGGTGTGTAAATACAATAGCAAAAGGTCCTATTTATAGAAAACTAGTAGCCTAGGGTTTACAGAAATGAGTAAATGCTGTAGAATCCACTTCCGGGCCCACTTGGTGTGTGCTTGGGCTGAGCATTGAAGATTTCATGTGTAGAGACTTTTCTTGGAGTTAAACGCCAACTTTTGTGCTAGTTTGGGCGTTTAACTCCAGCTTTTGTGCCAATTCTGGCGTTTTGACGCCAGAATTTTTATGCTGACTTGGAACGCCGATTTTGGCCATCAAATCTCAGGCAAAGTACAGACTATTATATATTTCTGGAAAGCCCAGAATGTCTACTTTCCGACGCAATTGAGAGCGCGCCAATTGCGCTTCTGTAGCTCCAAAAAATCTACTTCGAATGCAGGGAGGTCAGAATCCAACAGCATCTGCAGTCCTTTTTCAGCCTCTGAATCAGATTTTTGCTCAGGTCCCTCAATTTCAGCCAGAAAATACCTGAAATCACGGAAAAACAAAAAAACTCATAGTAAAGCCCAGAAATGTGATTTTTATTTAAAAACTAATAAAAATATAATAAAAAGTAATTAAAACATACTAAAAACTACCTAAAAACAATGCCAAAAAGCGTATAAATTATCCGCTCATCACAACACCAAACTTAAATTGTTGCTTGTCCCCAAGCAACTAAAAACAAATTAGGATAAAAAGAAGAGAATATACAATAAATTCTGAAAACATCTACGAAGATCAGTCTTAATTAGATGAGCGGGGCTCTTAGCTTTTTGCTTCTGAACAGTTTTGGCATCTCACTTTATCCTTTGAAGTTTAGAAAGATTGGCATTTATAGGAACTCAGAATTCAGATAGTGTTATTGATTCTCCTAGTTCAGTATGTTGATTCTTGAACACAGTTACTTTGTGAGTCTTGGCCGTGACCCTAAGCATTTTGTTTTCCAGTATTACCACTGAATACATAAATGCCACAGACACATAACTGGGTGAACCTTTTCAGAATTTGACTCAGCTTTGCTAGAGTCCCCAATTAGAGGTGTCCAGAGCTCTTAAGCACACTCTTTTTCTCTGGACCACGACTTTAACCGCTCAGTCTCAAGCTTTTCACTTGACACCTTCACGCCACAAGAACATGGTTAGGGACAGCTTAGTTTACCCGCTTAGGCAGGATTTTATTCCTTTGGGCCCTCCTATCCATTAATGCTCAAAACCTTGGATCCTCTTTTACCCTTGCCTTTTGGTTTAAAGGGATACTGGTTTTTTCTGCTTGCTTTTTCTCTTTTTTTTTTTTGCCATATTTTTTTCTGCAAGCTTTTCACTGCTTTTTCTTGCTTCAAGAACCAATTTTAAGATTTTTCAGATTATCAAATAACATTTTTCCTTTTTTATCATTCTTTCAAGAGCCAACAATTTTAACATTCATAAACAACAAATTCAAAAATATGCACTGTTCAAGCATTCAATCAGAAAACAAAAGTATTGCCACCACATCAAAGTAATTAAACTATTTTAAAATTCGAAATTCATGTACTTTTTTTATTTTGCAATTAAAAATATTTTTCATTTAAGAAAGGTGATGGATTCATAGGACATTCATAGCTTTAAGGCATAGACACTAAGATACTAATAATCATGTAGTAAAGACACAAACATAGATAGAACATCAAGCATAGAAATCGGAAAACAGAAAAATAAGAACAAGAAAATTAAAGAACGGGTCCACCTTAGTGCTGGCGGCTAGTTCTCCTTCTTGAAGATCCTATGGAGTGCTTGAGCTCCTTAATGTCGCTTCCTTGCCTTTGTTGCTCCTCTCTGATTTCATGGAGGATAATGGGTTGCTTTTGTTGAGGTCCATGAGTGGGCTCTCTTGTTTACTCCATCCTCTTTCTAGTGATGGGCTTTTGCGATGAATCTCTCCATCTCTCATGACTCGGAGTTGGAAGCAATTTCCTTTCCTTTCCTCTTTCTAGAGGTTTCTCTGGCCTTAGGTGCCATAAATGGTTATGGAAAAATAAAAAGCAACGCTTTTACCACACCAAACTTAGAAGGTTTGCTCGTCCTTGAGCAAAAGAAGAAAAAGGGTGTCATCGGAAGGTGTGAAGAAGAGAGAGATAGAGTTGAGGTAGGTGGGGATCTTGTGGGGTCCACAGATCCTGAGGTGTCAAGGATTTTTTATCCCTACACCATGTTCGGGTGTAAACGCCCCTTGGAGTGCCAATCCTGGCGTTAAACGCCAGGTTGCTGCCCATTTCTGGCGTTTAACGCCAGCTTTTCTTCCCTTTCTGGCGTTTAAATGCCAGCTTTGTGCCCTTTTTTGGCGTTAAACGCCAGTCTGGTGCCCTTTTCTGGCATTAAACGCCCAGAATGGTGCCAGACTGGGCGTTTAACGCCCATTCTGCTACCCTTACTGGCGTTTGAACGCCAGTAAGCTCCTTCTCTAGGGTGTGCTATTTTTAATGCTGTTTTTCATTCTGTTTTTGCTTTTTCAGTTGTTTTCGTGACTCCACATGATCATCAACCTAAAGAAAATATAAAATAACAATTGAAAATAAATATATATAATTAAAGAATATTGGGTTGCCTCCCAATAAGCGCTTCTTTATTGTCTTTAGCTGGACCTTGACTGAGCTTTTATTCTAGTCTCAGTTTTGAGCATTCTTGCTCAAAATTGCTTTCAAGATAATGTTTGATTCTCTGTCCATTAACAATGAACTTTTTGTCAGAGTCAATATCCTGAAGCTCAACATATCCATATGGTGACACACTTGTAATCACATATGGTCCCTCCACTGGGATTTCAATTTCCCGGGAAATAATCTGAGCCTAGTCTGTCTTGGTTCAAAGACTCTAGATGATAGCTTCTTGTCATGCCACCTTTTTGCTTTTTTCTTATAAATTTTTGCATTTTCAAAAGCATTGAGTCTGAATTCCTCTAGCTCATTTAGCTGGAGCAATCTTTGCTCTCCAGCTAACTTAGCATCCAGGTTTAGGAATCTGGTTGCCCAGTAGGCCTTATGTTTCAGTTCCATGGACAGATGACAGGCCTTGCCATACACAAGCTGGTATGGAGAGGTTCCTATAGGAGTCTTGAATGCTGTTCTGTATGCCCACAGAGAATCATCCAAGCTTTTTGCCCAATCCTTTCTACGGGCAATTACAGTCCGTTCCAGGATTCTTTTTAGTTCTCTATTAGAGACTTCAGCCTGCCCATTTGTCTGTGGGTGATATAAAGTTGCTACTTTGTGGCTAATTCCATATCGGACCATAGCAGAGTATAGCTATTTATTGTAGAAATGAGTGCCCCCGTCACTGATTAGTACTCTGGGGATGCCAAATCTGCTGAAGATATGTTTCTGGAGGAACTTCAGCACGGTCTTAGTATCATTAGTAGGTGTGACAATTGCTTCTACCCATTTAGATACGTAGTCTACTGCCACCAGAATGTAAGTATTTGAGTATGATGGTGGGAAAGGACCCATGAAGTCAACACCCCATACATCAAATAACTCAATCTCTAAGATCCCTTGTTGAGGCATGGCATAACCATGAGGTAAGTTACCAGTTCTCTGGCTACTGTCACTGTTATGCACAAACTCTCGGGCATCTCTATGGAGAGTAGGCCAGTAGAACCCACATTGGAGGACCTTAGTGGCTGTTCGCTCACCTCCGAAATGTCCTCCATATTGTGATCCACGGCAATGCCATAGGATCTTATGTGCCTCTTCTCTGGGCACGCATATACAGATCATTCCATCTGCACATCTCTTAAAGAGATATGGTTCATCCCATAAGTAGTACTTTGCATCAGAAATTAGTTTTTTCGTTTGCTGCCTGCTGTACTCCTTGTGTATGAACCTCACAGCTTTATAATTTGCAATGTCTGCAAACCATGATGCTTCCTGAATGGCAAAGAGTTGCTCATCCAGAATGGTCTCAGAAATCTCAGTAGGAAAGAGGGACGTCCCTGCTACTGGTTCTATCCGGGACAGGTGATCAGCTACCTGGTTCTCTGTGCCTTTTCTGTCTCTTATTTCTATATCAATCTATTGCAGAAGCAACACCCATCTTATGAGCCTGGGTTTTGAATCCTGCTTTGTGAGTAGATATTTAAGAGTAGCATGGTCAGTATACAAAATCACTTTTGAACCTATTAAATAGGATCTAAACTTGTCAATGGCATAAACCACTGCAAGCAACTCTTTTTCTGTGGTTGTGTAGTTTTTTTGTTCGTCATTTAGAACACGGATGGCATAGTAAATGACGTGCAGAAGTTTGTTATGCCTCTGTCCTAATACTACACCAATGGCATGGTCACTGGCATCACACATTAGATCGAATCGTAATGTCCAGTCTGGTGCAGAAATCACTGGTGCTGTGACCAGCTTAGCTTTTAGAGTTTCAAACGCCTACAGACACTCTGTGTCAAACAAAAATGGTGTGTCAGCAGCTAGTAGATTGCTCAGAGGTTTTGCAATTTTTGAAAAATCTTTTATAAACCTCCTATAGAATCCTGCATGCCCCAGAAAGCTTCTGATTGCCTTAACATTGGCAGGTGGTGGTAATTTTTCAATTACTTCCACTTTAGCTTGATCCACCTCTATTCCCTTATTTGAAATTTTATGCCCAAGGAAAATTTCTTCAGTCACCATAAAGTGACATTTTTCCCAGTCTAAAATTCCTTCAGTCACCATAAAGTGACATTTGAATGAGTCTCCAAATACTGAAAAGTCATCCATGAAGACTTCCAAAAATTTCTCTATCATATCAGAGAAGATAGAGAGCATGCACCTCTGAAAGGTTGCAGGTGCATTGCACAGACCAAAGGGCATCCTTCTGTAGGCAAATACTCCAGAAGGACATGTGAATGCTGTTTTCTCTTGGTCCTGAGGGCCTACTGCAATTTGGTTGTAACCTGAATAGCCATCCAAAAAGCAGTAATAATCATGACCTGCTAGTCTCCCTAGCATCTGGTCTATGAATGGTAAAGGAAAATGATCCTTTCTGGTGGCTGTATTGAGCCTTCTGTAGTCAATACACATACGCCACCCTGTAACTGTTCTTGTGGGAACCAGTTCATTCTTTTCGTTATAACTACTGTCATGCCTCCCTTCTCGGGGACAACGTGGACAGGGCTCACCCAGGGGCTATCAGAAATAGGATAAATAATCCCAGCCTCTAGTAACTTAGTGACCTCTCTCTGCAACACCTCCTTCATGGCTGGATTTAGCTGCCTCTGTGGTTGAACCACTGGCTTAGCATCATCCTCCAATAGGATCTCGTGCATGCATCTTGCTGGGCTAATGCCCTTAAGATCACTTATGGACCACCCAAAAGCTGTCTTGTGTGTCCTCAGCACCTGAATTAGTGCCTTCTCTTCATGTAAATTTAAAGCAGAGCTTATGATCATCGGAAAAGTGTCATCTTCTCCCAGAAATACATATTTCAGGGATGGTGGTAGTGGTTTGAGCTCGGGTTTAGGAGGCTTATCCTCTTCCTGAGGAATTTTCAGAGGTTCTTTTATTTCCTCTTGTTCCTCCAGATCAGGCTTAACATCTTTTAAGATCTCTTTCATGAACTTAACATAAGAGGGTATTTGCTCAAGTGCCTCTGCAAATGGAATCTTTATTTCAAGAGTCCTGAGATAGTCTACAAAGCAGGCAAATTGTTTATCCTGTTCTGCTTGGCGGAGTTTCTGAGGATAAGGCATCTTGGCTTTATATTCTTTAACCTTTGTTGCTGCAGGTTTATTCCCCATAGTAGTAGTTGGAGAAGCCTTCTTAGAGGGGTTATTATCAGCACTTACAGGTGTCTGACCCCTCATTGGCATTTGAACGCCAGAACTGGGCAAGGAATGGGCGTTTAACGCCAACTTTTCTCCCTTTTATGGCATTTGAACGCCAGAAGTGGGCACCCACTAGGCGTTTGACGCCAATTTTTCACCCTTTTCTGGCGTTTGAACGCCAGAGTTATTCCTCTCTGGGCTCTTGCTGTCCTTAGAGGGATTTTGGGTAGTGGTTTGGTCATCCTCTGTCAGTTGTTCTTTTCTTGGCTTTTTGCTACTTTGAGCTGAATTATTCAATGTCTTCCCGCTCCTTACTTGGACAGCTTGGCATTCTTCTGTTATCTATTTAGATAGGTGCTGTCTTGTCTGAATCAATTGTGCTTTCATATTCTTGTTGGCATTTTTAGTGTCTTGGAGCATCTCATTAAATTCTGCTAATTGTTTTATCATAAGGAGTAATTGCTGATTAAGCTCAATAATCTGTTCTTGAGGATTAGGATTAGTAGTTACTGCTCTAGCCTCTTCTTTTATGGAGGACTCACTGCTAGAGTACAAATGTTGATTTTTAGCAACCGTATCTATGAGTTCTTGAGCCTCTTCAATCGTCTTCCTCATGTGTATAGATCCACCAGCTGAGTGGTCTAGAGACATCTGAGCTTTTTCTGTAAGCCCATAGTAGAAGATGTCTAACTGTACCCACTCTGAAAATATTTCAGAGGGACATTTCCTTAGCATCCCTTTGTACCTCTCCCAGGCATTATAAAGGGATTCATGATCCTCTTGTTTAAAGCCTTGGATGTCTAGCCTAAGCTGTGTCATCCTTTTTGGAGGGTAAAATTGATTCAGAAATTTGTTTGATAACTATCTCCATGTTTTTATGCTTGCTGTGGGTTGGTTATTTAACCACCTCTTAGCTTGATCTTTTATAGCAAATGGAAATAGTAATAATCTGTAGACATCCTGATCCACTTCTTTATCACGTACTGTGTCAACAATTTATAAGAACTGTGCCAGAAACTCAGTAGGTTCTTCCTGTGGAAGACTGGAATACTGACAATTTTGCTGCACCATGATAATGAGTTGAGGATTTAGCTCAAAACTGCTTGCTTTGATGGGAGGTATATAGATGCTACTCCCATATGCAGCTGTAATGGGGTTAGCATATGACCCCAGAGCCCTTCTGGACTGTTCATTTCCACTTATGTCCATGATGGAGAAAGGGAGATGATGTGGATTACAAATAAAATATTTTTTTTGTTTTTTTTTTGAATACCGAAATTAAAATAAAATAATTGAAAAATTGAATATAAGTTTGAAAATTAGAAGAAAATGAAATAAAAGCAAATTGAAAACTAAATTAATTAAAAAGATTTTGGAGAAAGAATGCTTAGTTAATTTCGAAATATGAAAGAGAAAAGTAGTTAGGTGATTTTTTTGAAAAAGATTTTGAAATTAGCAATCAAAAAGATATGATTGAAAATTATTTTGAAAAAGATATGATTAGAAGATATGATTGCAATTTATTGAAAAAGATATGATTGAAAAGACATGATTGAAGAAATTAAAAAGATTTGATTTTTGAAAAAGATTTGAAAAGATCAATTTTTGAAATTAGAATTTTGACTTGACTAAAAAAAAAGATATGATTTTGAAAATCTTTGACTAATTTAATGCAAAATTTCAAAATTTATGAGTAAAATAAGGAAAAGATATTTTTTTGATTTTTGAATTTTAATGAGGAAAGAGAAAAACAACAAAATGAGACTAAACTTAGAAATTTTAGATCAAAACAAAGAGAACAAACAAGAAAACTTTGAATGTCAAGCTGAACACCAAGAACACTTTGAAGATCAACACCAAGAACAAATTTTTGAAAAATTTTTAAGTAAATAAAAGCACAAAGGACACCAAACTTAAAATTTTTAGAAAATCAAACACAAATTTTCGAAAATTTAAAGGAAAACACAGAGAAGACACCAAACTTAGAATTTTTAAAGATCAAGAAAGAATTAAGAACATGCAAATTTATAATATTGAAAGAAAATAGAAGCATGCAATTGACACCAAACTTAAAATATGAAACTAAACTCACATAAAAGACTCAAATTTAGTGACTCTAAACCAACAAAAATAAATTATTCCTAATCTAAGCAACAAAATAAACTGTCAGTTGTCCAAACTCGAACAATCCCCGGCAACGGCGCCAAAAACTTGGTGCACGAAATCACAATCACACTTTTGCAATTCCGCACAACTAACCAGCAAGTGCACTGGGTCGTCCAAGTAATACTTTACGTGAGTAAGGGTCGATCCCACGGAGATTGTCGGCTTGAAGCAAGCTATGGTTATCTTGTAACTCTTAGTCAGGATATCAATAATTCTGAGATTTAATCGTAAAGAGTGAAAGAACATGAAATAAATACTTGTTATGCAGTAATGGAGAACTGGTTGAGGTTTTGGAGATGCTTTGTCTTCTGAATTTCTGCTTTCCTACTGTCTTCTTCTTCATGCATGCAAGGCTCCTTCCATGGCAAGCTGTATGTTGGTGGATCACCATTGTCAATGGCTACCATCTGTCCTCTCAGTGAAAATGGTCCAAATGTGCTGTCACCGCACGGCTAATCATCTGTCGGTTCTCACTCATGCTGGAATAGGATCCATTGATCCTTTTGCGTCTGTGACTACGCCCAGCACTTGTGAGTTTGAAGCTCGTCATAGTCATCCTATCCCAGATCCTACTCAGAATACCACAAACAAGGTTTAGACGTTCTGGATCTCAAGAATGCTGCCAATTGATTTTAGCTTATACCACGAAGACTCTGATCTGAACCAGGAGGCTAAGAGATAAGCACTCAGTCTAAGGTAGAACGGAGGTGGTTGTCAGGCACGTGTTCATAGGTTGAGAATGGTGATGAGTGTCACAGATCATCACATTCATCAAGTTGAAGTACGAGTGAATATCTTAGAATGGAAGCAAGCATGATTGAATGGAAAACAGTAGCAATTGCATTAATTCATCAAAACATAGTAGAGCTCCTCACCCCCAACCATGGGGTTTAGAGACTCATGCCGTAGAAGATACAATATGAAACGTGTAGAGTGTCATGAGGTGTGTAAATACAATAGCAAAAGGTCCTATTTATAGAAAACTAGTAGCCTAGGGTTTACAGAAATGAGTAAATGCTGCAGAATCCACTTCCGGGCCCACTTGGTGTGTGCTTTGGCTGAGCATTGAGCTTTCATGTGTAGAGACTTTTCTTGGAGTTAAACGCCAGCTTTTGTGCCAGTTTGGGCGTTTAACTCCAGCTTTTATGCTAGTTCTGGCGTTTTGACGCCAGAATTTTTATGCTGACTTGGAACGCCGGTTCGGGCCATCAAATCTCAAGAAATGTATGAACTATTATTTTTTTCTGGAAAGCCCAGGATGTCTACTTTCCAACGCAATTGAGAGCGCGCCAATTGGGCTTCTGTAGCTCAAGAAAATCCACTTCGAGTGCAGGGAGGTCAGAATCCAACAGCATCTGCTGTCCTTTTTCAGCCTCTGAATCAGATTTTTGCTCATGTCCCTCCATTTCAGCCAGAAAATACCTGAAATCACAGAAAAATACACAAACTCATAGTAAAGCCTAGAAATGTGATTTTTATTTAAAAACTAATAAAAATATAATAAAAAGTAATTAAAACATACTAAAAACTACCTAAAAATAATGCCAAAAAGTGTATAAATTATCCGCTCATCAAGCACCCAGGTATAACTCATACTTTGATTCTACACAAAAAACCTGCTAAAAGCCCATGCTAACTTAAGCATCGGAGTCTCTTGCAGGTACCACCACCCTCCGGTGATCGAGGATCAGCAGCACAACCAAAGACAACAAGTCGGCCGCGACAGCTCCGGCCACCACAGCAGATCTCATCCGAGATCGACCTTCAGTTTCAGGTAACCCTCGGAACAGTAAGATCGTGCCTGCTCCTGTTGATGACGAGTTTCCTTCACCAGAACCTTCTGCCAAATCTTCTTCGGCTCCTTCTACTGAGGCGCCCTGAGCTGAGGAAGATTGATGACAAGTCATCATATACCCTTTTTTAATAGTCTTTTCCTTCATTTTCATTTGGTTTTATACACTTTCTTGTACTCGAAGTAAGTAATTTGGAATGGAATTGCATTACTTCTCTTAATCAAACAACCACCATATAATTGATGCTAAATCATGAGGTTTAGGCCAAATTTAATTGCAGTTTTATGATTTGTAAACCTTGTGAATTTGGTGATACTTTGATTGGTTGTTTTGATTAATTGTAGGTGAAGAAAAGAAGAAAAGAAGAAAAGCGTGACCTAAGAAGCGTGGTTCAAGGAATAGAAAGTGTGGCCATCAAAGGAGAAAGTGTAGTGCAACAAACCATGGAACCCATTCCAAGAGCACCAAGCACTAAGAGAGCGCTACACTCACTTCCAAGGGACCAAGGCACAAAGCTCAGCTCACTTTGTGAGCTGAGCACAACACAAGGCCAAGAAATAAGGAAATGAGGAACCAAGCTCAGCTCACAAAGTGAGCTGAGCGCTACTTCTTGATGCATGGGGGCACATCTTGACACGGCCAGGAAAGGAGTGGAGCGCATGACACGGTCCAAGGGGCAGCACAACAAATTGGCACTAAGGCACCAATGCTCAGCTCACAAAGTGAGCTGAGCTCTCCCCTGATGCACCCCAAGACAGCAGCACGCTATTAATGCTTCCCCACACTAAGTGTCAAAGCTCAGCTCACTTTGTGAGCTGAGCACTCCCCTGGAAGCATATTACCCATGGGCTGAAAATTCAACCAAAAGTCCAATTTAATTCAAATCTTCACCAAATCAAAAGCCCATCCAAATTCCAATATCCAAGAATAGAAAGTGTATAAATAGGAGTTAGTTTGATGTAATTAGGGAGCTGAATTTTTATTTTGAATTTTTCTTTGAACTTTCATTTTTCATTTTTGAGCTTTTGTTTTTGAGTTTAGATTTCAGAGAACTTGGAAGGAGAATTGATCTCTCTTCTTCTTGGTTCTTGCTTGAACACTCTTTAATTTTCTTGCTTTGGATCTTTGGTGGAGAATTGAAGAAATTCTGTTTCAATCTCACCTTGAGATCCCTTGTTTATTTTCTTTCTGCATAATTGAATTTGAATTTCTGTTTACTGCTTCTTCATCTACTTTGCTTCTGCAATTTACTTTTCTTTACTTCTTTTGCAATTGCTCTTGTTGGATCAAGGAAGGATTTGAGATCTAGACTTGTTATCTAGTCTCTTCCACTCCTGAGATCTCAACCCCTTTTAATTTGCTGCAATTTAAGCACTGCTTTCTAGTTCTTTAAATTCTCAAGTCATTTTACTTTTCTGTTAAGATCTACTTCACTGCACTTCAATTTTCTCTTTTATGTTTAATGCCATTTACTTGTTTCTTGTTTAATTCCTGCAAGTCCACACCCCAATCCCTTTTACAATTCAAGCAATTTACATTTCTTGCACTTTAAGCTTCAGTCATTTATATTCCTTGCAAGTTAAGATTCTGCACTTTATTTTACATGCTCTTTAAGATTCAGTTTCTTTATTTTCCTGCTCTTTAGTTTGTTGCAATTTTCCCTTTCCCTTTTACATTCAAAGTAATTTAGTTTCTGTTAATCACAAACACTCAACCAATACTAGATTCGCTTGACTAAATCAACCACTAAACTAAAATTGCTCAATCCTTCAATCCCTGTGGGATCGACCTCACTCATGTGAGTTATTATTACTTGATGCGACCCGGTACACTTGCCGGTTAGATTTGTGTGTTTTGGTGGAAATTTATTTTTCACCAAAATATCTCATCAAGTTTTTGGCGCCGTTGCCGGGGATTGATTAAATTGACAATGATTAAGTGAGGTGGTGGTCTAGATCAAGCATTTTCTTTATTTTTGTTCTCTGTTATAGATTGAAACCAAGGTGTTTGAGTTTTTGCCTCACTAAGAAATTCTCATCTCTGATATGAGTAATTTCAATTTTCAATGGTGTTGTGTTTTCCAAAATTCAAATGGAGTTCAACTCATCTTATGATCAAAAAAATTTTATGGGATGTTACCCACCATCACCAATTTCCAATGATGGCTGGGAATATCACCAACAAATTACAGATCCTGAGCACTCCAATTCATGGAGATTTGCTTCAGAGACACAAGATGAGCAAGAGAATCATATGGGATACTTCCCACCACCACAAAATAATTCAAGTCATTATTCTAACGGTGGCTGGGAGTATCACCAAGGAATGAAAGAGCATCCATCCTCACGTCCCAGTTTCTCATTTAAAAGTTCTTCATCACTTGATTATGCCTCAACACAAAGTTTCCTCCAAAATCCATACAAGTCATCCCATCAATCACACAACTCATTCCACACCCCTCAACACAACTTCACCACAACACATTCACGTCACAAAAATTACTCTCAACCTTCATCTCTTGAATTAGCAGTTGAGGATTACCTTCAATGGTCCAAAGAACCCTTAGAAAGCCAATGCCAAGCCATTGAAATACATAGAAAACTCGTGGAAAGATACACACAACCCCAATCCTGGAAAGAAACCATCCTCAAGAAGATGAATGGGCCCTTAGAGCAAACAAAGAGGAACTTAGAACCATCAAACAGTAAGGATGAAGACCAATTTGTGAGTGAGGAAGTGGAAAAGCAAGATGAGGAAGCCTTTGTGTCAAGTAAAATTTCAATAGAAAAGGAGGTTGTGGAGGCGTTTGAACATGTGGCTTCATATTCACAGAAGCTAATTGAGGTGATAGAGGAACCTGAAACTTCACTCCCAAAGGAATTAGTGGAAAATCATGAAGAAGAAATGGAGAAAGATACTCAAGAGAAGTCACACTCAACTGAAGCAGAGAAGTGCAAAGAGGAAAAGCCCATGGAACCTCCAATGCAAGAAGCTCTTAATGAAGAAATCACTCCAACAACCACACAACCACCAAAACTTGGACTCAAGGAAGTGAAGGCAATTAACAAAAGCACCGAGAAGAGGATTGTGACCAAGCTACAAAGGACAACATTCAAGAGAAGGTCAACTGCAAACAATCCTTCCCCTGAACTAGCAAGCAAGCTCAATCAAGCTATGTACAAAAGGAGGCTTGCTGAGAAGAGAATAAGAAAGGGGACAACAGCTGAAACATTCCCCCCCTTGAGGTCATTCCTCTTAACCAACTGGAAGAAGAGGAAGAAAGTGAAGAACAACATGTCAAGCTAGTGACAATAAAGAAGCGCTTGTTGGGAGGCAACCCAACCTGAGGTAATTTTCTCTTCATAGCTAATTTAATAAAAGAGTTGAGTAGATTTCTCAGTATTGCAAAGAGCTAAGTTTGGTGTTGCACACCAAAATAATTAAGGGGTGAATGTTGGATGCTAAGTTTGGTGTTCCACCAAAAATTTCATTAAGAACATATTGCACCCTCAACATGATCAGTATTGGCTCTAAACCATCAGAGAAACTGCTTAACAATTGTCATGTTTCTAGTTTTTAGTTGTTTTCTAGTTCATAGTTTGTTTTCTAGTCCATAGTTTACCTCCTTAATAAAAGTACTTGATGTTTCATGCATGTATTTATTCTGCTACATATAGAAGTAGGCAAGGAACTAAGTTTGGTGTTCCCACACCAACTTAGGTTCACAGAATCACAAGCATACATGCATGCTAACTACCTCTCAAGTGCTTGGGGAACAAGCAACTTTCAATATCTTTTGTAGGAAGTCATTCAATCTCTTGGAGGAAAAGGTACATCATCATGGACAGAGGAAGGACATGGAACCCAACAATGATGATGACACAGATGAAACAAACAGACTCCAAGAGGTTGTATTGTTCTCTGACTGATTCTAGTTCAAATATGTTAATTGAAAGTGCAAATGTCCCCTGTTGATTAGTATCTTTCTAGATTCATTTACTGTCTGCAAGTTTGTTTGTTTTCATGCTGTTATGGCTTACTAGTCTAAGTGCTTGATTCACTTTCATCTTACTTGAATTATATGCTTTGTTCCTCATGCTTGAATAAAAGAAAAATAACTGTGAAATAGAGAAAGAGTAAAAGTCTGGTATGATATGAGACAAAATAAGATTATGTGGTGGTATGTGCTGGTTCATTAGGTGATTTATAAATAAGGCTGAATGCTGGCATGACTTTGTGATATAAACTTGAGTTACATTTCATGAGACTTGACAAATGAAAAAGGTCCAAAATGAAAGAAAAAAATGCAAAAGAAAGAAGCAAAAAAAAAAAAAAAAGAAATACACAAGGCTAGGCACCAATGGCTGCAAATTTGGATAAATGCCTGTGATGTTCTTGTACAAAGATAAGCTTGGATAACTAGGTTCTAAGGGGTGCTTCATCACCCGGTAACTTGGGTTAACTAACCCGGGATTGCCAACCGAAAGTCCACCATCAAGAGCTACTTTGAGACAAAGCATTTAGTAACCCAAAGAGGTGCTGGGCATCAATTTCCAAAGAACAAACAGAGATGAACAAAATAAGCTAAATGCCTGTGATGTGTGTGTGCTAAGGAGAGGCTTGAGCAAGTAAGCCCATAGGGGTGTTTCAACACCTAGCATCTTGAACCAACTGGGGCGGGAATGTTGGCTGAAAGCTTACTCTAAAAAGTTGCCTTACCACATAGCATTAAGCCTCAGCCAAGAAAAAAATCCCAAGCAATAACAAGTCTCATTTTTTGTGTAATTCAAGTAAGGATCCAAAGGAATGTTGATGTCTCAGCCCCAGAATAAAAATCCCTAAGATACCATGCATAAAAATCCCATTTACCAGTATTCAATGTCTTCTAATAAAAGGCTTATACGCTTCTCTGCTTCTAGTAATTTTCCTTATGTTTTACTGCTTGCTTGGGGACAAGCAAGTTTTAAGTTTGGTGTTGTGATGACAAGTCATCATATACCCTTTTTTAATAGTCTTTTCCTTCATTTTCATTTGGTTTTATACACTTTCTTGTACTCGAAGTAAGTAATTTGGAATGGAATTGCATTACTTCTCTTAATCAAACAACCACCATATAATTGATGCTAAATCATGAGGTTTAGGCCAAATTTAATTGCAGTTTTATGATTTGTAAACCTTGTGAATTTGGTGATACTTTGATTGGTTGTTTTGATTAATTGTAGGTGAAGAAAAGAAGAAAAGAAGAAAAGCGTGACCTAAGAAGCGTGGTTCAAGGAATAGAAAGTGTGGCCATCAAAGGAGAAAGTGTAGTGCAACAAACCATGGAACCCATTCCAAGAGCACCAAGCACTAAGAGAGCGCTACACTCACTTCCAAGGGACCAAGGCACAAAGCTCAGCTCACTTTGTGAGCTGAGCACAACACAAGGCCAAGAAATAAGGAAATGAGGAACCAAGCTCAGCTCACAAAGTGAGCTGAGCGCTACTTCTTGATGCATGGGGGCACATCTTGACACGGCCAGGAAAGGAGTGGAGCGCATGACACGGTCCAAGGGGCAGCACAACAAATTGGCACTAAGGCACCAATGCTCAGCTCACAAAGTGAGCTGAGCTCTCCCCTGATGCACCCCAAGACAGCAGCACGCTATTAATGCTTCCCCACACTAAGTGTCAAAGCTCAGCTCACTTTGTGAGCTGAGCACTCCCCTGGAAGCATATTACCCATGGGCTGAAAATTCAACCAAAAGTCCAATTTAATTCAAATCTTCACCAAATCAAAAGCCCATCCAAATTCCAATATCCAAGAATAGAAAGTGTATAAATAGGAGTTAGTTTGATGTAATTAGGGAGCTGAATTTTTATTTTGAATTTTTCTTTGAACTTTCATTTTTCATTTTTGAGCTTTTGTTTTTGAGTTTAGATTTCAGAGAACTTGGAAGGAGAATTGATCTCTCTTCTTCTTGGTTCTTGCTTGAACACTCTTTAATTTTCTTGCTTTGGATCTTTGGTGGAGAATTGAAGAAATTCTGTTTCAATCTCACCTTGAGATCCCTTGTTTATTTTCTTTCTGCATAATTGAATTTGAATTTCTGTTTACTGCTTCTTCATCTACTTTGCTTCTGCAATTTACTTTTCTTTACTTCTTTTGCAATTGCTCTTGTTGGATCAAGGAAGGATTTGAGATCTAGACTTGTTATCTAGTCTCTTCCACTCCTGAGATCTCAACCCCTTTTAATTTGCTGCAATTTAAGCACTGCTTTCTAGTTCTTTAAATTCTCAAGTCATTTTACTTTTCTGTTAAGATCTACTTCACTGCACTTCAATTTTCTCTTTTATGTTTAATGCCATTTACTTGTTTCTTGTTTAATTCCTGCAAGTCCACACCCCAATCCCTTTTACAATTCAAGCAATTTACATTTCTTGCACTTTAAGCTTCAGTCATTTATATTCCTTGCAAGTTAAGATTCTGCACTTTATTTTACATGCTCTTTAAGATTCAATTTCTTTATTTTCCTGCTCTTTAGTTTGTTGCAATTTTCCCTTTCCCTTTTACATTCAAAGTAATTTAGTTTCTGTTAATCACAAACACTCAACCAATACTAGATTCGCTTGACTAAATCAACCACTAAACTAAAATTGCTCAATCCTTCAATCCCTGTGGGATCGACCTCACTCATGTGAGTTATTATTACTTGATGCGACCCGGTACACTTGCCGGTTAGATTTGTGTGTTTTGGTGGAAATTTATTTTTCACCAAAATATCTCATCAAAGATCCCGAGGTCGAGATCCTGAATGGGCTGAACGGTGTGGTTGGTGCTACCCCGATCTAAGTTATCCCTCCTTCTCCCAAAGATGCAGCTACTGGGTCAAATTTGGATTGTTTATAATTCTCCCTTTTATATCTTCTTTTAATCTGTATTTGATGTGGTCTGGTCTGTGGACGTATTGAACTTCTAGTTTATAACCCTATTTTGGCGATACCTTGACACTTCCTAGTTGCTTCTTGGCAAGTATGCTTTTAATTAAAACATTTTTAAACTCTTTGGTTGTCATCGGGCAACCTTTGTGTCTGGTTGTATATTGGCTGGTTTTTTATGGGGTGCTTTTGTTTTTTATCCTTTGTATGATTTTTTTATGACGGCACCCCTTTGTAGGCTCTTATACCGTTGGGATCTAGTTGTTCGGAGCTCTGTAGTCTGAGATCTTTTGAGGTAGTGCTTGTGTCAGGAGCTTCTACCTTTGCTTTTTAGACCATGCCTTGTTTTGGTTGTGTTGTCGACCTTTTGTTTTAGCGACGTCGCCTACTGTCCGGGCTTTGTAGTCGGTTTCCAATAACTTTTTAGGTGGTGTTCTCATATTGAACCCTTTCTTTTTGGTTTATTTGGATGACTTTTTAGCTCCGTCTTGAGGTCGTGCTTAAGTTTTAGGTAGCGCCTCTTTTTTAAGGGTTGTCCCTTTTGGCTGAGCACTTCGGGCCTAGGTTTTTCAACCTTTTTGGCCTTTGTATGGTGTTTGTTCCCATTTTAGTGATCCTTTCATTAGTCCGACTTCTCTGTTGGGCCTTCTCAAGTTATTTCTAGTAATCCCATTTTTAGTCCAACCTCGTTAGGTCGCTTTATATGGATTACTTTTTATAACCTCTTGCATTAATTCGAGCTTTATCGCTTCACCTTGCCGACATTTCTTAATCGGGTGATGAATTTTGCGTTTTTTAGCGTAAATTAATGCGTCTTAGTAGGAAACTTGTTTAGGGAATCAACAAATTTTATTCAAGTAATAAGATAAAAAAATATGAATAAAAGCATGTACATGTGAGTGCTTACCCTTCTAGTTTGGACAGCTCTTAGATCTTGGCCTGCCGCCTCACTAAAAATCCACCTTGGCCTAAAATCTTTTCTAGCTATAGTACCTTCTTAGGTTACAGAAATGCCATGACCTTGGTAGCTCCCGCCCTTCGAGGTCGGCCACCCTATAGTAATCCTTTCATAGTACTTCTGTAATTCGGTACGGTCCCTTCCAGCTGGCTGCTAGCTTCCCTTCTCCTGACTGACCTAATCCGATATCATTTCGGATTAAGATGAGAACGTTGGAGGCGAAGCTTCACTGGATTACCTTTCAGTTATACCTTGAAGCCATTCGACGCTTTAGCGCTTCCTCTCTAATCCGAACTCTTTCTCGGACTTCTAGAAGTAGGTCGAGCTCTTCCCTTTGTACTTGGGAGTTGGTGTTTTTGTTGTAAAGGATCAATCTAGGGAATCCTTCTTCTACCTCTACGGGAATTATTGCCTCCATTTCGTAGGCATGTCGGAAGGGTGATTCCTCGGTAGTGGAGTGTGGTGTTGTCCGATATGCCCATAGGACTTGCGGGAGCTCTTCAGCCCAAGCTCCTTTTGCGTCCTGTAGTCTCCATTTTAGCCCGGCCAATATGACTTTGTTGGCGACTTCCGCCAATCCGTTGGCTTGGCGGTGTTCTACAAAGGTGAACTGGTGCTTGCTTTTCAGATCGGCTACCAGGTTCCTGAAGCCTGTGTCAGTGAACTGAGTGCCATTGTCTGTGGTGATGGAGCATGGGATCCCAAACCTTATGACAATATTTTTGTATAAGAACTTCCAACTTCTTTGGGCGGTGGCGGTGGCCAATGGTTCCGTCTCAATCCATTTTATGAAATAGTCTATTCCCACAATGAGGATCTTGACTTGCCATGATCCCTGGGGGAATGGTCCGAGGAGGTCAAGTCCCCACTTTGTGAATGGCCATGGTGAAGTAACGCAAATGAGCTCTTCGGGTGGGGCAATATGAAAGTTGGCGTGCTTTTGGCATAGGGGGCACGTTTTGATGAACTCTGTTGCTTCCTTTTGTAAGGTCAGCCAGTAAAAGCCAGCATGGAGTATCTTTTTGGAAAGATCTCATGCCCTGAGGTGGTTGCCGCACATGCCACCATGGACTTCTTCTAGGACTTCCCTTGTGGCAGAGGTTTGGACGCATTTTAGGAATGGTGTTGAGATCCCTCTCCTGTATAGGACGACGTGCACTATGGTGTAGTACTGGGCTTCTCGTACGGCCTTTTTGCCTTTTTTTATCTGTAGGGAGTGTCTCGGATTTGAGGTAGCTGACTATAGGATTCATCCACCCTTGGTCTTGGTTCGATATGCTTAGGACTTTTTCTTCTTCCGAGGTTGACAGGTTTTGCAGTGTTTCTTGGATGAGGCTTCTGTTGTTGCCCCCTGGTTTGGTGTTGGCTAGTTTTGAAAGTACATCAGCTCGGGCATTTTGTTCTTGAGGTATATGCCGGATCTCATATTTCATGAACTTTCCGAGATGTTCTCTGGTCTTGTCTAGATATTTTTTCATGGTGGGATATTTTGCCTGGTAGCTTCCTTCTATTTGCGAGGTGACTACTTGTGAGTCGTTGAAGATGGTAAGCTTTTGGACTCCAACTTCCCTAGTCAGCTTAAAACTAGCCAATAGGGCCTCATACTCGGCTTGGTTATTTGATGCAGGAAACTCGAACTTTCAGGAAAGTTCGAGTTGAGTTCCCTGGTCGCTTTCTAAGATGACACCTGCTCCACTCCCGGCTTTGTTCGATGAACCGTCAACGTAGAGGTTCCTGTTGGTGGGGCTGCCTGGGGTGTCGGTGTATTCTGCGAGGAAGTCGGCCAGGTATTGAGACTTGATGGCTGTCCGAGCTTCATACTTAAGGTCAAACTCGGACAACTCAACTGCCCACTGTAGGATTCTTCCAACTAAGTTGGTTTTCTGTAGGATACCATTTATGGGTTAGTTGGTCCGTATTCTGATTGTGTCGACCTGAAAGTATGGCCGGAGTCGTTGGGAAGTAAGTATAAAGGCGTAGGTAAACTTCTCTATCTTTTGGTAGTTTAGTTCAACCCCTTGTAGAGCCCTACTGATGAAGTAAATGGGTTGTTGGCCATTCTCCTCTTCTCGGACTAGGGCTGAGGCTATCGTCCGACCTCCCACGGCGAGGTACAAAATCAGTTCTTCTCCTTATCGGTGTCAGGTTAGGCTGGGTGGCTGCCCCAGGAATGTCTTGAAGTCTTGGAAGGCTTGTTCGCATTTTGGGGTCCATTCGAACCTCTTTCCTTTCCTTATTATTGCATAGAAAGGGAGAGATCGCAAGGCCGATCCGGCTAGGAATCTAGACAAAGCCGCTAGTCTCCCGTTGAGTTGTTGTACTTCTTTGACATAGGTCGTGCTTTTCATGCTGAGTATGGCCTGGCATTTATCTGGGTTTGCTTCAATCCTTCTCTAAGAGAGCATGAAGCCCAAGAATTTAGTCTCATCCCGTGTTTTCTTATGGTGTCGAACACTTCGGCGAGGTTAGGTAACAGCCCCTCTTCTCGTTGTTCTTTACCAGCATGTCATCTACGTAGACCTCCATCAGCTTTCCAATATGATTGGCGAAAACTTTGTTCATCAACCTCTGGTATGTAGCCCCTGCGTTCTTGAGTCCGAATGGCATGACTATGTAGCAGTAGTTTGCTTTTGGGGTTAGGAACGAAGTCTTCTCTTGGTCGGGTTGATACATCGGGATTTGGTTGTATCCTGAATAGGCATCCATGAAGGTAAGGTACAGGTATCCTGATGAGGCATCGACTAGGGTGTCTATATTCGGGAGTGGATAGAGATCTTTTGGACAGGCTTTATTGATGTCAGTATAATCAGTGCACATCCGCCACTTTCCATTTGACTTTTTGACCAATACGACATTGGCCAGCCATAATGGCTACTTGACCTCCCTTTTGAGCCCCGCCTCTAGTAAGGCCTATACCTATTCTTCCACGGCTTGCGACCTCTCTGGGCCAAGCTTTCTGTGCTTCTGTTGCACTGGCCGAGATCCAGGGTATACTGCCAATTTGTAGCACATTAACCCGGGATCTATGCCGGGCATGTCTGCAGCCTTATAATCGATGCTCAGTGTTCTAGAGCGCTCTCCTTTCCTAAAGGTAGTGTGTAATGAGATATATCCGGGTGGTTGGATTGGGGCATCTCCCAGTCCGAACAGGCTATTGGGGTATGCTCTGAGCTCTTTTTCTTGTAGCCCTAGTCTATCAAAGGTGGATTTAAATAGGATATCCGTGGAACTTCCATGATCGACTAGTGTTTGGTGGAAGTTTGCATTGGCTAATATAATGGTAATGACCACGGGGTCATCATGCTCAGGGATGATGCCCACAGCGTCTTCTTTAGTGAATGTGATAGTGGGGAAGTCGGGCGACCTGTCTCCTTCTCCGACATGGTATACCTCTTTAAGGTGTCTTTTGCAGGATGATTTAGAGATCTCTCCTCCTGCGAATCCTCTGTTGATCATATGAATGTGTCTCTCAGGGGTGTGAGGGGGCGTTCAGCTCGTCCGCCCTCTTCGTCCCTTATTCTCTTTTTTGGCTCATCTACTCTGTTGGCTAGGAATTCTCCCATCTCGGGCCAATTTTTCTATGACATTCTTCAAGTCGTAGCATTTGTTGGTAGGATGCCCATAGATTCGGTGGTATTCGCAATACTCTGTCCGACTTCCTCCTCTCTTGTGTTTAATCGGACGAGGGGGTGGGATCTTTTCATTGTTGCATATTTCTCAGTAGACATCCACGAGGGATACCTGAAGGGGGTGCAGTTGTGGTACTTCCTGGGCTTCTCTGCAGATTGGTCTTCTTTTTTCCTGAATTCTTTATCCTTATCCCGAGGTGGGTAGGGGAATCCAATTTTTGAGCTTTCTCCTAATCGAGAGTTCTCCTCCATATTGATGTACTTTTCTGCCAGTTCTTGCACCTAGTTCAGAGATGTTGGGTGCTTCTTGGATATGGAGTGGCTAAAGGGTCCTTCTCATAAACCGTTGATGAGTCCTATGATGGCTGCTTCTATAGGGAGACTTTGTATGTCAAGGCATGCTTTGTTGAATCTTTCCATGTAGTTGCGGAGGCTTTCCCGATCTCCTTGTTTAATTCCTAATAGGCTTGGAGCGTGTTTGGCTTTATCCTTTTGAATGGAAAACCTGGCGAGGAACTTTTTTGCAAGGTCATCGAAGCTTGCGATCGATCTTGGAGGCAGGCTGTCGAACCACTTTATTGCCGTCTTGGTTAGAGTTGTCAAGAAGGCTTTGCAACGAGTCGTGTCCGAGGCATCCCTGAGGTACATCCGGCTTCTAAAGTTGCTGAGGTGGTGGCTCGGGTCGGACGTACTCTCGTATGGGGTCATGTCAGGAGCTTTAAAGTCTTTTGGGACTTTAGCCTTCATGATTTCCTTTGTGAATGGGTCTTGGTCATTGTGGGGGCTATCTTCACGATTGGACCGAGTGGTTTTAGCTTTGAGGTAGGCTTCGAGCTTTAAGAGCTTGTCTTCCAGTTCTCGACGCCGTCTTGTTTCTCTCTGGAGATCTCACTCCGCTTCTCGCTGCTGTTCAACTTCTTGTTTGAGCTGTTTGAGGCGATCCTGCTATTCACAGATGGTATCTAAAATTTCCGTATTCTGAGGTTGCTTGTCTCCCTCGATTGGGGTGTGTCCTTTGACGCAGCATCCATGTTCTTAAGTGGCGTTCCTTTTTCCAATCCAGAGTTATGGTCGTTGGCAGGGTTGTTTGCCATGGTGATGGGATGACTTCCAGGTCTCCGACAACGGCACCAATGTTCTGAGTGTTACCTGAAATAGGGAAGTCGATTTCGGACGAGATCTTCTGGTCTGATCAAGGCTGCCGTGTCTGACTTGTTGGAGTGGGAGGCGCTGCCTGGTCCTTGATCACCGGTGGGTGGTGGTACCTGCAAGAGACTCCGATGCTTAAGTCAGTACGGGCTTTAGCAGGTTTTTTGTAGAATTAGAGTATATCTTATACCTGGGTGCTCCAGTGTATTTATAGCAGTATTGAGTGACCTCCTTTGAGATAAGTTTGTTATCTTATCTTATCCTTTGTGGGTGAGATCGCCTATCTTTCAGCCCACCGCCTTCTGGTAGGCGGTAACTTTTCTTTCTTGGGCCTCCTTGGGCCTCTGTGGTGGCTCGTCCGAGCTCTTTTGTGAAGAGGTCGGTGACCAATCTTCAAAGAGGTTGGTTGCTCTGTCGTCGTCCAACCCGGACCTTATAGCTCGGTCCAGGGCATGAACAGTATCTTAATAGAACCATCAGCAAGTTGAAGGCATATGCGGGTTAGTTTGACTTCATCAGTCAAGCAAAGCGTCTTTATTAATGAAGCAGGTATTAGGTTAATGCTTGCTCCACGATCACATAGAGCTGTCCTTGTGCAAGCATTCCCTAGAGTGCATGGTATCATAAAATTTCCAAGATCCTTAAGTTTCTTTGGTAAGCTGTTTTGATTTACTACACTGCATTCTTCAGTTAGGAGGACTATTTCTGTCTCTCTCCAATCCTACTTATGACTTAAGATGTCCTTCATGAACTTACCATAAGAAGGTATCTGTTCAAGAGCCTCTGCAAAAGGGATATTGATCTCTAATGTTCTGAGATAACCCGCAAAGCGAGCAAATTGTTTATCTTTTTCCACTTGATAAAGTTTTTGAGGAAATGGCATCTTAGTCTTATACTCATCAATCTTGGTTGATGAAGGCTAAGTGCTGTGTGTATTGGAAGCGGGGTTTCTTGCTTGCTTAAAAGGGTTGTTATTAGCATGTGACTGGCCTCCCTTGCTTGGGCGTTCAACGCCCTTGTTGCTGCCCCCTTCCTAGCGTTCAACGCCAGGGATACTATTCCCTTTTGGGCGTTCAACGCCCTTGTTGTTGTCCCTGATTGGGCATTCAACACCAGGGATGGACACCCCTTCTGGGCGTTGAACGCCAATGACATTTCTCTTTGGGAATTCAATGCCCTCAGAGACGTCTTGGACATCAGTCTGGTGTTTGATGACCGTAATTCACTCACTATATAATGAATCTGTTCTTTGGCAAGCGCACCAAAATATCATCAAGTAATAACCCACTATGAGTGGGGTCGAATCCCACAGAGATTGATAGATTGAGAAACTTTAATTAATGGGTGATTTAGTCAAGCTAATTAATAGAGATTGTTGAGTGCAAAATTCTAAATTAGCAAAAATGTAAATGACTTAAAAGTAAAGGAAAGTAATAAAGAGCAAAAAAGTAAACGACAAGAATGTAAAGTGTTGAAACATAAATGACTGAATAATAAATGAGGAATGGGTTGATAACAAAAATTCAAGAAAGCTATAAAGAATGGGGAAGATAAGAATAGGAAAGATTCATTGGAGTTGGGAGATATTGCTCTCTTTGGATTAAATTTAGATCATCTCATCTTCAATCATGCAACTCATTGACCTCTTGGCAATCATGATTGATTGAACCCCAATTCCTTGGTGATTCAATCTCTCAAATATTGATAATCAGCCAATTCCTTGGTCTAATTGCTCATGAAGAGAGATAAACTTGGTCCCTAATTTTACTACACATCACCATAGATCCAAATATTTGGGCAGATTTCATGTCACCGTATCCAATCCCAAAACTCATATCTACTCAGGGCCAGTTTGGTTAAACTTCTTAAATAAGTTCTTTTGAAAAAGGAGCTTAAAATATAAGGACTTTTATTAATAACAACTTTTAAATAAGTTATTTTGTGTTTGGAAAGTTATTATAGAAGTCCTTGTTTTAAAGTTGTGAATTAAATAAGAGTGATAAAATAGCTTTTGAAAATAGGAGAAGTCACATTTTTTAACTTATTCAAAAGCTCTTAAATAACTTTTTAAGAAGTTAAAAGTTTATCTAAAAAATTGTAACAAACACTATTAATGTAACTTTTTATAAGTCAAAAGCTAAAAAAAGTAGCTTTTCGAGTTTCCCAAACGGACCCTCAATGTGAAGGGATTTCAAGCATAGTTTCATGTTTCCTTTTCCAAGGTTCCCATGAAACCCAATTTGCATTCAATCTCTTTTCCAAGATAATTGAACACTAAGCATGAATAATGAAATTCCTTCTAGCAAATCAAAGAGAAGATGAAGAGAAGAAGAAATTCACTATCAATTAATCCATCAAGTACAATAGAGCTCCCTCGCCCAATGAGAGGGAAGTTAGCTACCCATAGCTTCAGGTACAAAACAGAAATTCAAACTGGAAAATAAAACTAAGTACAAAAGTGAAAGAAAAGTAAAAGTTCCCAAAAGTCTCCAGAAGCTAAAAGTTCCAAAAGTTTTTTTAATTCAAGGTACCATCTATTTATACAAATTTTCTGTAAGTCCTCAGGTGTACTTGCAAGATCTCAAAGTGGGCCTTTCACATTTTCAGTTAGTACAATCCATTTGGATGAATATTCTACTCTCAGGAGAGCGTAGCGCTTTTCAGGAGAGTGTAGTGCTCGTACACTCATGTGTAGGCATCACCCACGCGTGCACGTCATCATTGTCTTCAGCACTTGTCACGCGTACGCGTCACCCACGCGTGAGCATCATCTTCAGCGCTCTCCAGGAGAGCATAGCATTTGCGCCACGAGCGCTCTCCCACGCGTACGCGTCATCCACGCGTACGCGTGGCCTTTCAAAAATACCACTTTCTCGCTGCCACTTTATCCACGCGTTTGCATGACCCTTCAAAAATGTCACTTCCACGCGTACGCGTCACCCACGCGTACGCGTCACTAGCTAAATTTTTCTCAACTTTGAAAACTATCACAGGCGCTATTGGGTGAAGAACGTAGCTTCTCCCGTACATGTATGGTGCTGCAAGAGAATGTAGCGCTCTTCAAACGAGCGTAGCGCTATCCTGGTTTGGTGAAGGAGCGCTCCTTGCAAGAAATGCAGCGCCAAAGGTGCTCCCCTATTTCATCCTCTGTTGTGCTCTCGTGTTCATCCTTTGTTATTCTTTTCACCTGAATTCAAGCAAAACTCATTTCAAAGCAATATCCCATAAATTCATCATATAGTTCATATAATTGCATCACTTGAATGAGATTTTACCAATTTTGTGGTCCTTTTACATGAGAGAAAGAGGTAGGTGACGTAAGTCATTAGTGTTCCTCTGTTAGCTTTTCTTCCCTTGATCTACTATTGCACTGAGGTTGGGTGTTTAAGGATTTCCCACTCCTCAGTTGAGTAGCCTGGCATTCCTCTGTTATCTGCTTAGATAACTGCTGCCTTGTTTGACTCAACTGGGCTTCTATATTCCTGTTAGAAGCCTGAGTTTCTCACAAAGCCTCTTGTAATTTCACTAGTTCTTGGGCAAGGGTGTGTGGTTGCTGAGTCAATGGGCCATCCTATTCTGGAGGGTTAGGTTCAATAGATATTGCCTTAACCTCTCCTCCTTTCATAGAAGTCTCAGCAGATGAGTACAGATGCTGATTAGTGGGAATTATCTCAATATGCTCGTGAGCCTCTTCAATGGTTTTTCTCATGTGTATAGAACCACCAGCAGAGTGGTCCAGAGATATTTTAGCCATGTCTGAGAGCCCACAGTAGAAGATGTCTAACTATACCCATTCTAAAAACATGTCAGTAGGACATTTTCATAGTATCCTTCTATACCTCTTTGAGGCATCATGAAGAGATTCATTATCTCCTTGTTTGAAGCCTTGGATGTCCAGTCTCAGCTGGGTCATCTTTCTTGGAGGAAACTATTGATTTAAAAACTTGTCTACTAACTGTTTCAAAGTTTTCAAGCTAGCTTTGGGCTGGTTATCCAACCACCTCTTTGCTTAGTCCTTTACAGCAAAAGGAAAGAGTAATAGTCTATAGACATCTTGGTCTACTCCCTCATTGTGTACTGTGTCAGCAATCTTTAAAAAATCTGTCAGGAACTCAGTAGGTTCTTCCTTTGGAAGTCCGGAATACTTGCAATTTTGCTACACTAAGGCAATGAGTTGATGGCTTAGTTCAAAGCTACTTGCTCTGATGTGAGGTATGCTAATACTTCTTCCATAGAAGTCAATAGTGGGGTTTGTATAGGTGGTGCACGAAATTGTGATCATCAATGGTGCCAACATCATGGTACGCACAATTATAATCTCAACTCTTTCTCACAACTCCGCACAACTAACCAGCAAGTGCACTAGGTCGTCCAAGTAATAAACCTTATGTGAGTAAGGGTCGATCCCATGGAGATTGTCGGCTTGAAGCAAGCTATGGTCATCTTGCAAATCTCAGTCAGGCGGATTCAAATGGTTATGGAGAATTGATAATTAAAATATGAATAAAACATAAAATAGGATAGAGATACTTATGTAATTCATTGGTGAGAATTTCAGATAAGCGTATGAAGATGCTTTGTTCGTTCTAAACCTCTGCTTTCCTATTGCCTTCTTCCAATCATTCATACACATTTCCATGGCAAGATGTATATTGGGTTTCACCGTTGTCAATAGCTACCTCCCGTCCTCTCAGTGAAAATGTTCCAAATAGGCTGTCACCGCACAGCTAATCAGCTGTTGGTTCTCGATCATGTTGGAATTGGATCCATTGATCCTTTTGCATCTGTCACTACCCTCAACACTCGCGAGTTTGAAGCTCGTCACAGTCATCCCTTCCCAGATCCTACTCGGAATACCACAGACAAGGTTTAAACTTTCCGGATCTCAGGAATGGCCGCCAATTGATTCTAGTCTATACCACGAAGGTTCTAATCTTAGATTAGAAACCCAAGAGATACACATTCAAGCTTGTTTGCATGTAGAATGGAGGTGGTTGTCAGGCATGCGTTCATAGGTGAGAATGGTGATGAGTGTCACGGATCATCACATTCATCATGTTGAAGAACGAATGGATATCTTAGAACAGAAATAGGCATGAGTTGAATAGAAAAACAATAGTACTTTGCATTAATTCATGAGGAACAGCAGAACTCCACACCTTAATCTATGGTATGTAGAAACTCCACCGTTGAAAATACAAAAGTGATAATGGTGATCATTGGCTTTGGCCCCAGAGAGGGAACCAGAAGAACCAAGATCAAAAGTATGATCAAGTCTGTAAAAAGTATAAGCATGGCTGAATGGCCAGCCTCAAAGGTCTAAGGACTAAACGTCCCAAGATATCAAAATACAATAGTAAAAGGTCCTATTTATAGATAACTAGTAGCCTAGGGTTACAGAAATAAGTAATTAATGCAGAAATCCACTTCCGGGCCCACCTGGTGTGTGCTTGGGCTGAGCATTGCAGCTTTCAGGTGTAGAGACTTTTCTTGGAGTTAAACGCCAGCTTTGGTGCCAGTTTGGGCGTTTAACTCCAGCTTTTATGCCAGTTCTGGCGTTTTGACGCCAGAATTTCTATGCTGACTTGAAACACCGGTTTGGGTCATCAAATCTCAGACGAAGTATGGACTATTATATATTGCTGGAAAGCCCAGGATGTCTACTTTCCAACGCAATTCAGATCGCGCCAATTGGGCTTCTGTAGCTCCAGAAAATTCACTTCGAGTGCAGGGAGGTCAGAATTCAACAGCATCTGCAATCCTTTTTCAGCCTCTGAATCAGATTTTTGCTCAGGTCCCTCAATTTCAGCCAGAAAATACCTGAAATCACAGAAAAATAGACAAACTCATAGTAAACTCCAGAAATGTGATTTTTAATTAAAAACTAATAAAAATATAATAAAAACTAACTAAAATATCCTAAAAACATACTAAAAATAATGCCAAAAAGCGTATAAATGACGAAACATGCTAAAAACTTATGAAAACTTAATAAAAATTAAACGAAACACGCTAAAAACTATATGAAAATGACGTCAAAAAGCGTATAAAATATCCACTCATCACAGCTAGAAGAGATGGAGGTGCAGTAAGATCTGGTAGCTAACATGATGGCAATAGACGGTAGGGAGTGTTTTGATCTGAAGGATAGTATGGTAATTCAAGACGCAGTTTTCAATGATTCAAATATGGCATGTTTATAACAAAATTATCCAATCACACTAACCGTTCCATATGGGTGCACCAGGGTAAATGGGAAGGTGGATTATGTGGAATTTGATTTGATTGAGGAGATGGGGTCAGAGAGAACAGTTTCACAGGAATTAGAAGTGGGTGTACGTGGAAAGCATAACGGGGTGTATAAAGAAGTGGTAATAATGAAATGGATGTACACTATGGGTTAACAAATAAAAACTTTAGTTCTGATGGGTGTGGTTTGGGCCTATTAAAAAGTAGCCCAAAACTAAAAGGAAGAGGAGCTGGGCCTATCGAGGATGGGGCTCTTCAAGGGTTGACTTTCGAGGAGGGTGAGGCTGAACCTAGTTAGGTGGTAACAAGGCGGGTCAGAGGGCTTCATCAAGCTTCACGGGTGGATAAAGGAAGGGAGAACTTAGAGCGGACAGTAGCGACGCAAGTGGGTATGGAACCTGCTGAGGCAAGCATGCGCAGCCCAGGGGCATCTTCACGTTGCTTGCATCATCGCCTAGATGGTTGTAGCGACTGCCACGGCGCCAAGATGAGGTGTGTATGGCGTGAGCAGTGGCCGAGTATGACGGTACCTCGAGGATGTTGGGATGCACTGATGAACTGAATATTGATGGTTTAGAATTCACAATAAATTCTCATTGCAAGTATAGTTTCTAAACCAAGCAATAATCATTTCATACAAAAATTTGTTTGTCACTTAAACAAAACCCAATAAAATTGATGATCGAAGTATTGAAACCTCGGGTCGTCTTCTCAAGGAATTGCAGGGAGGTATGAATTATTATTGGTTATGAGTAAAAGTGTATTTTTGGGTTTTTGAAATAAGGAACAAGTAATTTAAATGGCAAGAAAAATAAATTAATAATTATAAAATAAACTCTTGGCAAAGTATGAGAATTTGGAAGTCCTATCCTAGTTGTCCTTATCGATGGTAATGAGAATTAAGTTTTAATCCCACTTAGTTAACCTTTCCTAAACAAAGGAAAGTCAAGTGGACAAATTAGTTTGATCTTCAGGTCCTAGCCAATTCCTAAGAAAGGACTAGAGTTATAGGAATTCAATTCAATTAGCAAAAATAACAATTACCAATCACGATGAGTTTGATAACTCAAGAGTCTCCAATTAATCAATTAAAGCCAAGAATATAAAAGGCTAAATAAAAATCATAAATCTGAAATACCTCAATTGCATTAATAACAGAAAATCAATCTAAACATAAAGAGTTCATAAACTAAATTGATAAAATAAATAAAAGGAACATTGAACCTGGAATTCGAGAAGAAGAAATCCTAAATCTTTTAAGAGGAATCCTAATCCTAAATCCTAAGAGAGATGAGAGAACCTCTCTCTCTAAAAACTACATATAAATTATAAAAAGTGAATAATGGAAGACCTCTTCATAAATGGATGCATTCTCCCACTTTATAGCCTCTAATCTGAGTTTTCTGGGCTGAAAACTGGGTCAAAAATAGCCCAGAAATCGCCCCCAGTGATTTCTGGTACGTACAGGTTGCGGGAAAGTGACGCGGAAGCGTCGTCCACGCGTTTGCGCAGATTGGGTTTTTGCCAGGTCACGCGTCCGCGTGATCCACGCGTTCGTGTCACCTGGCTTCGAAGCAGCTATAAAAAATTATATATCGTTGCGAAGCCCCGGACGTTAGCTTTCCAACGCAACTAAAACTGCATCATTTGAACCTCTGTAGCTCGAGTTATGACCGTTTGAGTGCGAAGAGGTCAGGCTGGACAGCTTAGCAGTTCCTTCAACTTCTTGTATTCCTTCCACTTTTGCATGCTTCGTTTCCATCCTCTGAGCCATTCCTGCCCTGTAATCTCTGAAAACACTTAACACACATATCAAGGTATCGAATAGTAATAAGATAAGATTAAACATATCAAAATTAAGACCAAAGAAGCATGTTTTCAATCATAGCACAAAATCAGGAAGGAAAATGTAAACTCATGCAATTACATGCATAAGTGAGTAAAGAATTGATATAAACCACTCAATTGAGCATAAGATAAACCATAAAATAGTGGTTTATCAACCTCCCCACACTTAAACATTAGCATGTCCTCATGCTAAGCTCAAGAGAAGCTATAAAGGAGTGAAGAGAAATGGTAGAATGTATGAAATGCAACCTATCTATATGAATGCAACTACATGCAAAATGTTTCTACCTACTTGGTTAAAAGTAAATAAGTCCTGCAAGACAAATATGAATCAAATTCCACTAATTCAAATTATACAATAAAAGACAAGTAAACTTGGAAGAAGATAGCTCATGAAAGCAGGGAACATAGAATTAAACATTGAACCCTTACTGGTAGTGTATATCACTCTAACTCTCAAGTGTCTAGGGTCAATCACTCTACTCTTCCCTAGTCATGATTTCTCAACCTTGTTCTTCATCTAACCAATCAACAAATATTTAGTATACCAATGCAAACATCATGAGGTCTTTTCAGGGTTGTAATGGGGCTGAGATAAAGGTAAGGATATATATATATATATATATATATATATATAAGGCTAAGTGAGCTAACAAAGTGAATCCTTGATTAGTCTAAGATCTCACCTAACATATACATACTTTATATAATTTAAAATGCTTTACCTAGCTACCCAAATTTTTTTCACTTTTGTATTACATGCTCATGTATCAAACTTATTTTTGAATTTTGTCCCATGTGCATTGATTCTTTTTATTTTGCATTTGGGGTAATATTTTTTTATCCCCTTATTTAATTACTTAATAATTTTTTTTATGCACATGGTAGTTTAATTTATTTTGATTTCAAATGAGCATGCTTCCCAAATTTTTTAGATAACTTATTCAATTTAATTCCCTTCTCTCTCTTTTTTTTTTTCTATCATCCCATGTTCCCATAAAATTTCCCATTCTTAAATTTTATACAATATCTATCTTAATCTAACCAAGGATTCAACTTGGGATTTTTATTTTGTTTTTCTGCTTAAGGCTAGTAATGTGGTTATAAAATAGAAGAGGGGGTAGAAAGGCTCAAGGGGGCTAACAAAAGTGATTGAAAGGGTAGGCTATTTGGGATAAGTGAGCAAAAACAAGTAATGGCCTCAATCATATGCAAGCATGTAAATACACTAAATAATGGACATATAGAATGGAATAAAGCAAAGATTGCAATTATAGAGAAGAAAACACACAAGAATAAAAATTTATGGTTAAATAATGTAACCATATAAATAAGCTCAAAATTTCATAGGTTGTGTGTTCTTTGGCTCAAAAACCATGTTCCAAATACAACTTCCAAACAAGTTTAACACAAATTTTTCAATTTAAATTAGTGAAATACTATAAAAATTTCTTGAAAAAGAAAATATTACTTCAACCAAGTAGTAACTAAATGCATAAAATCAAACAAACATGCAAATGCAGCAATTAACAAATTAACATTGGTGTTGAAAAAAAAGTAACTAACCCACGGAGATCGGTATCGACCTCCCCACACTTAAAGATTGCACCGTCCTCGGTGCATGCTAAGATGTACAAGTGGACGGGCTGCTCCAACTGATGCCTTTCTCTATAGATTGTGCAGATTGACTTGCCTGTCTCTCCAGTTAGAAGCTTTCCCTTTTCCCTTCCTCGGTGGCCATCCTGAAAGAAGAGAAAAAGAAGGAAAGTAACCCAGAAATAAAGATAAGAACATAAATAAAATATGGGTGTTAATGCCAAATAATAAAGGTCTCAATTACATGGTAGCTACAACATGCAAGTGACAAAATAGTGGAAGCAAATGGCATATCAATAGTGCAAAAGTTACAACAATGGGGGAGAGAGTGTGGGTAATGCAAGATAGTGTAAGTGCATATCAATGCAAAAGGAATATCAGTATTATAAAAATTAGCATTGACTTAAGAATAATAATACCCAATCAGAATAAAACAAGTCATGAAGCACCAGAATAATGCAAAAAAAAGATGCAATAGTTAAAGAAGAGAATTTTAACACCAATGGAAAAGGAAAAAGAAAGTAAGAAAAGAGGAAGAAAGAAATAAGAAGGGAAAGAAAAGATTTAGATTTGGGGAAGAAAAGATAAGATATCTTGGCTGATCTGGATAAGCTGTGCAGCGCAGGCGACGCGAGCGCGTGGGTCTCGCGTTCGCGCGGATAGCGCTTCTCTGAAGTGACGCAGACGCATGGGTCACGCGTTCGCGTGGAGTGATTTGTGCCAATAGCGCGAGGGCAGCCTCACGGTCGCGCAACTCTCTGTTTTAAATGCATTTTGCCAAAAATCTGGGTGACGCGGTAGCGTGGTTGACGTGATCGCGTGAATGGCCATACTTTGAAAAACGATGCGGACGCGTGGGGCACGCGTTCGCGTGGTGGGGCTTGTGCTTCTAGCGCGGTTTCAGCCCCACTCCATCGCAACTTGCTGCCATACACCTTTTGACGTCGATTTTACAGGGTCACGCGTTCGCGTGGGTGACGCGGACGCGTGGGAGGCTATTTCGCAAATGACGCAAACGCATCAGCGATGCGGTTGCGTGATCATATTTGTGCCTAAGGCACGCCTCTAGCCACGCTTTCGTGTGACTCTCTATTCACTTTTCTTTTTTTCCTAATGCACCTCTGACGCGGACGCGTCAGCGATGCTTACGTGTCGCGGGCGTGTTTTTTTTTTTAATGTAAAAAATGTAGAATGCAGAATGAAGATGCTTATGCAAAATTTATGAATGACCACTAATAAAAATGAAAATAAAATAAAATAAAACTAAGAATAAAAATGAAAGATCATACCATGGTGGGTTGTCTCCCACCTAGCACTTTTAGTTAAAGTCCTTAAGTTGGACATTTGGGGAGTCTTTTGTTATGGTGGCTTATGCTTGTACTGATCCTTGAATCTCCACCAATGTTTGCAATTCCAGTATCCTCCGGGATCCCAAACTAGGCGCAGAAAGCCTTCAAGCAGGTTAAAGCAAGTGACAAGGCCCCAAGAATGTTGATTTCTAGACTGAATTCCGGGGTCCTAAACCTTGCTTTTGCACCCGTCTTCTTGTTGATCATTAGTGTTCCAACCAGGTGGCAGGCAATCTAAATTCTCACTAAAGCGGCCAAACAACTTCATAGACCCATTCAATTTAGTATTCTTCCAACCATGATAATTCAGCCGTGAGCTACCTACCATAATGAACCTAGGATTGTGTTGCCAACCACTAACCATCTTCCTCTTACTCTTAAAGCCACAAAGAGCTCTAAGCTGACCATCTGTCTCAAATAGCCTATATTCAAGTGGGAAAGTAAAAGTTAAGGATATGAATTTTAACCACTTGAATGTTGTATTGGATGGTAATGGCTTTGGGGAGAGGTCTCCAACAACTTTGGCAAGGTGATTTCAAGCTCCATTCCCTTGTGCTCTTCCTTGACAACTTCCACCTCTTTGCGAGCTTCTTCAACCTCTTCCTCTTGGTAGCTTTCTTCCAAATCAAACTCTTTTTTATGGCTTACTAAGGGCATGGGAGGTTGTGCTTCCTCTTCTTTAATCTCCATCTCTTGATCAACCTCTGCAAAATCTTTAACCATGATATGCCTTGGAGGTTGTACACCCTCTTCAACATCAAACTCAAACTTCTCGGCGGAATCCTGTACAGTTCTCAATTCCCATGGAGGTTTAGCATCTCCTAAATCTTCAACCATTTCTTCCTCTGCAACTATTATGGATTCCTCCACTTGTTCCAATACAAAGCCATGTTCCTCATTGTCCACCGAAGTTTCTAGTGTCTCCTTCATGCTACGCTTTTCTTTTGATTCTCCACATGCAACCATGGGAGTACTTTGAGTGCTCAAATGTTGAGAAGCTAATTTATTTACTACCTCAGTTAAGGCAGTCGCGAGTTCCAATACATCCCTTTGCATCTTCTCTTGCCCTTGAAGAAGACCATGAAGGATGTCATCCATTGGAGATTGGGGTGGATATGAGGGTTGATTATTTTGGAGAAAGGGTTCATAATAGGAAGGTGGTTCTTCTTGATAAGGATATGGAGATGGTGAATATTGAGGTGGTGGTTCTGGGTGTGGTTCATATGGTGGTTGGTGTGGTGGATATAGGTTAGGGTCATATGGTGGTGTTTGGTGGTAAGGGACTTGTGAGTATGGTGGTTCAAAATTACATGGAAGAGGAGGTTCAGAGGTATTTTGTGGTGGGTGTTGATTGTCACCAAGAGGTCCACCATAACCATTGTCTTGGTGCGCATCATAGAATGGTTCTTGATAGTGCCTTGGAGGTGGTTGTCGCCAAGAGGGTTGATCAAATCCTTCTGGCTCCTCCCATCTTTGATTGTCCCATCCATGACCCAAGCTTTCATTGTAATCTCCTCTTTCTGTAACATGATTGTAACTAAACTCATAGCCAAAGGGGTGAGAATTCATAGTAGCTAATAAAAATTAAAAATAAAAACAAATAAACAAGCAAAGGAAAATAAAATAAAATAAAATAAATAAGAGAAAAAATTTGAAATTTGAAAATTGAATTTTAAAATTTGAATTTTAAATTTTGAAATTTGAATTTTTTGAAATTTGAAATTTGAAATTTGAATTTGAAATAATATAAGATAAGATTTTTCAAAAAGAAATGATTTTTTTGAAAAAAATTGAATTTTGAAATTTAAAACGAAGATAAGATAAGAAAAAAAATTTTAAAATTAAAAATCTGAAATTTTTTTTTCGAAAATATATCAATTTAAAAGCAAATATTTACAATAACCAATAATAAGGCACACGTTTGCAGTTCCCCGGCAACGGCGCCATTTTGATGAACGAAACTCTCGCGCGATCTAGAGTTTTCACAAATATATTCACGTTGTAAGTATAGCTTCTAGACCGACAAGAATTCCTTTCTTACAAAAGTTTTGGTTGTCACTTAAACAAAACCCAATAAAATTAATAACCGAAGTATTGAAACCTCGGGTTGTCTTCTCAAGGAATTGCAGGGAGGTATGAATTATTATTGGTTATGAGTAAAAGTGTATTTTTGGGTTTTTGAAATAAGGAACAAGTAATTTAAATGGCAAGAAAAATAAATTAATAATTATAAAATAAACTCTTGGCAAGGTATGAGAATTTGGAAGTCCTATCCTAGTTGTCCTTATCGATGGTGATGAGAATTGAGTTTTAATCCCACTTAGTTAACCTTTGCTAAACAAAGGAAAGTCAAGTGGACTAATTAGTTTGATCTTCAGGTCCTAGCCAATTCCTAAGAAAGGACTAAAGTTATTGGAATTCAATTCAATTAGCAAAAATAACAATTACCAATCACGATCAGTTTGATAACTCAAGAGTCTCCAATTAATCAATTAAAGCCAAGAATATAAAAGGCTAAATAAAAATCATAAATCTGAAATACCTCAATTGCATTAATAACAGAAAATCAATCTAAACATAAAGAGTTCATAAACTAAATTGATAAAATAAATAAAAGGAACATTGAATCTGGAATTTGAGAAGAAGAAATCCTAAATCCTTTAAGAGGAATCCTAATCCTAAATCCTAAGAGAGAGGAGAGAACCTCTCTCTCTAAAAACTACATCTAAATTATGAAAAGTAAATAATGGAAGACCTCTTCATGAATGGATGTATTCTCCCACTTTATAGCCTCTAATCTGGGCTTTCTTGGCCGAAAACTAGGTCAAAAACAGCCCAGAAATTGCCCCCAGCGATTTCTGGTACGTACAGGTTGCGGGAAAATGACGCGGAAGCGTCGTCCACGCGTTTGCGCGTATTGGGTTTTCGCCAGGTCACGCGTCCGTGTGATCCACGCGTTCGCATCACTTGGCTTCGGGGTAGCTATGGAAAATTATATATCGTTGCGAAGCCCCGGACGTTAGCTTTCCAACGCAACTAGAACTGCATCATTTGGATCTCTGTAGCTCGAGTTATGACCCTTTGAGTGCAAAGAGGTCAGGTTGGACAGCTTAGCAGTTCCTTCAGCTTCTTGTATTCCTTCCACTTTTGCATGCTTCCTTTCCATCCTCTGAGCCATTCCTACCCTGTAATCTCTGAAAACACCTAACACACATATCATGGCATCGAATAGTAATAAGAGAAGATTAAACATATCAAAATTAAGACCAAAGAAGCATGTTTTCAATCATAGCACAAAATCAGGAAGGAAAATGTAAACTCATGCAATTACATGAATAAGTGAGTTGAGAATTGATATAAACCACTCAATTGAGCATAAGATAAACCATAAAATAGTGGTTTATCAACCTCCCCACACTTAAACATTAGCATGTCCTCATGCTAAGCTCAAGAGAAGCTATAAAGCAGTGAAGAGAAATGGTAGAATGTATGAAATGCAACCTATCTATATGAATGCAACTACATGCAAAATGTTTCTACATACTTGGTTAAAAGTAAATAAGTCCTCCAAGTCAAATATGAATCAAATTTCACTAATTCAAATTACACAATAAAAGACAAGTAAACTTGTAAGAAGATAGCTCATGAAAGCAGGGAATATAGAATTAAGCATTGAACCCTGACTGGTAGTGTATGTCACTCTAACTCTCAAGTGTCTAGGGTTAATCACTCTACTCTTCCCTAGTCATGCTTTCTCAACCTTGTTCTTCATCTAACCAATCAACAAATATTTAGTATACTAATGCAAACATTATGAGGTCTTTTCAGGGTTGTAATGGGGCTGAGGTAAAGGTAAGGATATATATATATATATATATATATATATATATATAAGGCTAAGTGAGCTAACAAAGGGAATCCTTGATTAGTCTAAGATCTCACCTAACATATACATACTTTATAGGAGGAGTCGGCCTAAGAAGCACAACAAAGTATGTAAAAGTTTTATTAAATGATTTTTAGCAGTTGGAATATTAGGGAGTTGCAGGGAGATGGTAAATTTAGTAAGGTGAAAAATTTGAAGAAAAATTATAATTTTAACATGTTAAGGTTACTTGAAACTAAAAGGGAGGTGTTGTCTGAGTTTGATGTTGTACGAATTTGGGAGAATGGTACAGTGGGTTGGGAATATGTGGAATCTACAGGTGCTTCGGGGGGTTTGCGGTTAATTTGGGACGAAGAGCTATTTATATCTAGTAATTGTTATAAAGGAGAGAGATGGTTGTGCGCTGAATGAGTGTTGGTGAAAAGTAATTTTAAGTGTGCTTTTTATTTGGTGTATGGGGCGCATGTACGGGATGAGAAGCTGGTAGTGTGGGAGGAGTTGAGTTATATTGCGGGGTTGTATCAGATTCTCTTTTGCTTCATAGGAGATTTTAATGAAATATTACAAGTGGAAGATCAGAAAGGGGCATGTAATATTCCTGCTTCTGTGGAAGAGTTTAAGATCTGGGTGTAGGATATGCAGTTAGTGGAATTTGTTCATCATTTACTCCTGTGTTGTGAGTTTTCTTGGCAGGTGTGGTGCGCTTGGTTGAGGTGTTTTCATAAAGATTGGGCTGTTTCGGGCATCATCAAAGAACTGTCTGAGAGTTGGATGGGAATATCTAGTAGAAAAGATGAGCAGAAGATGTGGTTGACTAGGTTCTTTGCAGTGATTTGGAACATTTGGTTGGAACGCAATGACAGAATTTTCAACAATAAAGAAACAGGTGTTGAGAGTATTTAAAGAAAGACATTTTTGAGTTACAAGAAGTAGAGTGGTTTCGATCTTTTTGATTATTAATGACAATGCCGGAGATGACATTGGATTATTTTGTTGTGTTATCTTTGTTTTTTTTTTTTTATTTGACTTCGTTGCTCTACGTTAATGTGATGAACTTTCTTCATTTCAAAAAAAATAAAAAATAAAATTAAGAATAGAGATATGTGATAGGAATGAAAACAAATATACACTGCTTTTGTTTAATTGTTTATTACAAAAATTTAATTTAATTTTTTAAATAATGAATAACAATCAAATAATTAATATCAATTATGTGCACGTTCTTTACATAATAATAATAATAATAATAGGTACCAAAGAGGTTGATAAAGTGACCATGACAATTTTATTCTTTTAATTTTGTTTCATAATTAAAAACCATAAACCTTGTAAAAAGCAACTATAGCAGTATTTTATTTAGGTGAAAAAAAAATTCAAAACCCAAAAATAACATTTAAAACAAAAATAATTAAAATAACACTTCATGCCAAAATTCTATCCTTTGTAACCCATTCAGCCTGAATATTCACGGTAACAAAAGTGGAATGTAAGTGAAGAAAACCCCGAAGTGCGATCTATGTGAAATTAAACAAGAGACACAAGTGCAAGTTGTTGTGCAACTTTCACAAGTTGATGAACGCAACAAAATTTGCTGAACGACAAACAGCTGAAAGTAACTGAAGAAAAGTGTTGCAACAGTGTGTATTAGACTTCTTATTGCAACAATAGTGTATCTTTATACGACAAGGTGCATGAACAAAATCAATTCATTTCTCCAACCATTAATTAAAAAAAAAAAAAAAAACACATATATTTATATAGGTTTAATTTCTCTGTTAGTCCCTATAGTTTCGTAAAATTTTCAATTAGGTCTTTATACTTTTTTTTTCTTTTAATTGAGTCTTTGCACCAAATTTATTTTGAATTGGGTCCCTACACTTTCTTTTTCTTTTTATTTAGGTCCTTGTACCAATTCTTTTTTTTTTAGTTGAGTCCCCATAAAATTAAGCCAATTACTACTAAGAGGGTCTTAATTGAAAAAAAAATAGTGCACGGACCCAATTAAAAAGAAAAGAAGTATAGGGACCTAATTGAAAATTTCACGAAACTATAGGGACCAACTGAGTAATTAAACCATTTTACTATCAATAAAAATACCTTCAAATAATTTAAAAATAATAAAAATATCCAATAGTAAATATATATTTTCAAAAAATACCTTAGACATTGAATTTTAATGTAATTTTTTAAAAAAATAATTATAAAAATAAGATATTATTATACTTAAAATTTGGTAATTTTTTATTCAGTATATATTTTTTATTTTAAAAAATCACCAAATTTTAAAAATAATAATATCTCATTTTTCTAATCATCCTTGCAAAAAATTGCATTAAAATTCAATTCCTAATGTATTTTTTGAGAAATACATATTTAATGTTAGTTTTTTTTAAGATTATCTAACATTAAATATGTATTTCTCAAAAAATATATTAGAGATTGAATTTTGATACAATTTTTTGCAAGAGTGATTAAAAAAATGAGATATTATTATCCTTAAAATTTGGTGATTTTTCGTTAAGTATATAGTTTTTTTGTAATTTTTTTGTTAACAACTAATAATACTTTTAAAAAATCACAAAAAATATATACTTAGAAAAAAATTACCAAATTTTAAGAATAATAATAATATCTCATTTTTTTTAATTATACTTGCAAAAAATCACATCAAAATTCAATCTCTGAAGTATTTTTTGAAAATATATATTTAATGTTAAACATTTTTGTCGCGTTTTTAAATTATTTAAAGGCATTTTTGTCGATAGTAAAATTCAGGTATATTCTTTTGAGCGTTTGAATAATTCGAAAGTATTTTTGTGGTTAACCTATTTTTTTACTAGAATCTATTTTATTTTAGTTACCTGCACCACTAATTAATCCTATATTTTTTTTATTGGTCAAATGAATTAGTCCAATTCTAAGCATTATATAACACACTCACACATTATATATTAATTTACCATCCCAAAATTTAAACCTAAGTACAACATATTAAAAAATAACATATTTAGCTATTCAATTAAAGTCTCATTTGTAATTTTAATTTTTGTATGTGCTAAAGTTTACAATTGTCTCATAAAAAACACTCTCCTAAATCTCTTTTACAGAAAATAAAATGTGGCCTTTTTTTCCCGTATATTCAGTGATGATAGAATGGTGGGAATAAACTTTTGGTATAAGAAAAAAATAATGTTATTATCGTTCAAAATAATTCGCCTGTATGTTGTTGTTGTTCAAACATCTCAAAATCTACTCGGAAGAATTATTTATGAGAAAAGTTGTCAGCGGAAGAGACGAATAATTTTCAAAATATTCACTAATCTAAATTTAGGTCTTTTCACTTTGATTAGAAAAGGATCATGACTTGTCAGTTTTTTATTTTCTACTTTTACTATTTTTTTATTAATAAATATTCATTACTATTATCATTCCGCTATGGTCGATAACAATCAATATCAAATAACGATGCGATGATAACTTTTCTTTTGGAGAAAAAAAGGATGGATAAGATGTTGTCCAAAAAACAAATAAATAAATAATTAAAGATGGATAAGATGGAGATACATGCATACTTTTGTGTATACGTTTGGTGGAAAAATCATTTAAAATTTCTTTAATCTTAAAAATCTTACAGATATAATTATTTATTAATGTAGAAACAACTCATTTTAATTTGACAATAATATTTTGTCGAGCAGCATATTTCACTTTACCCTTCCTTTTATTCAATTATTTTGATATAATATCGTTTTCTTCTGTTAATCTCTGGTACATTTTGTATTAAATTAATAACAATAAGAATTAATAAATTCTTTAATATAGATTAATAGTTCAACTTAAATATACATTTTTAATATTATTTTTGAGATGGATTTACAGTATTTTTCAAATATATGTTATATTTTTATATTTTATTTCATAATTGATACATTCATTCTCATATTATTAAAATGAAAAATTTGAATTGCATACATCAAATTGAAAAAATTTAGTATATAAAAAATATTAGTTAAAATTAATAATTAAAATCATTGAAGTACCAGTATTTTTGATATATTTAAACTCTGGCAAGATTATATCTTCAAAATTTATTGTTGGACAATGAAAAAAAAAGGCTATATAAGTGTATTAAAGTTATGTGATATGTTACTTTTTTATTTACTATTTGTTTTGTGATGTGATGTGATGGATGTAATGGCATTATTATCGTTTTATACAACCATGTGCTTTGAATATTTTAGTCTAATCCAGCAATCTTAGGGAATTAGGGTCCACAGTAAGGGCCAGCAAAGTGCAAACAAACAATTGCGATTTTATAAAAGTCCAAGTCAAGAAGGGAGCATCCTTACATAGAAAAATGTTAGCTATCACAATAATGAATCAAGAGTTGACACTTTTCTATTTGCATTAGCATCATCCACATGTTCTGTTTTCTTTTCTTTTTCAAATTTGTTTTGTTTAAGTGACGTGCTTGGTTACATTTTTTTCAACTGATGATCTATTTAATTCTTATATCTCAATATGGCATATAAATTTAACTTTTATCACTACTAGAAATACGGGTTTTAGTCCCAAAAAAAAAATGTGGCTAAAATAAAAAAAATTGTGGCAATAAAATATTAACAACGAATGGATATTTGTAGTTAATAAGGACGATGTATTTTTATTTAGCTACGATTTTTGGTGTGTTAGCCACACTTTTATGATCCGTAGAGACATTTCAATAGCCAGAAATTTTATATTATTGTCCACAATCAATAAGTATAATTTTACAATTTTTTCTGTGGTTATATTGGCAGGTTGGATTTTTTTGCTACATTTTTTCTGTGGTTAAACATTGCTAGGTTATTTAGTCATGGTTTTTCTGTGACAAAAAGATAACATGTACGAAAAATATTTGACAGGCTAAATTTTGTTCACGCTTTTTTTCGTGGCCAATATTAATGAGCTATTTACCAACACATAAATCCGTAGGTAATTTCTTTTATTAAATAAAAGCTCAAGGCCATAATTACCAATTGAATAATTTTTTTTTAAATTGTTATTCTGTATATTTCTTTATATATATATATATACTATCATGTTAAAAATATTTTATAATAATAAACACCATCAAAGCAACAATAATAACTATTAAAACAAAAAAATTAGCAAACTACGTAATAACGGTAAAGAACATGCATTGTACATATATAGTAAAAAAATAACAAAAACCAAGTTCTATAATTCTATACGACAAAAAATAAAATTATCTCTAATAATAGTGTAAACTAGATATAAATTAAGATTAAAATAAGAAGGCATGAGGTGCATCAATCTGACTGAGTGTGTAGCACAAAATTAAAGAAGGTAGGTACTTCATCACCGTATTTCTGTTGTAGAAATCTGTGGAGAGTTGCCACTTGATCTTTAGCTTCTTGAAGTTGCCTCTCTAAATCTGCGACATGCTGTTTGCGATGCACTACTAGAACCTCTGCAATTCGCCCCTTCAAAGATGCGCTATGACTTACCAAAACCATTGGGACATATAGCATTACTAAAATCACATACTTGCTTACCATTCTCAGGACCACAAACTTTTCCAATTGCATAATCTGGATGAGCCAAGACTTTTGAATGAATACCTTCAGTGGCAGCACGCTCTTGATCTTCAAGAAAATGCTCTGCTATTTTTTCCTACAAACAAATGCACATCGCATTGGAGTAGAGTATTGACATAATTAAGGCATTAAAAAAAATATACAACCGTATAAAAAAAATTCAGACACTCACGGCTAATCGTTGTCCTTCCCCATCTTACGTAACTCCCATATTTCTTTGGCAAAGTTGATACAATAACCTCGCTTCGACATACAGGTCTTGCCAATTTTTTCTCCTAATACAATAAATAGAATATTAAAGGTAATCATAAATTTAATTATAAATGCTAATTTTATGGAAATAGTATAACACTACTAAACATAATAAAAAAGAAAATACCATCTGAGTTGCTCTTCTAGCATTGTTTTTACTTCCACGGGCTTGTGAAATTATAAGCTTCTCACGATTTCTGGCGTTTTGCAAACATTGTTTCTATGATTTTCAAGAACAAGAAACTAGTAAATAAATGTTACCAGATATCCATAGCTAATATTAAATACAAAAATAAAAAAGCATAGAATAAGTATTTACGTTTGTTTTCGGGTCCATATAATGATCCACAAAAACAGTCTATTCAATAGGTGGTATGTCTGAGAAATTCGCATCCAGAATTTCTGCCTTTCTTTTGTTAGGATAGAAGTATTGTCCTCGTAAATTATACTTATAGGTCTTCCATCTATCACTTAAGGTCCTCAAAGCCCATTTGACGCCAGCAGTATAATCAAACTCAATTATTAAATGACAACAAATCAATAAAAATGAACATCAAAGTGAAATAAACTTACTTCAATAAGTTCCTACTATCTTTTTATGTTATGTTCTAGCATCTTATCCCATCTTTTGATTGATATGGGACAAAATATAATTCGACGAGCTACTTGACCAAAAAATCTCAAAAATAGGTTTGAGCCGTTATCTCGACCTTGTCCATCTATATCCAACCCCGTCATAACTTTTTCACTTTTTTTCAAGGCCCAAAGTTGAATAGATGTCATCTTGCGAGTGATAATTTTTCCAGTAGAAGTGTCTAAATTCATGGAAGAACGTCAAATCAAACTAAACCAAAATTCAAAAAAAAAAAAAAAACAGATGACAAACTTAAATTTATCAAATTAATTGCACACATATATATTCACTAAATAATCTAAATTGCATACTACTCTAATCTAAATTGCATACACATATCGGTACCAAATTAAATATAGTATTAGACAATAAAAATACGGTGGGTTGGTAAGAAATTGTCTCTAGAATCCTAAACTTACTAATTAAACAAGTGTGACTTTAATGAAATAGGAAATTAGATTATATAGTTCAAAGTTTCATTACACTAAAAGAGGTTACCAACAAAGTAAACATGTATATTGCTAGTTTGTTCATTGATAAACTACTATTTTATGGTTTATCTTGTGCTCAATTGAGTGGTTTCATCAAGTCATTGCACACTTATTCATACGAATTGCATGGTTTTACAATCCCTTTCTAGTTTTGTTTTATGATTGAAAACTTGCTTCCTAAGCCTTTAATTTGTGTATTTTGATTCCCCTTTATACCATTCGATGTCGTGATCTGTGTGTTCAGTGTTCTCAGGCTTTATAGGGTAGGAATGACTTAGAGGATGGAGAGGAAGTTTGCAGAAATGGAAGGAGCACAAGAAATAAAGGAGACAACCAGCGAGCATTGACGCGCACGCATGGCTCACGCGTGCGCGAGATCTGGAGATTTTCACAGTGATGCGTGCACGTACCTGACGCATATGTATGGATTGGAATTCTGAAAGACGACGTGTGCACGTGCTCGACACGTACGCGTGACACGCGAAGATGACCAGCAACGCGTGCGCGTGCTTGACGCGTATGCGTGACATGCGCGATCGGCAGAAATCACAGAAATCGCTGGGGCGATTTTGGGCCTAGTTTGGACCCAGTTTCCGGCCACGGACTAGAGCCAAGAAACGAGCAGAGACTCGACAGAGATTCTCATTAGCATAGTTTTAGTTTTAGTTTTGAATCTTAGAGAGAAATTATTCTTCCTCTAGGTTTTCTACACATTCATATTTTTAGTTTTATGCTTTTGCTTTGGATATTGAGAAGAGTCATTACCTTCGTTGAAGTTATTATTCTAGTTTGTTTTCTTATTCCCTTACTCTTCCATATCCTTAATCTTTGTTTAGAGTTACAATTGGATTGTTTTTAGAAATTATTAATGCAAAGGATTACTTTTACTTTTTAATTAACTCTCAGTTATTGTTTATCATGTCTTCCTTTTATTCCCTTTTTAATTCTGTGCAAGTAATTTTCATGTCAATGGAGTAGACTCCCAACTTGACTTGGGGGTTGATTAAATGGAGACCCTAGAGTTGGGATTCTCAAGTGATTAGTTAAATTAGAAGTTGTTGGCTAATTCTCTATTTACTAACGCTAGTTTTTCCCACGGGAGAGGATTAGGATTTACGAATAAGAGTTAGCTCAATCACTTGACTTTCCTTTATTTAGTAAGGGTCAACTAAGTGAAAACAACAACCTCTTTATACTACACTTGAGAGAATTCCAATAAGGATAGAACTTCTAATTAATCATTCCCCAAGTCAAGGCTTTTTATTTTGAATATATAAATCTCTTTTAATTTTTATTGCGTTAATTTACAATTATTTATTTCTTGTCATTCAATCCTCAAAATTTCTCGGAAAGCTCCTAATTAATAAGTTAGCACCCTTTTGTCAACTCGTTGGGAGACGACCTGGGATTCATACTCCCAGTATTTTTATTCTGATTTTGTGACAACCTTTCTAAATTGATAAGCGGATTTTTGCTGGTTAAGAACTAAAGTCGTTGCCGGGGAGTTACAATTGTTTGCTAAATTATTAGTTAGTGTACATGGTGCACAAAATTTTGATTACACTTTTCACAACTCCGCACAACTAACCAGCAAGTACACTGGGTCGTCCAAGTAATACCTTACGTGAGTAAGGGTCGATCCCACAGAGATTGTCGGCTTGAATCAAGCTATGGTTATTTTGTAAATTTTAGTCAGGAGATTAATGATAATATTGGTTATATTTATGAAAATAAATAACATTAAAAAAAATAGTACTTGTGATTCAATAATGGGGAACAGGCTGAGGTTCCGGAGATGCTCTGTCGTCTGAATCTCACCTTTCCTACTGTGTTTTTCTCCAAGCACGCATGGCTTCCTTCAATGGAAAGCTGTATGATCCACTCAGATGAAAACAAATCCATATGCGTTGTCACCGCATGGCTAATCATCTGTCGGTTCCCGCTAGCGTCAGAATAGGACCATCGTCCTTTTGCACACTGTCACTGCGCCCAATATTCACATGTTTGAAGTTCATTACAGTCATCCCTTCCCGGATCCTACTTGGAATACCACAGGCAAGGTTTAGACTTTCCGGATCCCAGGAATGCTGCCAATTGGTTCTAGCCTATACCACGAAGGTTCTAACCTCTGGACTCGGTCCGTGAATTAGAAACCCAAGAGATACGCACTCAAGCTGTCGCCCAATGACTACGTTGAGCTCAGATAGAACGGGAGTGGTTGTCAGGCACGCGTTCATAGGTTGAGGATAATGATGAATATCACGGATCATTATATTCTCTATATTGAAGTACGAGTAAGTATCTTAGAATAGAATCAAGCGTGATTGAATAGAAAATATTAGTAATTGCATTAATCCATTGAAACACAACAGAGCCCCTCACCCCCACCTATGGGGTTTATAGACTCATGCCATCAAAGGTACAATGTGAACTGTAAAAAATGTCATGAGATGCAAAATGAATCTCTAAAAGTAGTTTTTATACTAGACAAGTAACTTAGGTTTACAAAAAAATGAATAACTAAGTGCAGATAGTGCAGAAATCCACTTCTGGGACCCACTTGGTGCGTGCTTGGGCTGAGCTTTCAAGCTTTCACGTTCATATGTCCAAATTTGGCATTAAATGCCACCCTGAGTGCCAGAATGGGCGTTTAACGCCGAAAAAGGTGCCAGAAAGTTTTAGGCTGAATTTGGACGCCAGTTTGGGCCACCAAATCTCGAGCAAAGTATGGACTATTATATATTTCTATTAAGACCAGGATGTCTACTTTCCAACGTAATTGAGAGAGCAGCAATCAGATTTCTGTAGCTCAAGAAAATCCATTTCGAGTGCAGAAGGGTCAGAATCCAACAGCATCTGCAGTCCTTTTTCAGCCTCTGAATCAGATTTTTGCTCAGGTCCGTCAATTTCAGCCAGAAAATACCTGAAATTACAGAAAAATACACAAACTCATAGTAAATTCCAGAAATGTGATTTTTGAATAAAAACTAATAAAAATATAATAAAAAGTGAATAAAACATACTAAAAACTATGTAAAAATAATGCCAAAAAGGGTATAAATTATCCGCTCATCACAACACCAAACTTAAATTGTTGCTTGTCCCTAAGCAACTAAAAACAAAATAGGATAAAAAGAAGAGAATATACAATAAATTTCAAATATCAATGAAGCTCAGTTCCAATTAGATGAGCGGGACTTATAGCCTTTTTGCTTCTGAACAGTTTTGGCATCTCACTTTATCCTTTGAAGTTCAGAATGATTGGCATCTATAGGAACTCAGAATTCAGATAGTGTTATTGATTCTCTTAGTTCAGTATGTTGATTCTTGAACACAGCTACTTTATGAGTCTTGGCCGTGACCCTAAGCATTTTGTTTTCCAGTATTACCACCAGATACATAAATGCTACAAACACATAACTGGGTGAACCATTTTAGATTGTGACTCAAGCTTTGCTAGAGTCCCTAGTTAGAGGTGCCCAGAGCTCTTAAGGACACTCTTTTTCTGCTTTGGACCACGACTTTAACCGCTCAGTCTCAAGCTTTTCACTTGACACCTTCACGCCACAAGCACATGGTTAGGGACAGCTTGGTTTAGCCGCTTAGGCCACGATTTTATTCCTTTGGGCCCTCCTATCCATTAATGCTCAAAGCCTTTGATCCTTTTTAACCTTGCCTTTTGGTTTAAAGGGTTATTGGCTTTTTCTGCTTGCTTTTTATTTTTCTTTCTTTTTTTCTTTATTTTTTTTGCTCTTTTTTTTTCGCAAGATTTGTGTTTTTCACTGCTTTTTCTTGCTTCAAGAATCAATTTTATAATTTTTCAGATTATCAATAACATTCCTCTTTTTTCATTATTCTTTCAAGAGCCAACAATTTTAACATTCATAAACAACAAATTCAAAAATATGCACGGTTCAAGTATTCATTCAGAAAACAAAAGGTATTGCCACCACATTAAAATAATTAAACTAATTTCAAGATAAAATTCGAAATTCACGTACTTCTTGTTCTTTTGCAAATAAAAACATTTTTCATTTAAGAAAGGTGAAGGATTCATAGGACATTCATAGCTTTAAGACATAGACACTAGACACTAATGATCATATAATAAAGACACAAACATAGAAAAAACATAAAGCATAGAATTTGAAAAACAAAAAAATAAGAACAAGGAAATTAAAGAACGGGTCCACCTTAGTGATGGTAGATAGTTCTTCTTCTTGAAGATCCCATGGAGTGCTTTAGCTCCTCAATATCTCTTCCTTGGCTTTGTTGCTCCTCTTTCATGGCCTTTTGGTCCTCTCTGATTTTATGGTGGATAATAGAGTGCTCTTGTTGAGGTCCATGAGTGGGCTCTCTTGTTTGCTCCATCCTCTTTCTAGTGATGGTTTTTTGAGATGAATCTCTCCATCTCTGATGACTCGGAGTTGGAAGAAACTGCCTTCCCTTTCTTTTCCCTAGAGGTTTCTCCGGCCTTAGGTGCCATTAGTGGTTATGGAAAGCAGAAAGCTGAACTTTTCCACACCAAACTTAAAAGCTTTGCTCGTCCTCGAGCAAAATAAGAAAGAAGGGAGTAGAAAAAGAATGATGCAATTAATTTTGAAAACTTATTACTGTATACAAGAAAAATTAAGAAGATTTGAAAAGAATCTGAAAAGATATGTAAGTTTTGAAAACGTTTTGGAAGGAATTGAAAAGGATTAAAAATAGAATTAAAAAAGAATTGGAAAGATTATTAATTTTTGAAAATAGAAATTGAAAGATGAAAGTTTAAAATATGTTTGATGCAAAAAATTATGAATTAAAACATGAAAAATTGAAAAAAATTGAATTGGAAACAAAATTACCTCCCTTATGTCATCCTGGCGTTAAACGCCTAGAATGCTATCTATTCTGGCGTTTAACGCCCACTTGACTGCCATTTTAGGCGTTTAATGCCCAGCCAGATACCCTGGCTGGCGTTAAATGCCAGGATTCCATCTTTACAGGGCGTTTTTCTGAACGCCCATAATGCTGCCATTTCTGGCGTTAAACGCCCATAATGCTGCCCATTCTGGCATTTAACGCCCAGAATGCTACCTGCATGGGCGTTAAACGCCCATTATGCTATCCTTACTGGCGTTTAAACACCAGTAAGCCTGTCCTCCAGGGTGTGCTGATTTTGATGCTATTTTTTATTCCACTTTAATTCTGCAGCTGGTTTTGTGACTCCACATGATCATCAACCTAAAGAAAACATAAAATAACAATGGAGAATGAAATGAAAAATTAATTATCATGGATCAATAAGATTGGGTTGCCTCCCAATAAGCGCTTCTTTACTGTCTTTAGCTGGACTTTTACTGAGTTTTTAATTTAGTCTCAGTTTTGAGCATTCTTGCTCAACATTGCCTGCAAGATAATATTTATGCTTACTGTACTCTTTGGGTATGAATCTCATAGCTTTATAGTTTACAATGTCTGCAAACCAAGGTACTTCCTGAATGGCAAAGAGTTACTCATCTGGGAAGGTTTCAGATATCTTAGTAGGAGGAGGGGACGCCTCTGCTACTGGTTCTATCCGGGACAGGTGATCAGCTACTTGGTTCTCTGTCCCCTTTCTTTCTCTTATTTCTGTATCAAACTTTTGCATAAGCAATACCCATCTTATGAGTCTGGGTTTTGAATCCTGCTTTGTGAGGAGATATTTTAGAGTAACATGGTTAGTGTACACAATCACTTTTGATCCCACTAAATAAGATCTGAACTTGTCAATGGCATAAACCACTACAAGCAACTCCTTTTCTGTGGTTGTGTAATTCTTCTGTGCGTCATTCAAGACACGGCTAGCATAGTAAATGACGTGCAGAAGCTTGTCATGCCTCTGTCCCAGTACTGCACCAATGGCATGGTCACTGGCATCACACATTAGTTCAAATGGTAATGTCCAGTCTGGTGCAGAAATGACTGGTGCTGTGACCAGCTTAGCTTTCAGGGTCTCAAATGCTTGCAGACACTCTGTGTCAAAGACAAATGGTGTGTCAGCAGCTAGCAGATTGCTCAGAGGTTTTGCAATTTTTGAAAAATCTTTTATAAACCTCCTATAGAATCCTGCATGCCCTAGAAAGCTTCTGATTGCCATAACATTGGCAGGTAGTGGTAATTTTTCAATTACCTCTACCTTAGCTTGATCCACCTCTATTTCCTTGATCGAAATTTTGTGCCCAAGGACAATTCCTTCAGTCACCATAAAGTGACATTTCTCCTAGTTTAAAACTAGGTTAGTCTCTTGGCACCTTTTCAGAACAAGTGCTAGATGGTCAAGTCAGGAGCTGAATGAGTCTCCAAATACTGAGAAGTCATCCATGAAGACTTCCAGAAATTTCTCTACCATATCAGAGAAGATAGAGAGCATGCACCTCTGAAAGGTTGCAGGTGCATTGCACAGACCAAATGGCATCCTTCTGTAGGCAAACACTCCAGATGGACATGTGAATGCTGTTTTCTCTTGGTTCTGAGGATCTACTGCAATTTGGTTGTAACCTAAATAGTCATCCAAAAAGCAGTAGTATTCATAGCCTGCTAGTCTCTCTAGCATCTGGTCTATGAATGGTAAAGGAAAATGATCCTTCCTGGTGGCTATATTGAGCCTTCTGTAGTCAATACATATACGCCACCCTGTAGCTGTTCTAGTAGGAACCAGTTCATTCTTTTCATTATGAACCACTGTCATTCCTCCCTTCTTGGGGATAACATGGACAGGGCTCACCCAGGGGCTATTAGAAATAGGATAAATAATCCCAGCCTCTAGTAACTTAGTGACCTCTTTCTGCACTACCTCCTTCATGGCGGGATTTAGCCGCCTCTGTGGTTGAACCACTGGCTTAGCATCATCCTCCAATATGATCTTGTGCATGCATCTAGCTGGACTAATGCCCTTAAGATCACTTAAGGACCACCCAAGAGCTATCTTGTGTGTCCTTAGCACCTGAATTAGTGCATTCTCTTCCTGTGGCTCTAAAGCAGAGCTTATGATCATGGGAAAAGTGTCATTTTCTCCCAGAAATGCATATTTCAAGGATGGTGGTAGTGGTTTGAGCTCGGGTTTAGGAGGTTTCTCCTCTTCCTGAGGAGTCTTCAGAGGTTCTTCTATTTTCTCTGGTTCCTCCATATCAGGCTGAACATCTTTAAAAATGTCCTCTAGCTCTGATTCGAGACTCTCAGTCATATTGACCTCTTCCACCAGGGAGTCAATAATATCAACACTCAAGCAGTCTTTTGATGTGTCTGGATGCTGCATAGCTTTGACAACATTCAACTTAAACTCATCCTCATTGACTCTCAAGGTTATCTCCCCTTTTTGGACGTCAATGAGGGTTCGTCCAGTTGCTAGGAAAGGTCTTCCTAGAATGAGAGTTTCACTCTTGTGCTCCTCCATTTCCAGCACTACAAAGTTAGTAGGGAAGGCAAATGGTCCAACCTTGACAATCATGTCCTCAATTACGCCTGATGGGATTTTAATGGAGCCATGAGCAAGTTGGAGGCATATCTGGGTTGGTTTAACTTCATCATTCAAACCAAGCTTTTTTATAGTGGATGCAGGTATTAGGTTGATACTTGCTCCAATATCACATAGAGCTGTCTTGGTACAATCATCCTCTAATGTGCATGGTATCATAAAGCTTCCGGGATCTTTAAGCTTCTCTAGTAAGCTTTTCAGAATGATTGCACTACATTCTTCAGTGAGGAAAACTTTTTCAGTTTCTCTCCAATCCTTCTTATGACTTAAGATATCTTTCATGAACTTAGCATAAGAGGGTATTTGCTCAAGTGCCTCTGCAAACGGAATCTTTATTTCAAGAGTCCAAAGATAGTCTGCAAAGCGGGCAAATTGTTTATCCTATTCCGCTTGGCGGAGTTCTGAGGATAAGGCATCTTGGCTTTGTATTCTTCAACGTTAGTTGCTGCAGGTTTATTTCCTGCCGAAATGGTTGGAGAAGCCTGCTTAAGGGGGTTGTTATCAGTACTTGCAGGTGTCTGATCCTTTATTGGTGTTTGAGTGCCAGAATTGGGTGCTTTTTGGGCGTTTAACGCCAGGTTGCCACCCTTTTCTGGCGTTTAAATGCCAGACTTGGCTATCCACTTGGTGTTCAACGCCAATTTCTTACCCTTTTCTGGCGTTTGAACGCCAGAATCCTTCCTCTTTGGGCTCTTACTGTCCTTAGAGGGATTTTGGGCAGTGGTTTGGTCATCCTCTGTCAGTTGTTCCCTTCTTGGCTTTCTACTGCCTTGAGTTGAGACATTCAATATCTTCCCACTCCTTAAATGAATAGCTTGGCACTCTTCTGTTATCTGTTTAGATAACTGCTGTCTTGTCTGATTCAATTGTGCTTCCATATTCTTGTTAGCCTTTTCAGTGTCTTATAGCATCTCGTAAAATTCTGCTAACTATTTTGTTATAAAAAGCAATTTCTAATTGAGTTCAGCAACTTGTTCTGGAGGACTAAGTTCAGTGGATACTGCTTTAGCCTCTTCTTTCATGGAGAACTCACTACTTAAGTACAGGTGCTGATTTCTAGCAACTGTATCAATGAGCTCTTGAGCCTCTTCAATTGTCTTCCTCATGTATATAGATCCACCAGCTGAGTGGTCTAGAGACATCTGGGCCTTTTCTGTAAGCCCATAGTAAAAGATGTCTAACTGCACCCATTCTGAAAAATATTTCAGAGGGACATTTCCTTAGCATCCCTCTATACCTCTCCGAGACATTATAAAGAAATTCATTATCCTCTTGTTTAAAGCTTTGGATGTCTACCCTTAGCTGTGTCATCCTTTTTGGAGGGAAATATTGATTCAGGAATTTGTCTGATAATTGTTTCCATGTTCTTATGCTTGTTGTTGGTTGGTTATTTAACCACCTCTTAGCTTGATCTTTTACAGCAAATGAAAACAGTAATAATCTGTAGACATCCTGATCCACTTCCTTATCACGTACTGTGTCAGCAATTTGTAAGAACTGTGCCAGAAACTCAGTAGGTTCTTCCTGAGGAAGACCAGAATACCGGCAATTTTGCTGCACCATGATAATAAGTTAAGGGTTTAGGTCAAAATGGCTGGCTTTGATGGGGGTATACAGATACTACTCCCATAGAAAGTATTAGTGGGGTTAGCATAGGACCTCAGAGTCCTTCTGGACTGTTCAATTCCACTTAGGTCCATGATGGAGAAAGGGAGATGGTGTCGATTGTAAAATAGAAATAAAGTAAAGGAAAATCAAAATGTTTTTGTTTTTATTTTATTTAATTAAGGATAACCGAATTCAAAAGAAAAGAAAATAAAATAAAATAATTGGAACTAGAAAATAAGTTTTTGAAAACTAAAAGAAAATAAAATAAAATAGATTAAAAAAATTCAAATACTAAAATGGCTAATTAATTAAAAAAAAATTTGAAAAATTTTGGATATAATTTTCGAAAATTGGAGAGAGAGAAAGTGGTTAGGGAGTTTTGAAAAAGATATGTCTTAAAATTAAAGATACTTGTAAAAAAAATAAATAAATAAAAGAGAATATTTGAAAAAAAAGATATGATTTTTTTTTGAAAGAAATCTGAATTTTTAAAAGTAAAAATTGAAAATTCAATTAAAATAAAGGGAAAAGATATTTTGAATTTAATGAGGAAAGAGAAAAACAATAAAAAGACACTAAACTTAGAATTTTTAGATCAAAACAAAGAAAACAAACAATAAAACTTTGAATGTCAAGATGAACACCAAGAACACTTTGAAGATCAAGATGAACACCAAGAACAAATTTTGAAAATTTTTAAGGAAATAAGGACACAAAAGACACCAAACTTAAAAATTTTTATATTTTGGACACTAATAATTCGAAAATGCACAAGAAAAACAAGGAAAGACACAAAACAAGAAAGACTAAAGATCAAACAAGGAAAATAAACAAAAACAACTTGAAAATCAATAAAGAACTAAGAACATGTAATTCGAAAAATTGAAAGAAAAATAAAAATATGCAATTGACACCAAACTTAAAACATGAAACTAAACTCAATTATTAGTTTATTGGTTTTTAATTATTTATTAAAAATTTTCGAAAACAATCTAGAAAAAGGAAATAAGGATTTAAATTTTTTTTTAACAAAAACAATAATAAAAGACTCAAATTTAGTGACTCTAAACCAAAAAGATAAACTTTTCCTAATCTAAGCAACAAAATAAACCGTCAGTTGTCCAACCTTGAATAATCCCCGGCAACGCCGCCAAAAACTTGGTGCACAAAATTGTGATTACACTTTTCACAACTCCGCACAACTAACCAACAAGTGCACTGGGTCGTCCAAGTAATACCTTACGTGAGTAAGGGTAAATCCCACGGAGATTGTCGGCTTGAAGCAAGTTATGGTTATTTTGTAAATCTTAGTCAGGAGATTAATGATAATAGTGGTTATATTTATGAAAATAAATAACATGAAATAAACAGTACTTGTGATTCAGTAATGGGGAACAGGCTGAGGTTCCGGAGATGCTCTGTCGTCTGAATCTCTGCTTTCCTACTATCTTCTTCTCCAAACACGCATGGCTTCCTTCAATGGCAAGCTGTATGATCCTCTCGGATGAAAAGAAATCCATATGAGCTGTCATTGCACGGCTAATCATCTGTCGGTTCCCGCTAGCGTCGGAATAGGACCATTGTCCTTTTGCACATTGTCACTATGCCCAACATTCGCAAGTTTGAAGTTCATTACAGTCATCACCACAGACAAGGTTTAGACTTTCTGGATCCCAGGAATGCTGCCAATTGGTTCTAGCCTATACCACGAAGGTTCTAACCTCCGGACTCGGTCCGTGGATTAGAAACCCAAGAGATACGCACTCAAGCTGTCGCCCAATGACTACGATGAGCTCAGATAGAACGGGAGTGGTTGTCAGGCACGCGTTCATAGGTTGAGGATAATGATGAATGTCACGGAGCATCATATTCTCTATATTGAAGTACGAGTGAGTATCTTAGAACAGAATCAAGCGTGATTGAATAGAAAACATTAGTAATTGCATTAATCCATTGAAACACAGCAGAGCCCCTCACCCCCACCTATGGGGTTTAGAGACTCATGCCGTCAAAGGTACAATATGAAATGTAAAAAATGTCATGAGGTGCAAAATGAATCTCTAAAAGTAGTTTTTATACTAGACTAGTAACTTAGGTTTACAGAAAGTGAATAACTAAGTGCAGATAGTGCAGAAATCCACTTCTGGGACCCACTTGGTGCGTGCCTGGGCTGAGCTTTCAAGCTTTCACGTTCATATACCCAAAGTTGGCGTTAAACGCCACCCTGAGTGCCAGAATGGGCGTTTAACACCGAAAAAGGTGCCAGTTCTGGCGTTTTACGCCATAAAGTTTTAGGCTGACTTTAGATGCCAGTTTGGGCCATCAAATCTCAGGCAAAGTATAGACTATTATATATTGCTGGAAAGCCTAGGATGTCTAATTTCCAACGCAATTAAGATCGTGCTAATTGGACTTCTATGGCTCGAGAAAATCCATTTCGAGTGTAGGAGGGTCAGAATCCAATAGCATCTGCAGTCCTTTTTCAGCCTCTGAATCAGATTTTTGCTCAGGTCCCTCAATTTCAGCCAGAAAATACCTGAAATTACAGAAAAACACTCAAATTTATAGTAAATTCTAGAAATGTGATTTTTTAATAAAAACTAATAAAAATATAATAAAAAGTGAATAAAACAAACTAAAAACTATGTAAAAATAATGCCAAAAAGGGTATAAATTATCAGCTCATCAGTACATATTTTTAATTTTCGTGTATTTTATTTTATTTTATTACCATGAGCTGTATGTTTCTTTCATTGAATGATGCATTAGTTGCCTGATCCGAGCTTAGCCGCATTTTATCCTGAAATTGAAAGAACTCTTTCAAGTATTAGGCGAGCTCGGCGTAGGCTAGCCTCTGAGTGTGGTGAACTGGTTACTACCAATTCACCAATCTCTTCTGACGGCAAAACTGAAGCACCATCTGAGGAAGAAACAAGCTCCTTTTCTACTAATTCGGTTAATTTACGTGCAGGTAATATGGCAGAGCCTAGGAGGATTACTCTCTAGGAAGCTGGAGCCCCAGACTTTACTCTGCAACCGTATCAAGTGCGTCACCTAAATCTGGCTGCAGATTTTGAATTGAAGACCGTGCTAATCAACTTAATGCCCAAGTTCCATGGCTTACCTGCTCAGGAGCCTATCAAGCACCTCAGGGATTTTCAGATAGCCTATTCTACTGTTAGGCGTCATGGTGCAGATGAAACTTCTATTCTGCTAACCGCCTTCCCGTTTTCTCTTGAGGGAAATGCGAGGGAGTGGTACTACACTCAATCTGAAGCGACCGTTACTAACTAGGATACGCTCAGGATAGAATTCTTGGAAAAATACTTTCCAGCTGAAGTTACAGATAGACTAAGGAAAGAGATCTCTTGCATTATTCAAGGCGAATCAGAGACTCTTTATGAGTATTGGGAGCGCTTCAAGAATCTTCTGGACGCATGCCCCCATCACATGATTGACAAGTTGGTGTTGATCAGCTACTTCACTCAAGGCATGAAGCCTCGGGATAAGACCACATTGGATGGTGCAAGTAATGGTTCTCTGAAAAAGTACAAGAATGCAGATGAAGTATGGCAACTGATCAGCGACCTAGGTGAGTCCACTCGGAATCACAGGCACAGGAACAACCACCCCAAGGCTGTTTGATAAACCATTATTTTATGGTTTATATTGTGTTTAATTGTGTGGTTTTATCAAGTCTTTATCCACTTATTCATATGATTAGCATGTATTTACAATTCCTTCCCAAAATTACTCCATGGTTGAAAACTTGCTTCCTAGAGACTTTTAATTATGTATTTTAATTCTCCTTTATTCTATTCGATGCCATGATCCCTGTCTTAAGTGTTTCAGGCTTTATAGGACATGAATGACTTGGAGATTGGAGAGGAGGCTTGCAAAAATGGAAGGAACACAAGAAATTAAGGGGATGACCAGCGAGAAGTGACGCGGACGCATGGCTCACGCGACCGCGTAAAATGGAGAAATCGTAGTGACTGCTCGCGTGCCTGACGCGAACGCATGGATTGGAAACTGTACGAGTAACGCGAATGCGTTGATGACACGCACGCGTGGCAAGGCAAAACGCTGGATGACGCGAACGCGTGGATGACGCGATCGCGTGACGTGTGCGATCTGCAGAATTTGCAGAATTCGCTGGGGGCGATTTTGGGCCATGTTTTGACCCATTTTTTGGCCCAGAAAAGTAGATTAGAGCCAGGGAACATGCAGAGACCAATGGGGACAACTGATTCCACATAATTTTCTAGTTTTTAGATCTGATTTTACTTCTCCTCTAGGTTTTCTCTCTACACATTCATAGTTCTTAGGATTTTGTTTTAATTACTTTTTGGATTGGGATATTGAGAAGAGTTATTACCTTCGCCAAGACTTCATCATTCTAGTTTGTTTTCCTTACTTGTCACTTACTCTTTCATATCCTTAATTTGTTCAGAATTACTATTGGATTATTTTTAGAATTTATTAATACAAGAACTATTTTTATTTTTAATTGGTCTCTTTGATTACTATTATTTATCATGTCTTTCTTTATTTCCCTTTCCTATTTTGTGAAGTTTACATTCATAATGAGCGAGTAGTTCCCTAACTTGATTGGGAGTTGATTGAAAGGAGAACCTTGTGTTGGAATGCTAAAAAGTAAAAATTGTAATTGGGTTTATTGTTGGATGGCTCTCTAGTAACTGACACTAATCCTTCCCAAGGGAGAGGATTAGAACTTGTGATCAGAAGTAAACTTCCAACTTGCTTGACTTTCCTCTACCTAGTAAAGGATAACTGAGCAGAACAACTTTCAATTATCAATTAATCTTGGGAGGACTCCAACAAGGATAGAACTTCAGATCAATCTACTCCCGGTCAAGATTTTTATTTAAATTACATAAATTCTCTAATTTAATTTCATGTTATCAAACTCAAAACCAATTTGGAAAACATCTGATTAATAGAACAGCACACCTTTCTGCAACTCGTTGGGAGACGACCTGGGATTCATACTCCCAGTATTTTAATTCTAATTTTGTAACAACCCTTTTAAATTGATAAGCGAATTTTTTTGGTTAAGAACTGTACTTGCAACGTATCTCTTATATTAATTTCTTAATCCGCCAATTTCCGCCATGTCACTGTTGCAGAGGTTTCTTTTAGTAGTGAGACTACTGCCTTCACACAGGCTATATGTGACATGACCAACCTACTGAAGCAGATACAGCTAAATCAACAATAACATCAGCCTCCCTCATCACAACAAAGTCAACAGTTGGTTCCTCAAAGAATATGCGGAATATGTGCTGATTACACTCATTACACTGATGAGTGTCCGCAGCTCCAACAAGAAGACAACAATATGGCAGCTACTCATAATTTCTATGACCGCCCGAATCAAGGATACAATCAACAAGGTGACAATTACAGCCAAGGTGGAAACCACAATCAAGGTTGGCAAGACAACTCCAACCAGGGATGGAGAGATAATTCCAAACAAGGATGGATGGACAACTACAACAGAGGAGGCAGAGACAACAATAGAAATTAGAGGTGGAACAACAACAAGAGACAGCAGAATCAAAACCAGCCTTACAAAGCACCTCACCAAAGGCAGTCCCAAGCGCCTCAGAACAACCAACAGCAGGTCCCTCAAATCACTTACCCATCTTCCTCTCCCAATGACAAGTTGCTTCACTCTCTTGCACAAAGACAAACGACCATGGAAAACACACTTACTGGTCTGACTTCTGCTATACAAGCTCTCATCTCTCAGATGGGATCGTCGAGTACCTCCAACACTCAACCTTCAAGCTCCAGTACAATTCCTTCTCAACCTATACCCAACCCCAAGGGTGGAATCAATGCCATTACTTTAAGGTCCGGAACCACACTACAGGAGAGGAATCATGAGGAGCCAAGCTCAGAGGAAAACATACAAGTTGAAGGCGTTGTGGAGGTAGATGATGCTTAAAAAGAGGATGTAGTACAAGACTTGGTTGAAGAAGAAGCAGCTCAGCCAAGGAATGGTGCACCGAGGGACGCAGAAGCTGCAAGTGGCACCATTCCTATCCCATTTCCACATCTAGCTAGGAAGTCCAGAAAGCAGATGGAACTAGACCCTAAAATGGTAGACATATTCAAAAAGGTTGAGGTAACCATTCTACTTTTTGATGCCATTCAGCAAGTACCTAAATATGCTAAATTTCTAAAGGATTTGTGCATGCATAAAGATAAATTACAGAATTTAGAAACTATTCCTCTAGGTAGTTCTATTTTTGCATTGGTAGGTAATATACCTGAAAAATGTAGTGACCCAGGTCCATGCATGGTTACTATTACTATAGATGGTGTGAAATTTCCTGAATGTATGTGTGATTTAGGAGCATGTGTTAGTATAATGCCATTATCTGTATATGATGCTTTGAGGCTCCCTCCCTTAAAAAGGTCGGCAGCTCATTTTGTTTTAGCAGATAAAAGTATTATCTCTGTCGTTGGAATTGCTGAGGACGTGTTGGTGAGCATTAAGGGGCTCACATTTCCAATTGACTTCTATATTTTGGAAATGCCCCTAATGACTCAGGAAGACCATCATCTATCCTACTTGGAAGGCCATTCCTGAAGACTTCAAAATTCAAGCTGGATGCCTTCTCAGGAACTTATTCTTTTGAGATAGATGGCAGAGCAGTGAGCTTCAATCTAGATGAAGCTATGAAGCATCCTCCTGAAGATCATTCCATCTTCCAGTGCGACATCATTGATGAGACAGTAGTTGCAATTCACCAGGAGGAAGTAGAAGAGAGGCATATGGAGCAAGATGCAAGTGTGGGGACACCCCCCGGACAAGATGAAGACACGTTACAACTATCAATGGTTCCAGACGATCAAGTGCCTAACCATGAGCAGAAATTGGAATTAAAGCCCCTTCCACCCCACCTCAAGTATGCTTACCTTGAGGATAATCAGAAGCTCCCAGTTATCATTGCAAGGGAACTCACTTCCCAACAGGAGGAGCAACTACTCAGTGTGCTGAGAAGACACAAGAAAGCAATTGGGTAGAGCTTGGCAGATATAGTAGGCATCAGCCCTCAAGTTTGTGAGCATAGAATATTTTTAGAAGAGGGAGCAAGACCTGTCCGTCAACCCCAAAGAAGACTGAATCCCACCATCTTAGAAGTTGTCAAGAAAGAAGTGACCAGGATACTTGAAGTAGATATCATTTACCCCATCTCAGATAGTGAATGGGTCAGTCCAGTACAAGTGGTACCCAAGAAGTCTGGAGTCACACCAGTAAAGAATGAGCATGGAGAGCTCCTGACAACTAGAGTGCAGAATTCATGGAGAGTTTGCATTGATTACAGGCGTTTCAACCAAGCTACTCGCAAGGATCATTACCCCTTACCATTTATTTATCATATGCTTGATCGCCTATCAGGTAAATCACATTACTGCTTTTTAGATGGTTATACAGGCTATTTTCAAATTCATATAGCTCTTGAAGATCAGGTGAAGACTACTTTTACATGTTCCTTTGGAACATATGCATACAAGTGGATGCCTTTTAGCTTATATAATGCACCGGCTACTTTCCAAAGATTCATGATGAGTATCTTCTCAGATCTTATTGAGAAATGTATATAAGTTTTCATGGATGATTTCAGCGTATATGGTGATTCATTTAGCCTTTGCTTGGATAGTTTAGCTCGAGTATTAGACAGGTGTGTTAGTTCAAACCTTGTATTAAATTTTGAAAAATGTCACTTTATGGTAAAACAAGGTATTGTACTAGGACATGTTGTTTCTAATACTGGTATTTCTGTTGATCCAGCAAAGGTAGATGTCATTTCTAGTTTACCTTACCCTCCTCCGTGAGGAAAGTCTGTCGTTCATGGGCCATGCAGGTTTCTACAGGAGATTTATCAAGGACTTCAGTAAGGTAGCATTGCCTTTATCCAGACTGCTGCAGAAAGATGTTGAGTTCGAGTTGAGTAAGGAATGCATTTGATCAGCTAAAGATCGCCTTAACTCAAGCTCCGATTGTGAGAGGACCAGACTGGAGCCAGCCATTTGAGATTATGTGTGATGCCTCCAACCATGCAGTAGGAGTGGCACTGGCTCAGCGTGAAGGTAAGGATCCTTTCGTAATTGCTTATGCTTCTAAGACCCTAGATGCTGCTCAGTCAAACTACACTACCACTGAAAAAGAGCTTTTGGCTATTTCTTTTGCTCTGGATAAATTCCGAGCCTATTTACTTAGTACTAAGGTGGTAGTGTACTCAGACCATGCAGCTCTAAAATATTTATTAGCAAAAAGGGAGTCCAAACCAAGGTTAATACGTTGGATACTGTTGCTACAAGAATTTGATTTAGAAATTAAGGATAGGAGTGGTAACCAGAATTTAGTGGCAGACCACTTGAGTCGCCTTGAGCACATTAAGACTGACTCAACTCCTATCAATGATGCTTTTCCATTTGATAGATTGCACACAGTATCTGAAGTAGTTCCTTGGTATGCACCTGTAGCTAATTATCTAGTTAGCCATACTTTCCCTCCTAATTTTACTAAGCATCAAAGAGACAAGCTAAAAAGCGAGTCTAAATATTATATATGGGATGACCCATATTTATGGAGGTGTGGTACTGACCAGGTAATTAGAAGTTGTGTGCCCCAATCAGAATTTCAGTCCATTTTAGAGGCCTGCCACTCTTCTGAGAGTGGAGGACATTTTGGCCCTCAAAGAACAGCTAGAAAAATTATGGATGAGATTCTGGTAGCCTACTCTTTTTAAAGATACTACTACCTTCTGTAAATCTTGTCCCCCATGCCAAAGGTTTGGTAATATATCCAAGAGGGATGAGATACCCCAACAAATTATGCTTTTCTGTGAAATTTTTTATGTTTGGGGCATTGACTTCATGGGTCCATTTCCAAACTCTAGTGGTTACCTTTATATACTGTTAGCTGTAGATTATGTTTCTAAATGGGTGGAAGCAATTCCTACCCGCACTGATGATGCTAACACTGTTATCTCCTTTGTTAGAAACCATATTATCTGTTCCTTTGGATCACCACGAGAAATCGTGAGTGATCAAGGCACTCACTTTTGTAACAGGAGACTAGCAGGACTACTGAAGAAGCATGGGATCGTTCATAAAGTGGCACCAGCTTACCATCCCCAGACCAATGGACAAGCAGAAGTGTCTAACAGAGAAATAAAGCACATTCTGGAGAAGATAGTGAAACTTCATAGGAAGGACTGGAGCACCAGACTTGTTGATGCGCTCTAGGCGTATCGGACAGCGTACAAGACACCCATTGGGATGAATCCCTTCTGCTTAGTGTACAGAAAGGCTTGCCACCTTCCAGTAGAGGTGGAACACAAGGTTTTCTGGGTTGTGCAGGAATGCAACATGGGATTTGAGAAAGCTGGTGCTGAAAGGAAGCTGCAACTGGCAGAACTGGAGACCCTTCGACTCGAAGCTTATGATAACTCCAGATTATACAAAGAGAAGGTGAAGGCTGTGCATGACAAGCATATCAAAAGAAGAGATTTCAGACATGGAGATCTGGTTCTTCTCTATAACTCCAGGCTGAGACTCATGCCAGGCAAGCTGAGATCCAGATGGGAAGGTCCCTATAGAATGGAGAATGCAGAGCCCTATGGAGTCTTCCACCTGAGTCATCCTTCAAGTTCCAATTTCATCAAGGTCAATGGACATCGCTTAAAGCTTTATCATGGTGAGAAGATGAAGGAACACAAAGAGCTAGAGGTCTTCCTATTGGAAGATCCACCAACAGAAACAGATTGAGCTTGTGGACCGTCCAACTTAAGGACGTTAAAGCAAAGTGCTGGGTGGGAGACAACCCACCATGGTATGATCGTTCTTTTCTCTCTTCTTAGTTTCAATTAGTGACTCTTCTCATGATTTCTGCAAATAGTCTGCATCTACATCTGCATTCTGCATAAAAAAAGGAGAAAGTGGCAGAAAGTTGCGTGGGAGCAATGCAAAAAGTGTGCCAATCGCACAAGCATCACCATGCGCACGCGTCCCTCACGCGTGCGCGTCACTTGATTATTTGGCACCTCACGCGTACGCGTCACTGACGCGCACGCGTGACCTAGGAAATCGATGTAAAAAGGTGTCAGGCCGAAAGTTGTTATGGCCTGGTGCGGGAACTGTGCCCAAGGCACTAAGTCACTCACGCATACGCGTCCTTGATGCGTGCGCGTCATTTTCAAATTCTGCACACTCATTGACGCGCACGCGTCGTATACCATTTTGGCACACACCCCAAGACAAACAGAGTGTTGTGCGTGCGCAAGGCTGCCTTCGCGCGAGTAGCACAAACACGGTCACGCATATGCGTGACCGACGCCTACGCGTCGCCTCCCTATTTGCGCGACCCACGCGTACGCGTGGAGTACGCGTGCGCGTCACTCGCGCAACACCACCAGATCCCTGCGCCGCCACTTTTCTTATCTTTTCTTTTCCAATCCTAATTTCTTTCTTCTTTCTTCTTTCTTTCTCTTCTTTCTTCTTTATTCTACATCCTTTTTCTCCTTCTTCTTTCCTTACTCTTTTCTTCTTCTTCCCCCTTCCATCATATTTTCTTCACCTCACATTCTCCATTACCTCTCTTTGTCACCTTCTTCTCAAGGTTCTTTCTCTCTATTTTCTTTCTTTTCTCCTTATTATTTATTTTTTTTGCATTATTTTACTTGGTGTTAGAAATCTAATTGGGTGATTATTTTCTTCCATAATTGCTTGTGGATTATTAAGGAGTTGTTTGATAAATATCACTAATTATTTTTGGGTTGCTTGCACATTCAAATTTAATACTTTCAATAACATATTTACCATGCATACTAAGTGTTTGTGAAAAAGCCCGTATGGCATTGTGCATTTTTAATTATTCTATCCTTCTACTCTAATGCCTGTTTTTCAGAAAACCCTTTCAGTATTTTATTAATTGAATATAATTGTCAATACAAACGTGATTGTTAGTTTCTTACGAGTGATAATACATTTTAACTATTGATGCTTGATCTATGCTACTCATGCCTTTGCTGGCATGCCAATAAACATCTTGCATCTACTTGCCATACTATGCACTTGCTATATTTCCATTGATGAACTGATCACATGTAGTCGCGACCATGTGTTAATGACATCTTTCTTTACCTTGGCATTGATTATCACTTGTAATGTCCTCCTCCTTGCTTTAACACTTGGCTTTACACGTTACTTTCTTTTTCCCTTTTCAGGATGGCCACCAAGAAGCGTAAAGAGAAAGCTGCTCCCAAACCACCGGCAAGGAGAGGAACAAAAAGAGCGCTATCTGCAGAACCATCCTCAGCATCAGTCAAGCCATCCACAAAGCGAGTCAAGAGGATCATCAAGGTCGATGAAACAGAGAAAGATTTTCCAGCAAGGGACACTGCGCGGTTCACTAACCGCAACTGTGAGCAGATGTTCCCCATCATGGCTGAGCGGAATTACAACAATGAACACCTACTCATCCTTCCTACCCACATTATTTAGTTGGTAGAGCCCCGCATTGAGCGCAGATAATGGAGATTCTTACGAAAACAGCCACGGCAGGTTAACCTTTCACATGCCAACCCTGTAGTCTGTCTATGTCTGTCAGAAGCAAGTCTCTATCTCTGAAGGGGCCATTCAGCAAGCATTGGATCTCTCCCCTGCTCCAGAAGGATTGGACGCATACCAAGAAGCCTCTGCCAAATGCCAAACATACCAATTCAACTAGGATGACGTCCTCTGAGTTATCGCACAACCTGGCAGCAGATGGATCTATGGATACCATCGATCCCGACCTAAGGGCATATTGGCTTCAGCACTTACATTGGAGGCTCGAGTGTGGGCACAGATTATGTCCCACTACGTCTTTTCGAGTACTCACGAGTCCTCCTTCACTGCAGATATGGCTGTTCTTCTCTGGTGTATCTGATAAACCACTATTTTATGGTTTATCTTGTGCTCAATTGAGTGGTTTTTATCAACACTTTACCCACTTATTCATACTATTTGCATGGTTTTACATTTGCCTTCCTAATTATGTGCTATGATTGAAAACATGCTTCTTTGATCTTATATTTGCTTATTATTAACCCTCTCTTATTACCATTAGATGCCTTGATATGTGTGTTAAGTGATTTCAGAGATTACAGGGCAGGAATGGCTCAGAGGATGAAAAGGAAGCATGCAAAAGTGGAAGGAATACAAGAAGTTGGAGAAATTGCTAAGCTGTCCAGCCTGACCTCTTTGCACTCAAACGGCTATAACTTTAGCTACAAAGGTCCAAATGACACAGTTCTAGTTGCGTTGGAAAGCTAACGTCCGGGGCTTCAATTTGATATATAATATGTTATAGTTTCCCTGACGCTAGATGACGCGACCGCGTGATCCATGCGGCCGCGTCGCAGTGACGGAAATCCAGCGTGGCAAAATTCGAAACCAGCGAATTCTGGACTGTTTCTGACCCAGTTTGCGGCCCAGAAAACACAAATTAGAGGATATAAAGTGGGGGACTGCATCCATTCATAAAGAGGCTCTCATAATTCATAATTTTAGGAGTAGATGTAGTTTTTAGAGAAAGAGGTTCTCTCCTCTCTCTTAGGATTAGGATTTAGGATTTCTCTTAGTTTTAGAGTGACTCTCAATCCCAGGTTCAATGTTCTTTTATTTCTTTTCTCAATTTTGTTTATGACTCTCTATGTTTAGATTGATTTTCTATTTAATATATTTTTGAGGTATTTTAGACTTATGATTGCTCTTTTTTATTATATAAATAATTTGGATTTTTCTCTTTTGGCTTTGGTTGAGGCCTTGGTAACTCTTGAGTTATCAAACTCATTGTTGATTGAAAATTAGAATTAATTTGTCCACTTAACTTACCTTCATAGTTAGAGGTTAATAAGGTGGGGAAAGAATCCAATTCTCATCACAATTGATAAGGATAACTAGGATAGGACCTCCAGTTCTCCATACCTTGCCAAGAGATTTTATTATTGTTAATTTATTTTACTTGTCATTTAAATATACCTGTGCACATTGCCCAAACTCCAAATTTCTCAAACCCCCAAAATTACAATCTCCATAAACAATAATAAGAACATACCTCCCTGCAATTCCTTGAGAAGACGACCTGAGGTTTGAATACTCGGTTATCAATTTCAAAGGGGTTTGTTACTTGTGACACCCAAAACGTTTGTATGAAAGGACTTTTGAAGGTTTAGAGACTATACTTGCAACGAGGATTTATCCGCAAATTTCTAGACCACGCAAAAGTTCTCTTATCAGTATCCTTACAGACCAGCCTCTCAACTTACCAAGACACCTCCGGCACACCATGGGACACGTACAGATTGCGGGCAACCTATCCTTTCCCGCCTTGGTTTCAGATCTAGTCTCGGCAGTCGGAGTCTTCTGCAGAGCTGGGGACACTAGAACCATACTTTCGTGGGATGATCAGATTGTCCCCAACGGGAAATACATCAGACCTCCAACAGCCACTATCAGTTAGACCACAGACCCGGCTGGAGATATTCCTTCTCCTTCCATATCACAAGCACCTTCAACAAATCAGCTGCTCCTATAGATACTTCAGAGGTTGGACCGGTAGGCAAAGCGAATAGAGTGCCGTAAAAAGCGCTAATTTACATAGCTCAAGGAGCTGATTATTAGCAACCACCCACCTGAAGAAGAACCAGACACTCCAGACTCCACCTCACCTACCAGCACCGGGAGCCATGACTGATAGCACCGAGGAGATGCTGTTACAAGCCCCCCTTTGTTCCTAACTGATAGCACCGAGGACGGTGCCAAGCTTTAAGTGTGGGGAGGTCGGTCAGTACCTGATTTCCGGTGGTAATCTCTCTCTTAACACCAACATTTTAGATTTTCTTTTGTTAGATAGAATAGATTGCATGATAATAATTGTTTGCATGTATGTTCGCTTGGTTAAAGTAATAAATTTCTTTTCAGGACTCTATTTTATAATATTTCACTAATTTAAATTAAAACTTTTTTTGTTAAACTTGTTTGAAGACTATAAATTGGAACATGAATCATAGCTAAGAACACACAACCCAGTGAGATTTTTGAGCCTAATTGTATGGTTACATCATCTAACCATGATATTTTATTCTTGTGTGTTTTCTTTTCTATAATTGTAATCTTTACTTTGTTCTTTTCTATATGTCCAATATTTAGTGTTGTTACGATGGGTAACTAGAGATTAATGGGCTGGACTTGCTGGGCTAGCCCTATCGTCTGAGGGAGGAAGCCTACGAGCAGGCTGGCCTTTAGGAGCCTCCTTCCGACTTGTAAGTGAGAATGAATGGGGGGCGGTACCTGCAAAGACACTCTGATGCTTAAGTCAGCAAGGGTCTAAGCAAGTTTAGAGAGTATTGGAACTTAGTGATACCTGAGGGGTGTCAGTGAATTTATAGTGGTGAAATAATGACCACTGCTGAAGTAGTTTCACCTTTTAAGGAGGATAACTGCCCCTTTATCTTAGGGAAGTTGGGATATGGCTCTTGGAAGTGGGTTGAGAGATTTTAGGGGCAGTTACTTATTTGAGTGTTATCTGCCAACTAATCTTTGTTCCCGACTTCTTTGGACCAAGTCGTTACTGAGACCGACTTCTTTAAGAGAAGGTCGGTGACGAGTGAAAGCCAATATTTGGATTGGGTTTCTTATTTGGGCCTTAGTGTTTGGGCTAGGGTATGAACAGTGCCCCTACTCGAGTCCAAATTCTTTGTAAGTTGGGCTCGAGTATGCAGCTCGGGACTCTAACCGATGTGTTGAGGAACCGACGTGGTTTTCAGGAACCGACGTGATTTAAGTTTTTCAACCGTCGCGTCTAATCAAACGTTGCGTCTCTTCGGGGGTTTGAGCATTTACGCGCGGGGAGCAATTACATTGGTAACGGTGCACCTCTTAAATGGTTACGTCATTTTACCTTTATACCCTTAACGCGTTTATAAATACTTTTCCCTCTCTTCCCTTGTTTCATTTCTGAAAATTTTCTCACTCACACACTCTGTTTTGGAGAAAGCTTCGTTTTTCCCTGGTCAACTACTGCTATACCTGTTACTTTGGAAGTAAAGGTCAGTTCTTTTTTCTTTTCCTCTTTTAAAAATACTTTTATTTGCGTGTTTTTTATTAGAGTGTTGACCGTAGTTCTAGCGATTCTGATGATTTAAAAAACTCACCTCAAACACTCAGAGACCCTATTTTGATTCTTTTCTTTCTCTTTGTACGATTTGCCACCCTTTCTTTTTTTAAAAAGATGTCTACCCTAGAGTCTCTTTCATCATGGGTTGATGGCACTGTTCTAGGGGAGAGCCCTCTGGTAGATGCCGATTATATTACTGATTTGCGTACCCATCACAGAATCTGCGTTCTTGATGAGGATGAGCCGAAGTACGAACTGGTTGCCCCGGGTCCGGAAGGCTGGGTGTATTTTGGGAGAGCGTATGACGCAGACCCTCACTTTTTCTTTATGTATGAAAGCCTGTTCACCTGTTTGGGCATTTTTCTTCCTTTTTCCGACTTCGAGATAGCCGTTTTATCTCATTGTCGTGTTGCCCCTACCCAACTTCATCCCAACTCTTGGGATTTTCTGAAAATTTATCAATTTATCAGCCATGCACTAGATTTTCCGACCTCTTTGAAGATTTTCTTTTTCCTCTTTCATATGACCAAGCCCTTCAGCGGGCAAAATAACAAGCAGTAGTGGGCGTCTTTCCGGGCTATACAAGGCCGGAGAGTCTTTACCCTCTTTGTTGAATCCTTTCATGATTTCAAAAACTTCTTTTTTAAAGTTCGAGCTGTAGAGGGTCACCACCCCTTTTTCTTGGATCAAAATTTGTCTCCTCACTTTCCCCTGTACTGGTTAGAGGCCTCTCCAGTGGAAAAATATAGTTTGGATGCCCTGGATGAGGTGGAGGCAGCCATTGTGAGATTTTTCATGAAATATGGGGGAGAGTTCCATATCTTGACACAAAGAGGTTCCTCCAGGTGTCTCCGACCTTTGTGCAGCCCCAGATAGGTAGCCCACCATTTTTTGTTTGTTTTTATTGTTGTTTTCTGACCTGATTAATATCCGAGTTGTTTGTTCTGACTTGTATGCTGACTCTTCTATTTCCTAATGTTTTTATTGCAGAAATGGCGAAGAAGAATTCTAGAGAGTCCTGTCAAAGAGTTCAGCAGGCCAAATCGAGGTCTCGCGCGAGGGTTGGTGCTGTCAGGGCTGCTGGCCCTCCCCCTCCTCCTCCCCTTCCTCCTTCTTCTCACAACTTGGGGACCCCCTCCAAACCTATTGTTATATCCTCTTTAGCCTCTTCTCTTCCATCCCCTCCACCTCGATCTTCCCCTGAGCTAGAGAAGAAAAAGCACAAGACTTTAGAGTCTGGCTCTTCTTTTGAGGGTGAGGCCAAGTCTAATGTGCCTCAATTTATTCGGAATCATATCTATCCTTATACTCGTATAAGTATGGATGATGCTTCTGTTCAAAACCACCTTAATGTTCTGATTGAGGGAAGTGTTAGGGCGGTGGGGGTGTGTGCAAAACTTCTAGATATTTTTGAGAAGACTCCCCTCAGCTCTTTGGGTTCATCCCTGAGGGTTAAGGAGCTAGAGGGGAGAATTCTCTTATAACAAGAAGAGGAGAAGCGGTTGAAGGTGGAGGTCGCCGAGTTGAAGGAGGAGAGGGATCGTCTCCGGGAGAGGGAAAAGAAGTTGCTGGGCCAGTATGCCATCGCAGAGGGCCTGAAGGAGAAGGCAGAGCAGAGTTATATGAGTTTGATTGAGGATCACGTGGACATGAAGAAGGAGCTAACGAGATGTCGGGAGGCTTATTTGGAGCTGGAGGACTCTATTGTTGAGGGAGCCGAGGAGGCATGGAGGATCTTCAAGGAACAGGTCGGGGTTATTGCTCCCGACCTGGATCTTTCTCCTCTGGATCCTGATAAGATCGTAGTTGATGGGGCCATTGTTTCTCCTTCCCGACCTTTTTCCGAATCAGAGTTGAAAACTCGGGGGCAGAGGATAGTGGAATCCCCTCCCCGATCTAAAGATGCCCCTTTTTCTTCAAAGGCTCATGAGAAGGGTCCCGGTCAACTTGCTCCGTCCTCCATTAGTGCTACTCTGACTTCTCTCCTTGGCTCTCGTGGTGATGGCCCTTTTCTTAGTGGTGGTGACCTTCCTCCTTCTAATTGAATTATAATGGCTATGTGGGGGCCCGGCCTGTGGGTCCCCCATTTTTTAAACAATTTTTCTTTTATGTCCTTGTGGTGGTATTTGCTGACACTTTTTAGGCCTTTTATGGCCATAAACAAAATATTAAAAATACCCTTTTTTGGATAAGGGTTTAGGATATCTTTCTTGTGTGTTATGCGCATGCTTTTTCTGTTTAGGTTTCGAAAAACCTTTTTGATCTTTCCTTTGAAAACCTTTTGTCCTTTGTCTAATTTTCTTTTAAATTTTTCTCAAAAACTTGGGACAGCCTCTGTCTTTGTGTTTTCGATGAGTTTTGTTATCCCTTTTTTGGTATTCCTAGTACTCAATTTTTTTTCTATTAAGTTTCTATAACTTAGGTTATTTTTGTGATGTATTTTGTTTCTTCTCGGGATTTCTGACTTGTAGGTAGATTAATCTCCGAGTTCTTACATGACCTACTTTTATAACCTCTTTACACCGACTTGTACCTCATCGTTTTATCCTAACGACCATCTAGGTCGGTTCATTGGATTTTCACGTTTTGTCGAGCTTAAGTTGGCGCGTTTCGTAGAATAATAAAATAAGAAGAAATTTTATAAAGAGATATTTGAAAAAAAAATCTTTATTTATTTGCAAAGGTACTTTATTGCTACTAAGGGTTTTTGACAATTTACAGTCCCTTAGCCTCCACTTTGATGCCTCGTTAAAAACCCCCCTTCAGTAAAATCCTATGGGAAACAACCATGAAGTTGGGAAAAGAGTATATCAGGGAATGGAGTTCTTATTTTAACTGTAGTACCTTTCCATATTACAAGCATGCCACGACCTAGGTAGCTCGGTGCCCTTTAAGTCGGTCACCTTATAGTAGCCTTTCCCTAAGACCTCACCAATTTTGTATGGTCCTTTCCAATTAGCAGCGAGCTTTCCCTCCCCAGATTTATTGACTCCAATGTAATTTCTAATTAAAACCAAATCGTCTGGTGTGAAACTTCTTCGAATGACTTTTTTGTTGTATCTGGTAGTCATCCTTTGTTTCAATGCTGCTTCTTTTATCTGGGCTTGTTTTCGGATTTTACGGAGCAGTTCAAATTCTTCTTTGTGCCCCTGTATGTTCCCGACCTCGTCATAGAAGATCACCCTTGGACTTTGCTCACTGATTTCTATTGGTATCATGGCTTCTACGCCATAGGCAAGTCGGATGGGCGTTTTCCCTGTGGCAGACTGAGGTGTCGTCCGATAAGCCCATAGCACTTGGGGGAGTTCTTCAGCCCAAGCTCCCTTTGCATCTTGCAATCTTTTCTTTAATCCTGCCAGTATAACTTTGTTGGCTGCCGCGGCTTGTCCATTTGCTTGCGGATGTTCCACCGAGGTGAACTGGTGTTTGATCTTCATACTGGCTACTAGGTTTCTAAAGGTTGAGTCGGTGAACTGAGTGCCATTATCCGTGGTGATGGAGTGAGGTACCCCATACCTTGTGATGATATTTTTGTAGAGAAACTTCCGACTTCTTTGGGCAGTGATGGTGGCCAATGGTTCTACTTCTATCCATTTTATGAAATAGTCTACTCCCACAATTAAGTACTTTACTTGTCCTGGAGCTTGGGGAAAGGGTCCTAACAGGTCCAATCCCCATTTAGCAAAAGGCCATGGAGAAGTTATACTTATGAGCTCCTCAGGGGGAGTGACATGGAAGTTTGCATGCATTTGACATGGTTGACACTTCTTCATGAACTCGGTGGAATCTTTCTGCAGAGTCGGCCAGTAGAACCCGGCTCGGATGACTTTCCTAGCCAGGGACCTTGCTCTGAGATGATTTCCACAGATACCATTGTGGACCTCTTCCAAGACTTCAGTCGTCCTCGAGGTTGGGACAAACTTCAACAATGGTGTTGATCTCTTTTGTAAAGGATATTTCTCACCAGAGTGTAGTTTTGTGCTTCCTTCCGGATTTTCTTAGCTTCTTTTTCCTCTTTGGGTAGGATGTCAAATTTTTGATATTCAATCAAGGGGTTCATCCACCCTAGGTCTAATTCAGAAACTTTGAGGACGTCTTCCTTGGCCTCTGTTTTTGCTACAGAGGGCTCTTGGAGGGTTTCTTGGATCAGGCTTCTATTATTTCCCCCTGGTTTGGTACTTGCTAGCTTGGAGAGGGCGTCTGCTCTACTGTTAAGATCCCGGGTTATATGCTTGATCTCAGTTTCTGCAAAGCGCCTAAGGTGCTCCAAGATTTTGTCCAAGTATCTCTTCATGTTGTGGTCTTTAGCCTAGTCCTCTCCACTTATCTGAGAGGTCACCACCTAAGAGTCGCTGTATACTACTACTTTTATTGTCCAAGTATCTCTTCATGTTGTGGTCTTTAGCCTAGTCCTCTCCAAGGCTTTGTATTCTGCCTGGTTGTTAGAAGCTGGGAATTCAAACTTGAGGGAGACTTCTATTTGGGTTCCCCCTTCGTTGACCAGTATTGTGCCTGCTCCACTTCCTATTTTGTTAGAAGATCCATCCACGTATAACTCCCACGTGGTGGATTCTTCCTCTTGGTCTCCTGCATATTCGGCCACGAAGTCGGTGAGGCACTGGACTTTTATTGCTGTCCGAGTTTCATACTTTAACTCAAACTCGGATAGCTCTATTGCCCATTGAACCATTCTACCTGCAATATCCGTCTTCTGGAGGATTTGCTTCATGGGTTGGTTCGTTCTGACTCTTATGGTGTGAGCTTGAAAGTAAGGCCGTAACCTTCAAGAGGCTACTATTAAGGCGTATGCAAACTTTTCGAGTTTTTGATACCTTAATTCAGGGCCTTGTAGAACTTTGCTGGTGAAGTATACAGGATGCTGCCCGACCTCGTCTTCTGTATTAGGGCTGATACTACAGCTTTGTCTGCTATGGACAAATACAGGACGAGTTCTTCCCCAACTTTAGGTCAGGTCAGAATGGGAAGTTGGCTTAAAAAATTTTTGAACTCCTGAAATGCTTCTTCGCATTTTGGAATCCATTCAAATTTGTATCCTTTTCTTAGTAGGGAGAAGAGTGGTAGGGATCTTAGTGTTGATCCTGCCAAAAACCTGGAGAGGGCGGCAAGTCGGCCGTTCAACTGTTGGACCTATTTTAAGCAAGTTGGGCTTTTCATTTCTAGGATTGATTTACACTTGTTGGGATTGGCTTTGATTCCTCTTTGTGTAAGCATAAAACCTAGGAATTTTCCATCCTCTACTATGAAGGTACATTTTGCGGGATTTAATCTCATCCCATGCGACCTTATGGTGTTAGATACTTGTGTGAGGTCTGCCAAGAGGTCGGTCTCATCCTTGGCTTTTACTAGCATGTCATCTACATAGACTTCCATCAGCCCTCCAAGGTGAGATGCGAACACCTTATTCATCAACCTTTGATATGTGGCTCCCGCATTCTTTAGCCCAAACGGCATAACCACGTAGCAATAGTTTGCTCTGGGTGAGATGAATGATGTTTTTTCTTGATCTGGCTTGTACATCGTTATTTGATTGTATCCCGAGTATGCATCCATAAACGACAAGTATCGATACCCTGAGCTGGAGTCTACTAGAGTATCAATGCTTGGAAGTGGATATGGGTCTTTGGGACACGCCTTGTTCAGGTCGGTATGATCGATGCACATCCTCCACTTGCCATTTTATTTTTTGACCAGCACTACGTTTGCTAGCCATGCCGGATATTTTACCTCTTTGATAAATCCGGCTTCTAAGAGTGCTTGTACTTATTCTTCCACCACTTGAGCCCTTTCAGGTCCAAGCTTACGCCTTCTTTGTTGAACAGGTTGTGATCCGGGATAAACTGACAGTTTGTGTGATAATAGTTTGGGATCTATCCTGGGCATGTCTGAAGCTTTCCAGGCAAAGAGGTCGGAATTTTCTTGTAGGAGCTTTATGAGCTTCTCTTTCAACTCTTCTTTCAGGTCGGCTCCTATGTTGGTGTTTTTTCCTCCCTCTTTTCCGACCTGTACCTCCTCAGTTTTTCCCCTGGTTGTGGTCGCAATTCTTCCATAGCTCTGACTCCTCCAAGCTCGATGGTGTGCACTTCTTTTCCTTTCTCTCTTAGGTTTAGGCTTTCATTGTAGCATTTCCTTGCTAACTTTTGGTCTCCCCTGATAGTCGCTATCCCCTCCGGTGTTGGGAATTTCATGCAAAGATGGGAGGTAGATACCACTGCTCCGAGTCGATTTAGGGTAGTCCTGCCGATTAAGGCATTGTATGCTAACCCTACATCGATAACTATGAAGTCAATGCTCAGAGTTTTAGATTTTCCCCCTCTTCCAAAAGTGGTATGAAGGGGGTATGTATCCTAGTGGTTTGATGGGTGTATCCCTGATGAGCGGATAATTTATACGCTTTTTGGCATTGTTTTTACATAGTTTTTAGTATGTATGATTTGATTAGTTTTTAGTATATTTTTATTTACTTTTAATTAAAAATCACATTTCTGGACTTTAGTAGGAGTTTGTGTGTTTTTCTGTGATTTCAGATATTTTCTGGCTGAAATTGAAGGACTTGAGCAAAAATCTTATTTAGAGGCTGAAGAAGGACTGCAGATGCTGTTTCATTCTGACCTCCCTGCACTCAAAGTGGATTTTCTGGAGCTACAGAGATCCAAGTGACGCGCTCTCAACTGCGTTGGAAAGTAGACATCCAAGACTTTCCTCAATATATAATAGTCCATACTTTGCACAAGTTTAGATGACGGAAACTGGCGTTTAACGCCAGTTTTCTGCCCTATTCTGGCGTTAAATGCCAGAAACAAGTTGCAAAGCAGAGTTAAACGCCATCAACAAGTTACAAACTGGCGTTCAACTCCAAGGAAGACCTCTACACGTGAAAGATTCAACGCTCAGCCCAAGCACACACCAAGTGGGCCCGGAAGTGGATTTCTGCATCATTTACTCATTTCTATAAACCCTAGTAACTAGTTTAGTATAAATAGAACTTTTTACTATTGTATTTATATCTATGGAAAGTCTTTGAATAATTTTGTGTTCTGAGATCACGTTTAGGGGGCTGGCCATTCGGCCATGCCTGGACCTTGTTCTTATGTATTTTCAACGGTAGAGTTTTTACACACCATAGATTAAGGTGTGGAGCTCTGCTGTTCCTCATGAATTAATGCAAAGTACTATTGTTTTTCTATTCAACTCAAGCCTATTTCTTCTCTAAGATATTCATTCGCACACAAGAACATGATGAATGTGATGATTATGTGACGCTCATCACCATTCTCACTTATGAACGCGTGCCTGACAAACACTTCCGTTCTACATGAAAGCAAGCTTGAATGCATATCTCTTAGCCTCCTGATCTACGATCAGAGTCTTCATGGTATAGGCTAGAATTATTGGTGGCCATTCTTGAGATCCGGAAAGTCTAAACCTTGTCTGTGGTATTCCGAGTAGGATCTAGGAAGGGATGGCTATGACAAGCTTCAAACTCGCGAGTGCTGGGCATAGTGATAGACGCAAAAGGATCACTGGATCCTATTCCAGCATGATCGAGAACCGACAGATGATTAGCCATGCGGTGATAGCGTATTTGGACCATTTTTACTGAGAGGACGGGATATAGCCATTGACAACGGTGATGCCCAACATACAGCTTGCCACGGAAAGGAGTATGAATGATTGGATGAAAGCAGTAGGAAAGCAGAGGTTTAGAAGGAATAAAAGCATCTCCATACGCTTTTCAGAAATTCTCACCAATGAATTACATAAGTATTTCTATCCTATTTTACATTTTAATTATATTTTAATTATCAAATCTCCATAACCAATTGAATCCGCCTGACTGAGATTTACAAGGCGACCATAGCTTGCTTCAAATCGACAATCTCCATGGGATCGACCCTTACTCACGTAAGGTTTATTACTTGGACGACCCAGTGCACTTGCTGGTTAGTTATGCGAAGTTGTGACAAAGAATTAAGATTATGAACGTGTGAAGATTGATGGTTTAGAAGTTATAGTAAACTCTTGTTGCAAGTATAGTTACGAAACCAAGCAATCAACCTTTCTTACAAATGTTTTTGTTGTCACAAGTAACAAACCCCTTTAAGATTGATAACCGAGTATTTAAACCTCGGGTCGTCTTCTCAAGGAATTGCAAGGAGGTGTTCTTATTATTGGTTATGAGTTTGTAAATTGGGGGGTTTTTAATGTATAAGATAAAAAGCAAGAATAGTAAATGGCAAGAAAGTAAATTGTATTAAATTAAATAGATAATAAAACTCTTGGCAAGGTATGAAAACTGAAAGTCCTATCCTGGTTATCTTTATCAATTGTAATGAGAATTGGATTTTTCTCCCACTTTGTTAACCTCTAACTATGAAGGTAAGTTAAGTGGATGAATTAATTCTAATTCCTCAAGTCCTAGTCTTTCCTTGGGAAAAGTTAGAGTTAGTGGAACTCGAATTAATTCTTGAAGAATTCCAATTTTCAATTAACAATGAGTTTGATAACTCAAGAGTCTCCAGTGACTCAACCAAAGCCAAAAGGGAAAAATCCAAATTATTTATATAATAAATAACGGAAAGCAATCATAATTCTAAAATACCTCAATTAGCACTAATAAAGATATCAAATATAACATGGAAGAGTTCATAAATTAAATTAGGAAAATAAATAAAAAGAACATTGAACATGTGATCGCAAAAGATGAAATAATCATAAAGTGAAAAGAATCCTAATTCTAAATCCTAAGAGAGAGGAGAGAACCTCTCTCTCTAAAAACTACATCTACTCCTAAAATTGTGAATATGAAAGCCTGTTTATGAATGGATGCAGTCCCTCTACTTTATAGCCTCTAATCTGTGTTTTCTGGGCCGAGAACTGGGTCAGAAACAGCCCAGAATTCGCTGGTTGCGAATTCAAACACGCTGATTTTCGTCACTGCTATGTGTCCGCATGGAGCACGCGGTCGCGTCGCCTAGCGTCAGGGTAACTATGGCGTATTATATATCAAATCGAAGCCCCGGACCTTAGCTTTCCAACGCAACTAGAACCGCGTCGTTTGGACCTCTGTAGCTAAAGTTATAGCCGTTTGAGTGCGAAGAGGTCAGGCTGGACAGCTTAGCAATTTCTCCAACTTCTTGTATTCCTTCCACTTTTGCATGCTTTCTTTCCATTCTCTGAGCCATTCCTACCCTGTAATCTCTGAAATCACTTAACACACATATCAAGGCATCTAATGGTGATAAGAGAGGATTAATATTAGCAAATATAAGGCCGAAGAAGCATGTTTTCAATCATAGCACATATTCTGGGAAGAAATTGTAAAACCATGCAAATAGTATGAATAAGTGGGTAAAGAGTTGATAAAATCCACTCAATTGAGCACAAGATAAACCATAAAATAGTGGTTTATCAACCTCCCCAAACTTAAACATTAGCATGTCCTCATGCTAAGCTCAAGAGAAGCTATAAAGATGAAGAGGAGTGGTAGATTAATATGAAATGCAACCTATCTATATGAATGCAACTAAATGCAAAAATGTTTCTACCTACTTGGTCAAAAGTAAATAAGTTCTCCAAGACAAATACAAACCAATTTCCACTAATTCAAATTAGACAATAAAAGACAAGTAAACTTGTAAGAAGATAGCTCATGAAAGCAGGGAACATAGAATTGAGCACTGAACCCTTACTGGTAGTGTATATCACTCTAACTCTCAAGTGTCTAGGGTCAATCACTCTACTCTTCTCTAGTCATGCTTTCTAAAATTTGTTCTTCACCTAACCAATCAACAATATTTAATATACCAATGCAAACATCATGAGATCTTTTCAAGGTTGTAATGGGGCTAAGGTAAGGGTAAGGGTATATGTATATGGCTAAGTGAGCTTTATAAATTGAATCTTTAATTAACCTAAGCTTTCACCTAACATACATATACTCTATATAACTCTAGAATCATGCCTAGCTACCCATAGTCTTCACTTTTGCATTACATACTTATGTATCAATTTTTTTTTTAATTTTATCACATATGCATTGATCTTTTATTAACTTAACATTGGGGTAATTTTGTCCCCTTATTTGTTTATTTATATTATATATATTTTTTCTCTTTTATTTTTCTCTTTTTTTAGAGGCATAAAAACTAGAATAACATATCAATGCATATGGAATTTTTAATTTTCTGTTTTACATGAGTAGGTACCCAAATTTTCCAATATTCAAAATTAGAAACATGATACATTCCCTTATTAACCCAGGTTCCCACAGTTTCCCCACACTTAATTGTTGCATAATCCCTATCTTAAGCTAACCAAAGATTCAATTGGGATATTTAATTGTTTTTCTGCTTAAGGCTAGTGATGTGGTAAAATACAGAACAAATGGGGATTAAAAGGCTCAAAGTGGCTGACAAGGGTGATTTAAAGGGTAGGCTTATTTGGGATGAGTGAGCTAAAATCAAACAATGGCCTCAATCATATGCAAGCATGTAAATACACTAAATAATGGACATATATATTGGAACAAAATATAGATTACAATCATAGAGAAGGAAACACACAGGAATAAAATATTTATGGTTAAATAATGTGACCATATAAATAAGCTCAAATCTCACAGGTTATGTGTTCTTTAGCTCAAAAATCATGTTCCAAATACAACTTTAAACAAATTTAACAAAAAAAATTTTGATTTAAATTAGTGAAATACTATAAAATTTCTTGAAAAAGAAAATATTACTTCAACCAAGTAGTAACTAAATGCATAAAATCAAACAAATATGCAATCAAATATGCAGATGCAACAATAAACAAATAAAGAAAATAAAACAATGGTGTTGAAAAGAAGGTAACTAACCTACGGAGATCGGTATCGACCTCCCCACACTTAAAGGTTGCACCGTCCTCGGTGTATGCTGAGATGTGCAGGTGGACGGGTTGTTTCAACTAATGCTTTTCTTCAAGGATTGTGCAGATGGACTTGTTTGTCTCCCCTTTTAGAATTTTCTCCCTTTTTCCGTCTTCGGTGGCCAGCCTGAAAGAAGAGAAAAAGAAGAACAATAATACCCAGAAGTAAAGATAAGAAAATAAATGAAGTATGGGTGGGTTAATGCCAAATGATAAGGGTCTCAATTACATGGAAGCTTCAACATGTACATGAGAAAACAATAGAAGCCATGGCATACCAGTGGTGCAAAATATGCAACAATGGGGAAGAGAGTGGGTAAGAAGAGATAATATAAATTCATGTCAATGCAAAAGTAATACAGATATAAAAGATTGGCATTGATTTAAATAATATTACTCAATCAGAATTAAACAAGTCACTAAGCACCCAAAATATTTCAAGAGAAGATGCAATAGTGAAATAAGAAAATTCAACACCAAAGGAAAAATAATAAATTTAGAAAAGAAAATAAAAATATGCACTAAATTAAAATGCATTGAATGAAATATTCAAATAAATTAAGTAAAATAAAGTAAAAGATAAGAAGAATGAGAAGGGAAAGAAGGGAAGAAGAAGTAAGTAAGAAAGGAGGGAGGAAAAATTAGGATTGGGGAAGAAAAGATAAGATATTTGGCAAATTAGGATAAGCTATGCGGCGCAAGCGACGCGGACGCGCGACTTGCGCTTATACTGATTGATTCGGTCGCGTCGGTCACGCGGTCGCGTGACACAGTTTATGATACTGGCGTGAGGGCAGCCTCGCGCTCGCACAACTCTCTGTTCGAAACTTAGTATTGCCAAAATCCAGGGTGACGCGATCGCGTGGGTCATGCGATCGCGTGAGTGGCCAATATTGGGATATGACGCGGTCGCGTCGGTCACGCGGCCGCATGGAAAGGATTATGTGTCCAACACCAATCCAGCACCACTCTGGCACAACTTTCGGTCGTGCACCCATTTTTACGTTGAAGTCCAGGTCACGCGGCAGCGTGAGTGATGCGGTCGCGTGGGAGGCCAATGTTCCCACTCGACGCGGACGCGTCGGCGATGCGGTCGCGTGGGGGTAATTAGTGCCATTGGCACGCCTCCAGCCATGCTCCTGCGTGACTCTCTGTTCATTTATTTTTTTTCTCCCATCTCCTTGCGACGCGGACGCGCCAATGATGCGGTCGCGTCGCGTGATTTTTTTTTTTTTTTTGATAATGCAGTATGCAGAATGCAATGCTAATATGAATGTTATGCAAAATTCCAGGTTCAATACAATAAAATAAAACTTAAAAACAAACAAAAAGAAATAAAATTAAAATTGAAAAAGAACGATCATACCATGGTGGGTTGTCTCTCACCTAACACTTTTAGTTAAAGTCCTTAAGTTGGACATTTGATGAGCTTCCTGTTATGGTGGCTTGTGCTTGAATTCATCCAGAAATCTCCACCAATGTTTGTATTTCCAGTAGCCTCCGGGATCCCAAACTAGGCGCAGAAAGCCTTCAAGTAAGTTAAAGCAAGTGACAAGGCCCTAAGAGTGTTGATTGCCAGAATGAATTCCGGGGTCCCAAATCTTGCTTTTGCACCCATCTTCTAGCCGATTATCATGATTCCATCTGGGTGGTTCAGTCTTAGAATCCTCACTGAAGCGTCTAAACAACTTCCTAGACCCATTTAATTGAGAATTATGCCAACTCTTGTATTTCAATTTGGAACATACAACCATATTGAGCCTTGCAAGATAACTCTTACCACTAACCATCTTCCTCTTGCTCTTATAGCCACAAAGAGCTCTAAGTTGACCATCCGTCTCCAGTAGCCCATATTCAAGTGGAATTAGAAAGCTAAGGGATATGAATTTTACCCACTTGAATGTTGTGAAGGATGATGGCAACTTAGGAGGGAGGGGTCTCCAATAACTTCGGCAAGGTGATTTCAAGCTCCACTCCCTTGTGCTCTTTGACAACTTCCACCTCTTTGCAAACTTCTTTAATTTCAACCTCTTCCTCTTGGTAGCTTTCTTCCAATTCAATCTTTTCTTCATTACTTACCAAGGGCATGGGAGGTTGTGCTTTTTCTTCTTTAATCTCCATCTCTTGATCAACCTTTTCCAAGTCTTCAACTATGATATGCCCTGGAGGTTGTACACCCTCCTTAACATCAAATGCAACCGTCTTGGAAGGAGGTTCTATGTCTTGACTTTCTGGTGTGCAAAATCGTGATCATTCCATTCCTTAGTAACGGCACTAAAAACTCAATACGCACATTCATGATCTTATATCTGTTTCACAACTTCGTATAACTAACCAGCAAGTGCACTGGGTCGTCCAAGTAATAAACCTGACGGGAGTAAGGATCGATCCCTCGGAGATTGTCGGCTTGAAGCAAGCTATGGTCACCTTGTAAATCTCAGTCAGGCGAATTAAATTGTATTAAGAAATTATAGTGGATGAAAATAAATAAAATATAAAATAGGATAGTGGTACTTATGTAATTCATTGGTGAGAATTTCAGATAAGCGTATAGAGATGCTTTCATTCCTCTGATCTCTGCTTTCCTGCTGTCTTCATCCAATCAATCCTACTCCTTTCCATGGCAAGCTTTATGTAGGGCATCACCGTTGTCAATGGCTACTTCCCATCCTCTCTGTGAAAATGGTCCGATGCACTGTCACTGCATGGCTAATCATCTGGAGGTTCTCAATCATACTGGAATAAGATTCACCCTCCTTTTGTGTCTGTCACTACGCTCAGTACTCGCGAGTTTGAAGTTCGTCACAGCCATCCCTTCCCGAATCCTACTCGGAATACCACAGACAAGGTTTAGACTTTCCGGATCTCAGGAATGGCCATCCATGGGTTCTAACTTATACCACGAAGACACTAATAACTCGGACTCGGTCCCCTGTATTAGATATCCAAGAGATATCCATTCAGTCTAAGGTAGAACGGAAGTGGTTGTCAGGCACGCGTTCATAAGTTAAGAATGATGATGACTGTCACGATCATCACATCCATCATACTGAAGTACGAATGAATATCTTAGAAGCGGAATAAATTGAATTGAATAGAAAAACAGTAGTACTTTGCATTAATCTTTGAGGAACAGCAGAGCACCACACCTTAATCTATGGTGTGTAGAAACTCCACTGTTGAAAAATACATAAGTGAAAGGTTCAGGCATGGCCGAATGGCCAGCCCCCATGATCTAAGAACTAAACGTCCCAAGATGTCTAATACAATAGTAAAAAGTCCTATTTATACTAGACTAGCTACTAGGGTTTACAGAAGTAAGTAATTGATGCAGAAATACACTTCTGGGGCCCACTTGGTGTGTGCTTAGGCTGAGCATTGAGCTTTACACGTGTAGAGGTCTTTCTTGGAGTTGAATGCCAGTTTGTAACCTGTTTCTGGCGTTTAACTGACTCTAGAATGTAGCATAGAACTGGCGTTCAACGCGAGTTTACATCATCTATATTTAATCAAAGTATAGACTATTATATATTTCTGGAAAGCCCTGGATGTCTACTTTTCAACGCAATTAGAAGCGCACCATTTGGAGTTCTGTAGCTCCAGAAAATCTACTTTGAGTGTAGGGAGGTCAGAATCCAACAGCATCTGCAGTCCATCTTCAACCTCTGAATCTGATTTTTGCTCAGGTCCCTCAATTTTAGCCAGAAAATACCTGAAATCACAGAAAAATACACAAACTCATAGTAAAGTCTAGAAATGTGATTTTTAATTAAAAACTAATAAAGATATACTAAAAACTAACAAAATCATACTAAAAACTATGTAAAAACAATGCCAAAAAGCGTATAAATTATCCACTCATCACAACACCAAACTTAAATTGTTGCTTGTCCCCAAGCAACTGAAAATCAAATAGGATAAAAAGAAGAGAATATACTCTAAATTCCAAACTATCAATGAAACTTAGCTCTAATCAGATGAGCGAGACTTGTAGCTTTTTGCCTCTTGAATAGTTTTGGCATCTCACTTTATCCATTGAAGTTCAGAATGATTGGCTTCTATAGGAACTCAGAGTTCAGATAGTGTTATTGATTCTCCTAGTTCAGTATGTTGATTCTTGAACACAGCTACTTTATGAGTCTTGGCCGTGGCCCTAAGCACTTTATTTTCCAGTATTACCACCGGATACATAAATGCCACAGACACATAACTGGGTGAACCTTTTCAGATTGTGACTCAGTTTTGCTAAAGTCCCCAATTAGAGGTGTCCAGGGTTCTTAAGCACACTCTTCTTTTGCTTTGGAGCTTGACTTTAACCGCTCAGTCTCAAGTTTTCACTTGACACCTTCATGCCACAAGCACATGGTTAGGGACAGCTTGGTTTAGCCGCTTAGGTCAGGATTTTATTCCTTTAGGCCCTCCTATCCACTGATGCTCAAAGCCTTGGATCCTTTTTATTACCCTTGTCTTTTGGTTTTAAGGGTTACTGGCTTTTTGCTCTTGCCTCTTGGTTTTAAGAGCTTTTGGCTTTTTCTGCTTGCTTTTTTTCTTTTTTTTCTTTTTTTTTTGCCATTTTTTTTCGCAAGCTTCTGTATTCACTGCTTTTTCTTGCTTCAAGAATCATTTTTATGATTTTTTAAATTATCAAATAACATTTCTCCTATTCATCATTCTTTCAAGAGCCAACATATTTAACAATCTTAAACAACAACTTCAAAAGACATATGCACTGTTCAAGCATTCATTCAGAAAACAAAAAGTATTGTCACCACAACAAAATAATTAAACTAGTTTCAAGGATGAATTCGAAACCATGTACTTCTTGTTCTTTTGTTTTTAAAACATTTTTCATTTAAGAGATGTGATGGATTCATATTCACTACTTTAAGGCATAGACACTTAGATACTAATGATCATGTAATAAGACACAAACATAAATAAACATTTAACATAAAAGACGAAAAACAGAAAATTTAAGAACAAGGAATGAGTCCACCTTAGTGATGGTGGCGTTTTCTCCTTGAGGAACCAATGATGTCCTTGAGCTCTTCTATGTCTCTTCCTTGTCTTTGTTCCTCTTCCCTCATTGCTCTTTGATCTTTTCTAATTTCATGAAGGATGATGGAGTGCTCTTGATGTTCCACCCTTAGTTGCTCCCAATAATTGTGTGAAGGAAAATGTATCCCCTGAGGTATCTCAGGGATCTCTTGATTTGCAGTCAAATGTTCTACCACTGAGCTATAGACCCTTGAGATGAATCTCTCCATCTCCTATGACTCGGAGGTAGAAGCTTTTGTCTTCCCTTTCCTCTTTCTAGAGGTTTCTCTGGCCTTAGGTGCCATTAATGGTTATGGAAAATTAAAAAAAAGCTATGCTTTTACCACACCAAACTTAGAATGTTGCTCGCCCTCGAGCAAAAGAAGAAAGAATAGAAGAAGAAGAAGAAGATATGGATGTGAGTGGTGAAGAGGTGATGGGGAAGAGATTGAGGTGATATAGGATTATGAGGAGGGAAGGTGAGTGGAGGCATGTGGGAATCCTGTGGGGTCCACAGATCCTGAGGTGATCCTGTGGGGTCCACAGATCCTGAGGTGTCAAGGATTTACATCCCTGCACCAATTAAGCATGCAAAATGCCCTTGCATGAATTTCTGGCATTTAAACGCCGAAGTGATGCTTGTTCTGGGCATTCAATGCCCATGTGCAGCATGTTTCTGGCGTTGAACGCCAGCTTCATGCTTGTTTCTGGCGTTCAGCGCCAGCTCCATGCTCTGTTCTGGCGTTGAACACCAGCCAGATGCTCCTTACTGGCGTTTAAACGCCAGTAAGCCCTTCCTCCAGGGTGTTCTGTTTTCAATGTTGTTTTTCATTCTATTTTTGAATTTTTGTATTTATTTTGTGACTCCATATGATCATGAACCTAATAAAACATGAAAGAACAATAAAAATAAAAATAAAATTAGATGAATAAAAATTGGGTTGCCTCCCAACAAGCGCTTCTTTAATGTCAATAGCTTGACAGTGGGCTCTCATGGAGCCACACAGGTGATCAGGTCAATTTTATAGACTCCCAACACCAAACTTAGAGTTTGGACGTGGGAGTTCAACAACAAACTTAGAGTTTGGATGAGGCCTCCCAACACCAAACTTAGAGTTTGACTGTGGGGCTTTAGTTGACTCTATATTGAGAGAAGCTTTTCATGCTTCCTCTCCATGGTTATAGAAGGAGATCCTTGAGTTTTAAACAGAAGGTTGTCCTCATTCAGTTGAAGGACCAACTCTCCTCTGTCCACATTAATCACAGCTCTTACTGTGGCTAGGAAGGGTCTTCCAAGGATGATGGATTCATCCTCATCCTTTCCAGTGTCTAGGATTATGAAATCAGTAGGGATGTAAAGGCCTTCAACCTTTACTAACACATCCTCTACTAGTCCATAATCCTATTTTCTTGAGTTGTCTGCCATCTCTAATGAGATTCTGGCAGCTTGCACCTCAAAGATTCCCAGTTTCTCCATTACAGAGAGTGGCATGAGGTTTATTCCTGACCCAAGGTCACATAGAGCCTTCTCAAAGGCCATGGTGCCTATGGTACAAGGTATTAAGAACTTTCCAGGATCCTGTTTCTTCTGAGGTAATGTCAGTTGATCCAGATCACTCAGTTCATTGGTGAGCAAGGGAGGTTCATCTTCCCAAGTCTTATTACCAAATAATTTGGCATTCAGCTTCATGATTGCAACAAGGTACTTGGCAACTTGCTCTTTAGTAACATCCTCATTCTCTTCAGAAGAAGAATACTCATCAGAGCTCATGAAGGGCATAAGGAGGTTTAATGGAATCTCTATGGTCTCTAGATGAGCCTCAAATTCCTTTGGTTCCTCAGAGGGAAACTCCTTGTTGATCACTGGACGTCCCAGGAGGTCTTCCTCACTGGGATTCACGTCCTCTTCCTCCCTTGTAGGTTCGGCCATGATGGTCAATTCAATGGCCTTGCACTCTCCTTTTGGGTTTTCTTCTGTATTACTTGGGAGAGTACTAGGAGGAGTTTCAGTGACCCTTTTACTCAGCTGGCCCACTTGTGCGTCCAAATTTCTAATGGAGGACCTTGTTTCATCCATGAAACTCAGAGTCGCCTTAGATAGATTAGAGACTAAATTTGCTAAGCTAGATGAATTCTGCTCAGAATTCTCTATCTGTTGCTGAGTGGATGATGGAAAAGGGTTACTATTTTTAAACCTGTTTCTTCCACCATTATTAAAGCCTTGTTGAGGCTTTTGTTGATCCTTCCATGAGAGATTTGGGTGATTTCTCCATGAGGGATTATAGGTGTTTCCATAGGGTTCACCCATGTAATTCACCTCTGCTATTACAGAGTTCTCAGGATCATAAGCTTCTTCCTCAGAAGATGCCTCTTGAGTACTGTTGGATGCAGCTTGCATTCCATTCAGACTTTGAGAAATCATATGGACTTGCTGAGTCAATATTCTATTCTGAGCCAATATGGCATTCAGAGTATCAATTTCAAGAACTCTCTTCTTCTGAGGCGTCCCATTATTCACAGGATTCCTCTCAGAAGTGTACATGAACTGGTTATTAGCAACCATGTCAATGAGTTCTTGAGCTTCTGCAAGCGTTTTCTTTAGGTGAATGGATCCACCTGCAGAATGGTCCAGTGACATCTTTGATAGCTCAGACAGACCATCATAGAATATATCCAAGATGGTCCATTCTGAAAGCATGTCAGAAGGACACCTTTTGGTCAGTTCCTTGTATCTCTCCCAAGCTTCATAGAGGGATTCACCTTCTTTTTGTCTGAAGGTTTGAACATCCACTCTAAGCATACTCAGCTTTTGAGGAGGAAAGAACTTGGCTAAGAAAGCCGTGACCAGCTTATCCCAAGAGTTCAGGCTATCTTTGGGTTGAAAGTCCAACCACACTCTAGCTCTGTGTCTCACAGCAAACGGGAAAAGCATAAGCCTGTAGACCTCGGGATCAACCCCATTGGTCTTAACAGTATCACATATCTGCAAGAATTAAGTTAAGAACTGAAAAGGATCTTCAGATGGAAGTCTATGAAACTTGCAGTTCTGCTGCATCAGAGAAACTAATTGAGGTTTCAGCTCAAAGTTGTTTGCTCCAATGGCAGGGATGGAGATGCTTCTTCCATGTAAATTGGAATTAGGTGCAGTAAAGACACAAAACATCCTCCTTGCATTATTATTATTTTCGGCTGCCATCTCCTTTTCCTGTTCGAAAATTCCTGTAAGGTTGTCTCTGGATTGTTGTATTTTAGCTTCTCTTAGTTTCCTTTTTAGAGTCCTTTCAGGTTCAGGATCTGCTTCAACAAGAATTTTCTTGTCCTTGCTCCTACTCATATGACAAAGAAGGGAATAACAAAGAAAATATGGAATCCTCTATGTCACAGTATAGAGATTCCTTTGTGTAAGTAGAAGAAGAAAAGAATGTAATGTAAAGAAGAGAAGAGGAAAAAACTCGAACACAAAGAGGGAGGTGGTGTTCGAATTTTTGGGTGAAAGAGAAGTGTTAGTAGATGAATAAATAAATAGAAGGAGATGAGAGGTGAGAGAATTTGAAAAATTAAAATTAAAATTTAAAGTTAAATTTTGAAAATAGAAATAAAAAATTTTTTAAAATTAAACTTAGAATTCGAAAATTAAAAATTGAAATTAAATTAAATTTAAAATAATTAGTTAATCAAAATAAAATTTTGAAAAAGAGGGAGGTATTTTCGAAAATTTAAGAGAGATTGAATTAGTTAGGTGGTTTTAAAAGATATGATTGAAACAAAAAGATAAGATTGATTGAAAAAGATTTAAAAATCAATTTTAAAAAGATAAGAGGTTAGGAAAGAAGTTAGAAAAGATTTTGAAATTGAATTTGAAAAAGATATGATTGAAATAAAAAAAAAGGATATGATTGAAACAAAAAGATATGATTGATTGAAACTTATTTTGAAAAAGATTTGAAAAAGACATTTAAAAAGATTTGATTTTTAAAATTAAAGTTGATTACTTGACTAACAAGAAACAAAAAGATATGATTTTAAAAATTAAAGATTAATCTTTTCTTAAAAGGCAAGTAACAACTTAAAATTTTTCAATCAATCATATTAACTGTTAGTATTAATTTCGAAAATCATGGAATAAAGATAAGAAAAGGATTTTTGAAAATTAATTTTAAAAAATTTCGAAATTATTAAGAAAAATTTGAAAAAGATTTGATTTTTTTGAAAAAGTTTTGAAAAAGATAGGATTTTTAAATTGAAAATTTGATTTGACTCATAAGAAACAACTAGATTTTTTTAAAAAATTTTGAAAAAGTCAATCCAAATTTTCAAAATTTTAAGAGAGAAAAAGGGAAAGATATTTTTTTTATTTTTGAATTTTTAATGATGAAAGAGAAAAACACAAAATTGACTCAATGCATGAAAATTTTGGATCAAAACATGTGATGCATGCAAGAACACTATGAATGTCAAGATGAACACCAAGAACACTTTGAAGATCAAGATGAACATCAAGACTTATTTTTGAAAATTTTTAAGAAAAGAAAAACATGCAAGACACCAAACTTAGAAATTTTCAATAATTAGACACTAACAAATTAAAAATGCATATGAAAAATAAGAAAAGACACAAAACATGAAAATATGAAGATCAAACAAGAAGACTTACCAAGAACAACTTGAAGATCATGAAGAACACTATGAATGCAGGAATTTTCGAAAATTTTTAGAAAAATAAAAGTATGCAATTGACACCAAACTTAAAAATTGACTCAAGACTCAAACAAACAACATAAAATATTTTTGATTTTTATGATTTTATTAATTTGTTTTGGATTTTTGTATATAATTTTTTTTTCGAAAACATATAGGAAAAAGGAAGTAATGAATTCAAAGTCCTCAATCAAGATTCCAAGAACCATACCAGGTTAGTCTAAAGCTTGATGGCCAGCCAAACTTCAGCATACCATTTTGAAACTTTAGAATTCACTCATAAAAATTTTAAATTAATTTTCGAAAACAGAGGGAAAAAAATTTTTTGAAAGATTTTTGAAGAATTTTTTTCTTGAAAATAAAACAAAAAGAAAATTACCTAATCTGAGCAACAAGATGAACCGTCAGTTGTCCAAACTCGAACAATCCCTGGCAACGGCGCCAAAAACTTGGTGTGCGAAATTGTGATCATTCCATTCCTTAGTAACGGCGCTAAAAACTCAATACGCACGTTCATGATCTTATATCTGTTTCACAACTTCGTACAATTAACCAGCAAGTGCACTGGGTCGTCCAAGTAATAAGCCTTACGTGAGTAAGGGTCAATCCCACGGAGATTGTCGGCTTGAAGCAAGCTATGGTCACCTTGTAAATCTCAGTCAGGCGAATTAAATTGTATTAAGAAATTATAGTGGATGAAAATAAATAAAATATAAAATAGGATAGTGGTACTTATGTAATTCATTGGTGAGAATTTTAGATAAGCATATAGAGATGCTTTCATTCCTTTGATCTCTGCTTTCCTGCTGTCTTCATCCAATCAATCCTACTCTTTTCTATGGCAAGCTTTATGTAGGGCATCACCGTTGTCAATGGCTACTTTCCATCCTCTCTATGAAAATCGTCCGATGCGCTGTCACTGCATGGCTAATCATCTGGAGGTTCTTGATCATACTGGAATAGGATTCACCCTCCTTTTGCGTCTGTCACTACGCCCAGTACTCGCGAGTTTGAAGTTCGTCACAGCCATCCCTTCCCGGATCCTACTCGGAATATCACAGACAAGGTTTAGACTTTCCGGATCTCAGGAATGGCCATCCATGGGTTCTAACTTATACCACGAAGACACTAATAACTCAGACTCGGTCCCCTATATTAGATATCCAAGAGATATCCATTCAGTCTAAGCTAGAACAGAAGTGGTTGTCAGGCACGCGTTCATAAGTTGAGAATGATGATGACTGTCACGATCATCACATCCATCATATTGAAGTATGAATGAATATCTTAGAAGCGGAATAAGTTGAATTGAATAGAAAAACAGTAGTACTTTGCATTAATCTTTGAGGAACAGTAGAGCTCCACACCTTAATCTATGGTGTGTAGAAACTCTACCGTTGAAAAATACATAAGTGAAAGGTTCAGGCATGGCCGAATGGCCAGCCCGCATGATCTAAGAACTAAACGTCCCAAGATGTCTAATACAATAGTAAAAAGTCCTATTTATACTAGACTAGCTACTAGGGTTTATAGAAGTAAGTAATTGATGCAGAAATCCACTTCTAGGGCCTACTTGGTGTGTGCTTGGGCTGAGCATTGAGCTTTACACGTGTAGAGATCTTTCTTGGAGTTGAACGCCAGTTTGTAACCTGTTTCTGGCGTTTAACTCCACTTTGTAACCTGTTTCTGGCGTTTGACTCCAGAATGCAGCATGAAATTGGCGTTCAGCACCAGTTTACGTCGTCTATCTTTAATAATAGTATGGACTATTATATATTTCTGGAAAGCCCTGGATGTCTACTTTCCAACGCAATTGGAAGCGCGCCATTTGAAGTTCTGTAGCTCCAGAAAATCTACTTTGAGTGCAGGGAGGTCAGAATCCAACAGCATCTGCAGTCCTTCTTCAACCTCTGAATTTGATTTTTGCTCAGGTCCCTCAATTTCAGCCAGAAAATGCCTAAATCACAGAAAAATACACAAACTCATAGTAAAGTCCAGAAATGTGATTTTTAATTAAAAACTAATAAAAATATACTAAAAACTAACTAAATCATACTAAAAACTATGTAAAAACAATGCAAAAAAGCGTATAAATTATCCACTCATCACTTTCCCATGGAGCTTTAGCATCTCCTAAGTCTTCAACTACTTCTTCCTCTGCAACTATTATGGCTTTCTCCACTTGTTCCAATACAAAGCCATGTTCCTCATTGTCCACCGAAGTTTCTAGTGTCTCCTTCATGCTTTGCTCTTCTTTTGATTCTCCACATGTAGCCACGGGAGTTCTTTGAGTGCTCAGATATTGGGAAGCTACTATATTTACTAACTCGCCTAAGGTGGCCGCAAAATTTAGCATACTCTTATTCATCCTTTCTTGCCTTTGAAGAATAACACGAAGTCTATCATCCATTGGAGGTTGGGTGGATATGAGGATTCATTGGTTGAGAGAGAGGGTTCATAATAGGAATGTGATTCATCTTGATAATGATATGGAGATGGTGAATATTGAAGTGGTGGTTCATGAGAGTAGTTGTGTTGGAAAGGTGGTGGTTCTGTGTATGGTTCATTTGGCTCATAAGATGGTTGGTATGGTGGATGTGGGTTAGGGTCATATGGAGGTGAATGGTGGAAAGGAGCTTATGAGTATGGTGGTCCAAAGTCATGTTGAGGAAAGGGTTCATAGGCATATGGTGGTGGTTGTTGATAGTCCATTGGAGGTGGTTGTTGCAATGAGGGTTGATCAAATCCTTGTGGCTCCTCCCATCTTTGATTGTTCCAACCTTGATGTCTGTTCTCATTGTAATTTCTTCTTCCTGCAATATAATTGTAACCAAACTCATAGCCAAAGGGGTGAGAGTTCATAGTATCAAATAAAAATTAAAAATGAAAATAAAAACAATTTTAAATTAAAAGGTTATTCAAATTTTGAATTTGAAAATTAAATTTTGAAATTTGAAATTTGAAAATTTAAAATTTGAATTTTGAAATTTGAATTTTAAATTTTTGAAATTTGAATTTTGAATTTTGAGATTTGAAATTTGAAAAAAAAAATTAAAATTGAATTTTGAAAATTTTTAAATTTGAATTTTGAAATTTGATTTTTAAATTTTGAATTTTTTTGAATTTAATAAGGAAAGAGAAAAATAATAAAATGACAAAAAACTTAAAAATTTTTAGATCAAAACGAAGAAAACAACTAAGAACAACTTGAAGATCAAGATGAACACCGAGAAAAATTTTTTTTTGAAAAATTTTTTATAATTAAATAAAAACCAATAACCTCTTAATTTATGAAAAAAGAAAAAATAAAAACAAAAATAAAAACAAATAAACAAATAAAAAGTAAATATTTACAATAACCAATAATAAGGTCCACGTTTGCAATTCTCCGGCAACGGCGCCATTGAACATTGATGGTTTAGAAGTTATAGTAAACTCTTGTTGCAAGTATAGTTACTAAACCAAGCAATCAACCTTTCTTACAAACGTTTTAGTTGTCACAAGTAACAAACCCCTTTAAGATTCATAACCGAGTATTTAAACCTCGGGTCGTCTTCTCAAGGAATTGCAGGGAGGTGTTCTTATTATTGGTTATGAGTTTGTAAATTGGGGGGTTTTTAATGTATAAGATAAAAAGCAAGAATAGTAAATGGCAAGAAAGTAAATTGTATTAAATTAAATAGATAATAAAACTCTTGGCAAGGTATGAAAACTGAAAGTCCTATCCTGGTTATCTTTATCAATTGTAATGAGAATTAGATTTTTCTCCCACTTTGTTAACCTCTAACTATGAAGGTAAGTTAAGTGGATGAATTAATTCTGATTCCTCAAGTCCTAGTCTTTCCTTGGGAAAAGTTAGAGTTAGTGGAACTCGAATTAATTCTTGAAGAATTCCAATTTTCAATTAACAATGAGTTTGATAACTCAAGAGTCTCCAGTGACTCAACCAAAGCCAAAAGGGAAAAATCCAAATTATTTATATAATAAATAATGGAAAGCAATCATAATTCTGAAATACCTCAATTAGCACTAATAAAGATATCAAATATAACATGGATGAGTTCATAAATTAAATTATGAAAATAAATAAAAAGAACATTGAACATGTGATCGCAAAAGATGAAATAATCATAAAGTGAAAAGAATCCTAATTCTAAATCCTAAGAGAGAGGAGAGAACCTCTCTCTCTAAAAACTACATCTACTCCTAAAATTGTGAATATGAAAGCCTGTTTATGAATGGATGCAGTCCCTCTACTTTATAGCCTCTAATCTGTGTTTTCTGGGCCGAGAACTGGGTCAGAAACAGCCCAGAATTCGCTGGTTGCGAATTCAAACACGCTGATTTTCGTCATTGCTATGTGTCCGCATGGAGCACGCGGTCGCGTCGCCTAGCGTCAGGGTAACTATGGTGTATTATATATCAAATCGAAGCCCCGGACGTTAGCTTTCCAACGCAACTGGAACCGTGTCGTTTGGATTTCTGTAGCTAAAGTTATAGCTGTTTGAGTGCGAAGAGGTCAGGCTGGATAGCTTAGCAATTTCTCCAACTTCTTCTATTCCTTCCACTTTTGCATGCTTTCTTTCCATCCTCTGAGCCATTCCTGCCCTGTAATCTCTGAAATCATTTAGCACACATATCAAGGCATCTAATGATGATAAAAGAGGATTAATATTAGCAAATATAAGGCCAAAGAAGCATGTTTTCAATCATAGCACAAATTCTGGGAAGGAATTGTAAAACATGCAAATAGTATGAATAAGTGGGTAAAGAGTTGATAAAATCCACTCAATTGAGTACAAGATAAACCATAAAATAGTGGTTTATCAACGTGCTTATTAAGTTTTTGGCGCCGTTACCAAGGAATGAACGATCACGATTTTGTGCACAAGTTTTTAGCGCCGTTACCGGGGAGTGTTCGAGTTTGGACAACTGACGGTTCATCTTGTTGCTCATATTAGGTAATTTTATTTTAATTTTAAGCTTTTTTATTATTTTTATTTTCGAGAAATTTTCAAAAAAAAAAAAATAAATTATCCTATGACTTCAGAATTTTTAAGAATGAATTCTAGAGTTTCATGAGATTTGTTGAATTCTGGCTCGCTGTTAAGCCATGTCTAATCTTTTGGACCGAGGTTTCAACTATCATTAGAAGAGCTTCTTTGTCTTTTTCAGCAATTTAGCTGTTGTATGTAATGTTCTGCTGAAGCTTGGTTGGCCATTAGCCATGTCTATTGTTTTGGACCGAAGCTTTCATTGAAAGCTTGGCTGGCTAGTAAGCCATGTCTAATTCCTGGACCGGAGTTTTAGACTAACAGTGCATGATTCCTGGAATTCTCATTAGAAATTGTGAAATCCTTATTTTTCTTTTTCCAATTAATTTTCAAAAAATACAAAAAAAATTTAATAAAATTATAAAAATAAAAAATTTGATGTTTCTTGTTTGAGTCTAGTGTCATTTTTTAAATTTGGTGTCAATTGCATATTTTTAATTTTTCTTTAAATTTTCGAAGAACCCCTGCATGAAACTGTTCTTCATGATCTTCAAGTTGTTCTTGATGATTTTCTATGTTTCATCTTTAATTTTTCTTGTTTTGTGTCTTTTCTTGTTTCTCATATGCATTTTCAATTTGTTAGTGTCTAAAGTTTGAAAATTTCTAAGTTTGGTGTCTTGTATGTTTTTCTTTTCTTAAAAATTTTCAAAAATAAGTATTGATGTTCATCTTGATCTTCAAAGTGTTCTTCGTGTTCATCTTGACATTCAAAGTGTTCTTGCATGCATCATGCGTTTTGATTCATAATTTTCATGTTTTGAGTGTTTTGGTTGTTTTTCTCTTTCTTCATTACAAAAATTCAAAAATAAAAAAAAAATATCTTTCCCTTTTTATCTCATAAATTTTCGAAAATTTGGTTTGATTTAGTCAAAAAGTTTTTAAATTTAATTGTTTCTTATGAGTCAAATCAAATTTTCAATTTAAAAATTCTATCTTTTTCAAATCTTTTTCAAAAATCAAATCTGTTTCATTTTTCTTCCATAATTTCGAAACTTTCAAAATTTATTTTCAAAATCTTCTTCTTATTTCTATTTTATATTTTCGAAATTAATGCTAACAATTAATGTGATTGATTCAAAAATTTTAAGTTTGTTACTTGCCTAGTAAGAAAGATTCAATCTTTAAATTTTAAAATCATATCTTTTTGTTTCCTATTAGTCAAGTAATCAACTTTAATTTTTAAAATCAAATCTTTTTAAATTTCTTTTTCAAATCTTTTTCAAAATATATGTCAATCACATCTTTTTCAAAATCAATTTCAAAATCTTTTCTAACCTCTTATCTTTTCAAAATTAATTTTCAAATCTTTTTCAAATTAATCCTATCTTTTTGTTTGAATCTTATCTTTTTCAAAACTACCTAACTAATTTTCTCTCTCTAATTTTTGAAAATCACTAACCTCTTTTTCAAAATTTCTTTTCATTAACTAATTATTTTAAATTTTAATTTTAATTTTATTCCTTTTCGTATTTTCAAATTATAACTAATATTTAAAATAAAAACAAAAATATTTTTATTTTATTTTATTTTATTTTCGAATTCTTCTCCCTCTCATCTCCTTCTATTTATTTATTTATCTACTAACACCTCTCTTTCACTCAAAAATTCGAACCCACTATTCTCCTCTGTGTTCGAATTCTTATCTTTTCCTTCTTCCATTCTTCTCTTCTTATACTCGTATAAGGAATCTCTATACTGTGACATAGAGGATTCCATATTTTCTTTTCTATTATTTTTTTTTCATATGAGCAGGAACAAGGATAAGAACATTCTTGTTGAAACCGATCCTGAACCTGAAAGGACTCTAAAGAGGAAGCTAAGGGAAGCTAAAGCATAACTCTCTGGAGAAAATCTGACAGAAATTTTCGAAAAAGAAGGAGACATGGCCGAAAATAATAACAATGGTGGAGATGCAAGGAAGATGCTTGGTGACTTTACTGCACCAAATTCCAACTTACATGGAAGAAGCATCTCAATCCCTGCCGTTGGAGCAAACAATTTTGAGCTAAAGCCTCAATTAGTTTCTCTGATGCAACAGAATTGCAAGTTTCATGGACCTCCATCAGAAGATCCTTTTCAGTTCTTAACTGAATTCTTGCAAATCTGTGATACTGTTAAGACCAATGGGGTTGATCCCGAGGTCTACAGGCTTATGCTTTTCCCGTTTGCTGTAAGAGACAGAGCTAGAATATGGTTGGACTCTCAACCTAAAGATAGCCTGAACTCTTGGGATAAGCTGGTCACGGCTTTCTTAGCCAAGTTCTTTCCTCCTCAAAAGCTTAGCAAGCTTAGAGTGGATGTTCAAACCTTCAAACAGAAAGAAGGTGAATCCCTCTATGAAGCTTGGGAGAGATACAAGCAACTGACCAAAAAGTGTCCTTCTGACATGCTTTCAGAATGCACCATCCTGGATATATTCTATGATGGTCTGTCTGAATTATCAAAGATGTCATTGGACCATTCTGCAGTTGGATCCATTCACCTAAAGAAACGCCTGCAGAAGCTCAGGAACTCATTGACATCGTTGCAAATAACCAGTTCATGTACACTTCTGAAAGGAATTCTGTGAGTAATGGGACGCCTCAGAGGAAGGGAGTTCTTGAAATTGGTACTCTGAATGCCATGTTGGCTCAAAATAAAATATTGACTCAGCAAGTCAATATGATTTCTCAGAGTCTGAATGGATTGCAAGCTGCATCCAACAGTACTAAAGAAGCATCTTCTGAAGAAGAAGCTTATGATCCTGAGAACCCTGCAATAGCAGAGGTGAATTACATGGGAGAACCCTATGAAAACACCTATAATCCCTCATGGAGAAATCATCCAAATTTCTCATGGAAGGATCAACAAAAGCCTCAACAAGGCTTTAATAATGGTGGAAGAAACAGGTTTAGCAATAGCAAGCCATTTCCATCATCCTCTCAGCAATAGACAGAGAATTCTGAGCAGAATCTATCTAGCTTAGCAAATATAGTCTTTGATCTATCTAAGGCCACTCTAAGCTTCATGAATGAAACAAGGTCCTCCATTAGAAATTTGGAGGCACAAGTGGGCCAGCTGAGTAAAAGAGTCACTGAAACTCCTCCTAGTACTCTCCCAAGCGATACAGAAGAGAATCCAGAAAGAGAGTGCAAGGCCATAACCTTACTTGGTGTGGCCGAACCCAGAGAGGAGGAGAAGGACGTAAATCCTAGTGAGGAAGACCTCCTGGGACGTTCACTTACCAATAAGGAGTTTCCCTTTGAGGAACCAAAGGCTCTATGTGACCTTGGGTCAGGGATAAACCTCATGCCACTCGCTGTAATAGAGAAACTGGGAATCTATGAGGTACAAGCTGCAAGAATCTCACTAGAGATGGCAGACAAATCAATGAAACAGGCTTATGGATTAGTAGAGGACTTGTTAGTAAAAGTTGAAAGCCTTTACATCCCTACTTATTTCATAATCCTAGACACTGGGAAGGATGAGGATGAATCCATCATCCGTGGAAGACCCTTCCTAGCCACAGCAAAAGCTGTGATTGATGTGGACAGAGGAGAGTTGGTCCTTCAACTGAATGAGGACTACCTTGTATTTAAGACTCAAGGTTCTCCTTCTGTAACCATAGAGAGGAAGCATGAAAAGCTTCTCTCACTGCAGAGTCAACCAAAGCCCCCACAGTCAAACTCTAAGTTTAGTGTTGGGAGGCCACAACCAAACTCTAAGTTTGGTGTTGAACCCCCACATTTAAACTCTAAGTTTGGTGTTGGGAGGTCCCAACAATGTTCTGAACATCTATGAGGCTCCATGAAGAGCTCACTGTCAAGCTATTGACATTAAAGAAGCGCTTGTTGGGAGGCAACCCAATGTTATTTAATTATATCTATTTATTTTCTATTGCTATTTTATGTTTTCTTTAGGTTGATGATCATGTGAAGTCACAAAAACTACTGAAAAATCCAAAACAAAATGAAAAATAGCATTAAAAATAGCTCACCCTAGAGAAAGAGCTTACTAGCGTTTAAACGCCAGTAAGAAGCATAAAACTGGTGTTTAACGCCAGAAAGAAGCATCAAGCTAGCGTTAAACACCAGAAACAAGCACCAGACTGGCGTTTAACGCCAGAACAGAGCATGGAATTGGCGTTAAATGCCAGAAACAAGCAGCAAGCTGGCGTTTAACGCCATACATGCATTCTAAGGGCGTTTGCATGCCTAAATGGAGCAGGGATGTTAAGTCCTTGACCCCTCTGGATGGATCTGTGGACCCCACAAGATCCCCACCTACCCTACCTTTTATTCTCTCCTCTTCACACCTTTTCATACCTCTCTTCCCCAAATACCCTTCACCAGTCACCTCCACACCTCTTCCCTAAATACCCTTAACCACTCACATCCATCCACTCTTCCCCATAAACCCCACCTACCTCCAAAATTCAAATTCTTTTCCCTCCCAAACCCAACCCTAATGGCCGAAACCTACCCTCCACCCCACCCCTATATAAACCCCTCAATACTACTCCATTTTCACACATTACAACCACCACTTCTCCCCCTTGGCTGAATATACCTTCTCCCTCCATCTCCTCCAATTTCTTCTTCTTCTACTACTTCCTTCATCTTTTGCTCGGGGACGAGAAAACCTTTTAAGTTTGGTGTGGTAAAAGCATTGCTTTTTGTTTTTCTATAACCATTAATGGCACCTAAGGCCAGAGAAATCTCAAGAAAGAGGAAAGGGAAGGCAATTGCTTCCACCTCTGAGTCATGGGAGATGGAGAGATTCATCTCAAAGGTCCATCAAGACCACTTTAATGAAGTTGTAGCCAAGAAAAAGGTGATCCCTGAGGTCCCTTTTAAGCTCAAAAAGAGTAAATATCCGGAGATCCGACAAGAGATTAGAAGAGGATGGGAAGTTCTCTCTAATCCTATTCAACAAGTCGGGATCTTAATGGTTCAAGAGTTCTATGCAAATGCATGGATCATTAGGAACCATGATCAAAGTAGGAACCCGAATCCAAAGAATTGGCTTACAATGGTTCGGGGGATTGATAAACCCCGATTTTGTGATTTATCTTGTGCTTATTTTGGGGGATTTTGTCACCATTTCTCGCATTTATTCAATGAAATAGCATGGTTTTGTAATTCTCCCTTGAATTTTGCTTAAGTGTAAAAACATGCTTTTAGGCCCTAAATTGGTGATTTTAATTCACTTTAATTCCATTCGATGCCTTGATGTGTTTGATGAGTGAATTCAGGTTCATAAGGCAAGTATTGGATGGAAGAAATGAGGAGAAAAGCATACAAAAAGGGGAGAATGCATGAAGAAACAAAGATTGGGAATGCACCAAAGCACGCGCACGCGCACCAGGCGCACACGTGCAAAAGTGGTTTCGCCTATAGATGCACACGCGTACATGCCGCGTCCGCGCGGGTTGAGAATTTGCCAGTCGACGCGCACGCGCACATGGCGCGCACGCGCCGATACTCTCACGTGGCCCACTTGAAGGCAAAATGCTGGGGGCGATTTTTGAGCTGCCCAGGCCAAAATCTAACTTGTTTCTGAGTGTATTTCATGCAGAATTGAAGTCCAAGCAAGGGGGACAATTAGTTTAGCCAACATGAGCCTTTAGTTAGTTTTCTAGAGAGAGAAGCTCCCTCTTCTCTCTAGAATTAGGTTAGGATTAGGTTAGATTATCTTAAATTCATGTTTAATTACTTAATCTCATCTTATTTCTTTTATAATTTCTCCTTTCAACATCTTGATTCTCTTAGTTTTTTTTATGTTAATTTTCCATTTTGCTCTCTTTTGTGATGATGACTCATGTTGGATTTGTTTACATTTAATGCAATTTTGATGTTGATGTTTCTTTAATTGATGAATTGAGTTGTGATCTTACTTTTCTTGCAATTAATAGTGATAGATTTTAGTATTATTGCACTTTATGATATTGACTTTTATTGCATTCCAAGTGTTTGATGAAATGCTCCCCTTAGGTTTTGAGTAGTTTTGTCAACTCTTGGCTTAAGCCAAGGGGCTTGAGTGATCTTGAGTCTTTGGACATAATGGATTTGGTGATTTGAGAACCCTTGGTGATCAATTTGAAGCCCATTGATGCTAACCCACTACCAAGTCAACTAGTAGGTAGGTTAGGACTTAAGGGTGGATGTGATCAAGCCTATTTGACATACTTCAAGTCTAGGAGTAAATGTTACGTATTTAAGACTTCGAGAAGTAGACTTAATAGGCTGGCCTCTCATAATTGTCAATAATTGATTTGTTGACTAGGATGGTGATCTCAAGTACCCAAGTCTTAGCCAAGAGTTTTTTATTTTGCTTTCTTTACTTATTCACTCAGTTTACTTTCTTACCATCTCATAAACAAAACCCCCTTTTACCCCATCATAGCCAATACGCATGCACTTCATTGTTTCCTAGGGAGACGACCTAGAGTCTAAATACTCTGGTTAATTTTTATTGGGGTTCGTTATTTGTCACACAAACCCATATCTTAATTTGATGCGAGAATTGTTTGTTGGTTTGGGGCTATACCTGCAACGTAGATATTTTGTGAAATCCCTTACCGACAATAAATTCATGCCCCTGTTCTCTGTGCTGTTTGATTTGCTTTGTTGCTGAACTATTGGCTATCTGTTACATCCATATGAACTCATATATATGATTTTGTGTTTCTAATTGTTTATGAACTCATATGGAATCTAATTTGACTGTTTGAATTTGGAAAATAGCAAATTTGCTGCTAAAATGCTGCCGGATTTTTCTTAACCATAGTCCTTGAATTGACCTTGTATGATGGGTGTAGCAACTTCTAGTTGATGATTTCTGTTCAATTAGCACTTTGTTGCCCAATTGGTTTTGGAAAATCTTCAGGAACAAGTTTTGGTCTTGCTTATACTCTTTGCTTGTTATGCATGATAATTTGCGATAGGCATTGAATAGTTTGAATGAATTTTCTAATTGACCATCACTAAAAATTTCCTTAAAATCTTGTGTCCCTTTTGCATAGACACACAAGTTTGAATGTTCTAATCTATGTGACCAAATAGTTCATTATGTTCATACATAATCTTATTAAGTCACATGGACCATGAGGATTCCAATTCATATTTGAACTTGTGACTTGTATGCATTGTTAGAATTGGTGTTAAATGTGCTTGATTTACTTGTTTCTCAAGGTCTTGATTTTACCAACACTATTAGTGATCCTTGCAGTGATTGATGTTTTGTTCCATATTAGTTACTTTCTAGCTGTATCATATTTCATCATCAATGACTTGTTGCATTTCATGATTGTGAACGTGCTTACACTCCTAATTCGTGCATTCCTTTTGAATTGAGCTGGTAGCCACCATATCACTGATTTTCAACTTGATTTCTAACTTTAACCTGTTTAACCAACTAACTTATTTTCGTTTTAACTTGACTTTTTAGATCATTCTTTTGGATATGGTGTTTCCTAGGCTTAGTAAATAAGTAATGTAAAAATGTGGTGTGAATTCTTGGTTTGAAGTTAGTTTGCATTCTGAATTATGTTTGCTTGCATCCCAAGAAATCTCCTTTCTTTACTCACTTCATGAGTTTGCTTTGCTTTGAGTGCTTTATACCTATTTGGCTATCTGCTTATATTGTATCATCTTTGTTTTTCAGGATGTTGGATAAAGGAAAAGCTATAGCCACTACTTCCAAAAAGTGGAAGCGCTCCAAGACGTCTACCCCCTCGCCATATGCTAACTATGCCAAGAATCCGCTAAATGAAGAAGACAAAGAAAATCAGCTACTTCCATCCACTGATTCAACCAAATTCCCTAACTTCTACTGCGAGCTACGCTTCTCCAGTTATAAGAAGAAAAATCTAAACACTGAGAAGAAGCTGAATCTTCCCAATGAAGTGAGGCGTGCCATAAACACCCGCATCTTGGAGTTGGGATTGGATTTCGTTGATAGGGACTTAGGAAGGATTAACATCTCATGGGTTAAGGAGTTTTACTGTAACTTCTTCCGAGCGAACTTAGATTCAGTGCACTTAAGGGGTAGAGAGATTATTATCACTGAGGATGCTATAGGGGATGCACTACTTTGCAGAGTTGGTACTCCTGACATTTGTGCCTACCAGCAGGCAGAGGTAGCTCTTCTCTCCATGACTTTTGACTATGAGGCGCTTAAGCGCGTGATTGCTACACCAGACGCTCCCTGGGTGATGGATTCGAACAACAAGAAGCCTAAGGGGATGCTATCTACATATCTGTCTAAGGAGGCTAGGACCGAGCAGCAGATATTTGCCCACTATGTCCTGCCTACCGCTCACTTCTCAGAGATTCCGATGGATATGCTAGTTCTGATTGGGTGTGTCATGGAAGGGAAAGAGGTGTATTTCCCCCGGCTGATTAGGCATAGCATGTGGAGAGCTCATATTCGTGGGTTGCTCCCGTTTCCTACACTGGTTACTAGTTTAGCTGAGCTAGCTGATGTTCCGTGGGAGGATGACGACGTGACACCACCACCCCCAGATGATGACGAAAAGGAAGTTACTATTCCATGGGGTGGATGGGTGCACGAGAAGCCCCCGACCAGACGTCGTTCTCGGGCTAGAGCGGTAGTTGAGGTAGCCAGCCCTCTTCCTCCACAGCAGCAGCAGAACCCTCTTCCTCCACAGCAGTTGCAGCATCCTTACCACCGCCACCACCAGCACCTGAGCTGACTTATCTGTTAGTGCAGCACCTTCTTCGCTTCATGGTGCGCTTCGAGCGTCGTGTCATGCGACGTCTTGACTTTATAGACCAGGTGTTTGCATCGCAGGGCATTAAGCTCCCTCCACTTCCAGAGTCTCCCGCCTCTGACGAACAGGATCAGGAGGAGGAGCATAGTGAGGAGCCGACACAGCAGGAGGCACCACCAGAGACGCAGACTACCACTAAGGTCCAGCAGCCTCCTAAGGTCCAGCATGACATTCCAGAGCCATAGCCAGTACCTAAGCCACAGCCAGTACCACCTCCAGTCCTACAGCCTGAGCATGAGCCATAGCCTAGTGCTATTGTTGACCCCATCCCGAGCTTCAGTAGTAGCATCGAGGACGATGCTTAATTTTAAAGTGTGGGGTGGTCACCGTTCGTGACCGGTGCTTACATTTATGGAGTGAACTTTCAGACTTCTATTTCTATTTGCTACTACTTTATTTTGTTTTATTCTGCACTTTATGTTTTAGATCATTTTGGGATTACTGTACATATTTATACTGTGCGGATACCCTTATCTTGGTTGTTGCACACTTTTAGTATATATATATATATATATATATATATATATATATATATATATATGTGTGTGTGTTTTGCATCATAGTTGTTGATTGTGATTAGAAAATTTCTTGATTGCTGAAATCAAGTCAACCCTTTTTAGACAAGAAATGTGTTTTGATTGAAAAAGGGGTAAACTAGGAGAATTTTTTTAATATTTTTTAAATCACAATATTGCATTAGAATAAGCGTAGTCAATATGATGAAAATTTCCAAGAAACTCATTTTTAGGGCAACACCCCAATTGGTTGAATTTTTTTTAGAACTTGCTTGAGTTATACACGTTGTAGATCATGTTTTGAGCTAAGAACACAAGCATGTGAGAATTGAGCTTAATTGTGTGGTTACATCATACAAAACCACCTACTTCCATTCTTGTGTGCATTATTCTCTTCCTATGATTGTAATCCTTGATTTGTTTGATTCTTTAAGTCCATTATCTTGTGTATACATGCATTTATATAATTGAGGCCATTGTTCAAATAGCTCAAAATAAGCTTACCTTTTATCTTCCATTGCTAGCCAATTTTGAGCCTATGATTAACCCATTTGTTCTTAATTGTAGCACATTACAAGCCTAAGTGGAAAACAATAAATGTCCTTAATTTGGATCTTTGATTAGCTTAGACTAGTGAGAGTGTTCATCAATTGATTTTGGGAAGCTGGGAACATGGGGTAGAGATAAAAGTGTGTTTATTGAAAAATCTTGGGAATTGGGTACATACTCATGTATTAATCATGTGTAAACTATATGCATTGATGTTCTTGTATATATTTTAGTTATAAAAAAAAAGAGAAGGGGACAAATGCCCCAAAGTGAAGCTCAATAAAAGTCAATGCATATGTGTGGTGATCAAAAAGAGAATACATGAGTGTGTGAGAAAAGTGATGAATGGGTAGTTAGGTTTGTTTAGAATTGTATAGTTTGTCATAGGTTATGTGGGAAGTTTAAGTTAATCAAAGATTCGAATTTCTAGCTCACTTAACCATATGCATCCTACCTTAACCCTAGCCCCATTACAACCTATGGGAAAGACCTCATGATATTTGTATGCATGCATAAGGTAATTGTTGATTGTTAGATGAAAAACAAATCCTGGAAAGCATGATTAGAGGAGAATTGAGTGAATCAACCCCAGACACTTGAGTGCATAGAGCGGATACACATCCGTTGAGGGTTCGATCGCTCAATTACATGTTTCCACCCATGATCATCTTTTCTTGCAAGTTTGTGAACTCTTTCAATAACTCAATCCAATTGTGGTTTGCTTAATTGCTAACACCTTGGCCCTTGTGCTTGTAAGCGTATTCTTGGAGGCTGATTCATTTTGACTATGCCATTGCATTCGTGTAAATAGATTGCATATAGATAGATTGCATTTAGTAGTTGCATTGAATAAATGTTAATACCCTTTACTTCTTCTTGATTTTAGCATGAGGACATACTTAGTTTAAGTGTGGGGAGATTTGATAAACCCCGATTTCGTGATTTATCTTGTGCTTATTTTGGGGGATTTTGTCACCTTTTCTCGCATTTATTCAATGAAATAGCATGGTTTTGTAATTCTCCCTTGAATTTTGCTTAAGTGTAAAAACATGCTTTTTAGGCCCTAAATTGGTGATTTTAATTCACTTTAATTCCATTCGATGCCTTGATGTGTTTGATGAGTGAATTCAGGTTCATAAGGCAAGTATTGGGTGGAAGAAATGAGGAGAAAAGTATACAAAAAGGGAGAATGCATGAAGAAACAAAGATTGGAAATGCACCAAAGGACGCGCATGCACACCAGGCACGCATGCGCAAAAGTGGTTTCGCCTATAGACGCACACGCGTACATGCCGTGTCCGCGCGAGTTGAGAATTTGCCAGTCGACACGCACGCACACATGGCGCGCACGCGCCGATATTCTCACGTGGCCCACTTGAAGGCAAAACGCTGGGGGCAATTTCTGAGCTGCCCAGGCCCAAATCCAACTTGTTTCTGAGCGTATTTCATACAGAATTGAAGTCCAAGCAAGGGGGCAATTAGTTTAGCCAACATGAGCCTTTAGTTAGTTTTCTAGAGAGAGAAGCTCCCTCTTCTCTCTAGAATTAGGTTAGGATTAGGTTAGATTATCTTAAATTCATGTTTAATTACTTGATCTCATCTTATTTCTTTTACAATTTCTCCTTTCTACATCTTGATTCTCTTAGTTTTTTTATGTTAATTTCCCATTTTGCTCTCTTTTGTGATGATGACTCATGTTGGATTTGTTTACATTTAATGCAATTTTGATGTTGATGTTTCTTTAATTGATGAATTGAGTTGTGATCTTACTTTTCTTGCAATTAATAATGATAGATTTTAGTATTCTTGCACTTTATGATATTGACTTTTATTGCATTCCAAGTGTTTGATGAAATGCTCCCCTTAGTTTTTGAGTAGTTTTGTCAACTCTTGGCTTAAGCCAAGGGGCTTGAGTGATCTTGAGTATTTGGACATAATGGATTTGGTGATTTGAGAACCCTTAGTGATCAATTTGAAGCCCATTGACGCTAACCCACTACCAAGTCAACTAGTAGGTAGGTTAGGACTTAAGGGTGGATGTGATCAAGCCTATTTGACATACTTCAAGTCTAGGAGTAAATGTTACGTACTTAAGACTTCGAGAAGTAGACTTAATAGGTTGGCCTCTCATAATTGTTAATAATTGATTTGTTGACTAGGATGGTGATCTCAAGTACTCAAGTCTTAGCTAAGAGTTCTTTATTTTGCTTTCTTTACTTATTCACTCAGTTTACTTTCTTACCATCTCATAAACAAAACCCCTTTTTACCCCATCATAGCCAATACGCATGCACTTCATTGTTTCCTAGGGAGACGACCAGAGTCTAAATACTCTGGTTAATTTTGATTGGGGTTCGTTATTTGTGACACAAACCCATATCTTAATTTGATGCGAGAATTGTTTTTTGGTTTGGGCTATACCTGCAACGTAGATATTTTGTGAAATCCCTTACTAACAATAAATTCATGCGTGTCAGGGAAATACTTAGATTTCAGTCCGTAAAATGTAAGGTTGGCGTTCAACTTGCCAATGATGCAAGAAAAAGCACGCCCCTACACTAGAAGGGTCAACTTTGATCGAAGGTTGGACCAAGTCCTCATGGACATATGTGTGGAAGGAGCTCAATGGAAAGTTGACTCAAGAGGCAAGCCAGTTCAATTGAGAAGACCGGACCTTAAGCCTGTAGCTAGAGGATGGTTGGAGTTCATCCAACGCTTAATTATTCCTACTAGCAACCGGTCTGAAGTTACTGTAGACCGGGCCATCATGATCCATAGTATCATGATTGGGGAGGAAGTGGAAGTTCATGAGATTATACCTCAAGAACTCTACAAGGTGGCTGATAAGTCATCCACTTTGGCAAGGTTAGCCTTTCCTCACCTCATTTGCCACCTCTGCAATTCTGCTGGAATTGACATAGAGGGAGATATCCTCATTGATGAGGACAAGCCCATCACTAAGAAAAGGATGGAGCAAACAAGAGATCATGGACCTCAACAAGAGCATGAGGAAATTCCTCACCATGAAATCCCTGAGATGCCTTAAGGGATGCACTTCCCTCCACAAAACTATTGGGAGCAAATCAACACCTCCCTAGGAGAATTAAGTTCCAACATGGGACAACTAAGGATGGAACACCAAAAGCACTCCATCATTCTCCATGAGATTAGAGAAGATCAAAGAGCTATGAGGGAGGAGCAACAAAGACAAGGAAAAGACATAGAGGAGCTCAAGAGCACCATTGGTTCTTAAAGAAGAGGAAGACACCACCCTCACTAAGGTGGACCCGTTCCTTAATCTCCTTGTTCTTATTTTCCTGTTTTTTGGTTCTTGAGCCTTATGTTTTATTTATGTTTGTGTCTTTACTATATGATCATTAGTGTCTAAGTGTCTATGTCTTAAAGCTTTGAATGTGCTATGAATCCATCACCTTTCTTAAATGAAAAATGTTTTAACTACAAAAGAACAAGAAGTACATGAATTTCGAATTCATCCTTGAAATTAGTTTAATTATTTTGATGTGGTGACAACACTTTTTATTTTCTGAATGAATGCTCGAACAGTGCATATGTCTTTTGAATTTGTTGTCTATGAATGTTAAAATTGTTGGCTCTTGAAAGAATGATGAAAAAGGAGAAATGTTATTTGATGATCTGAAAAATCATAAAAATGATTTTTGAAGCAAGAAAAAGCAGTGAATAGAGAAAAGCTTGCGAAAAAAAAAATAGAGAAGGCGAAAAAAAAAGAAAGAAAAAGAAAAAAAAAGAAGCAAGCAGAAAAAGTCAATAGCCCTTAAAACCAAAAGGCAAGGGTAATAAAAAGGATCCAAGGCTTTGAGCATCAGTGGATAGGAGGGCCCAAAGGAATAAAATCCTGGCCTAAGCGGCTAAACCAAGCTGTCCCTAACCATGTGCTTGTGGCGTGAAGGTGTCAAGTGAAAAGCTTGAGACTGAGCGGTTAAAGTTGAGGTCCAAAGCAAAAACAGAGTGTGCTTAAGAACCCTGGACACCTCTAATTGGGAACTTTAGTAAAGCTGAGTCACAATCTGAAAAGGTTCACCCAATTATGTGTCTGTGGCATTTATGTATCCGGTGGTAATACTGGAAAACAAAGTGTTTAGGGCCACGGCCAAGACTCATAAAGTAGCTGTGTTCAAGAATCAACATACTGAACTAGGAGAATCAATAACACTATCTGAATTCTGAGTTCCTATAGATACCAATCATTCTGAACTTCAAGGGATAAAGTGAGATGCCAAAACTGTTCAGATGCAAAAAGCTACTAGTCCCGCTCATCTAATTGGAGCTAAGTTTCATTAATATTTGGAATTTATAGTATATTCTCTTCTTTTTATCCTATTTGATTTTTAGTTGCTTGGGGACAATCACATTTTAAGTTTGGTGTTGTGATGAGCGGATAATTTATACGCTTTTTGGCATTGTTTTTACATAGTTTTTAGTATGATTTGATTAGTTTTTAGTATATTTTTATTAGTTTTTAATTAAAATCACATTTCTGGACTTTAGTAGGAGTTTGTGTATTTTTCTGTGATTTCAGGTATTTTCTGACTGAAATTGAAGGACTTGAGCAAAAATCTGATTTAGAGGCTGAAGAAGGACTGCAGATGCTGTTGGATTCTTACCTCCCTACACTCAAAGTGGATTTTCTGGAGCTACAAGAGTCCAAATGGTGCGCTCTTAACTGCGTTGGAAAGTAGACATCCAGGGCTTTCCAGAAATATATAATAGTTCATACTTTGCCCAAGTTTAGATGACGCAAACTGGCGTTTAACGCCAGCTTTCTGCCCTATTCTGGCGTTAAACGCCAAAAACAAGTTGCAAAGCAGAGTTAAACGCCAGAAACACGTTACAAACTGGCTTTCAACTCCAAGGAAGACCTCTACACGTGAAAGCTTCAACGCTCAGCCCAAGCACACACCAAGTGGGCCCGAAAGTGGATTTCTGCATCATTTACTCATTTCTGTAAACCCTAGTAACTAGTTTAGTATAAAAAGGACTTTTTACTATTGTATTTACATCTCTGGAAAGTCTTTGAATAATTTTGTGTTCTGAGATCACGTTTAGAGGGCTGGCCATTCGGCCATGCCTGGACCTTGTTCTTATGTATTTTCAACGGTAGAGTTTCTACACACCATAAATTAAGGTGTGGAGCTCTGCTGTTCCTCATGAATTAATGCAAAGTACTATTATTTTTCTATTCAACTCAAGCCTATTTCTTCTCTAAGATATTCATTCGCACACAAGAACACGATGAATGTGATGATTATGTAACGCTCATCAAAATTCTCACTTATGAACGCGTGCCTGACAAACACTTCCGTTCTACATGAAAGCAAGCTTGAATGCATATCTCTTAGCCTCCTGATCTACGATCAGAGTCTTCGTGGTATAGGCTAGAATTATTGGTGGCCATTCTTGAGATCCGGAAAGTCTAAACCTTGTCTGTGGTATTCCGAGTAGGATCTGGAAAAGGATGGCTGTGACGAGCTTCAAACTCGCGAGTGCTGGGCGTAGTAATAGATGCAAAAGGATCACTGGATCCTATTCCAGCATGATCGAGAACTGACAGATGATTAGCCATGCGGTGACAACGTATTTGGACCATTTTCACTGAAAGGACGGGATGTAGCCATTGACAACGGTGATGCCCAATATACAGCTTGCCATGGAAAGGAGTATGAATGATTGGATGAAAGCAGTAGGAAAGCAGATGTTTAGAAGGAATAAAAGCATCTCCATACGCTTATCTGAAATTCTCACCAATGAATTACATAAGTATTTCTATCCTATTTTACATTTTAATTATTGTTTAATTATCAAATCTTCATAACCAATTGAATCCAGCTGACTGAGATTTACAAGGTGACCATAGCTTGCTTCAAACTGACAATTTTCGTGGGATCGACCCTTACTCACGTAAGGTTTATTACTTGGACGACCCAGTGCACTTGCTGGTTAGTTGTGCGAAGTTGTGACAAATAATTAAGATTATGAACGTGCGTATTCAGTTTTTGGCGCCGTTACCAAGGAATGAACGATCACGATTTCGTGCACCAATCCCCTAATCCATACAGGGTGTCAAGGTAGGCTCTCAACTCCTTCTCATCCAACCCCAGCTTGTCAAATGCTGGTTTGAAGAGGATCTCGGCTGAGCTTCCCTGGTCCACCAGAGTTCTATGAAGATGAGCATTGGCAAGGACCATGGTTACCACTACCGGATCGTCATGTCCAGGCAAGATTCCTTGTCCATCTTCTTTGGTAAATGAGATAGTGGGAAGATTGGGAACCTGGCCCCCGACCTGGTAGACTTCCTTCAAATGCCTTTTGCGAGCCGACTTTGTGAGGCCGCCTCCCCCGAATCCCCCCGAGATCATATGTATGTGTCTTTCTGGGGTTTGTGGGGGTGGATCTCTCCGGTCCTTGTCGTCTCGCTTCCTTTTCCCCTGATAGTCCGACCTTTCCATCAGATATTTATGGAACCGACCTTCTCTGGCCAACTTTCTATCACATTTTTAACGTCGTAACAATCATTTGTTGAGTGACTATATAGCTTATGGTACTCACAATAGTCGCCACGACTTCCTCCCTTTTTGTTTTTGATGGGTCTAGGGGGAGGTAGTCTTTCAGTATGGCAGATTTCCCTGTAAACATCAACTAGGGAAACTCTCAGAGGAGTATAAGAGTGATATCTCCTAGGCCTTTCGGAGACGACTTCCTCTTTTTTCTTTGGCTTTCTTTCTTTCTCTTTTGATGAGTTAGAGTGCCCAGGTTGCCAACTCAGTTCTCACAATCTGGAATTTTCCTCCATGTTGATGTACTTTTCAGCTCTTTCTTGTACATTGATGAGCAGATAATTTATATGCTTTTTGGCATTGTTTTTACATAGTTTTCAGTATAATTTAGTTAGTTTTTAGTATATTTTTATTAGTTTTTAAATAAAAATCACATTTCTGGACTTTACTATGAGTTTGTGTATTTTTCTGTGATTTCAGGTATTTTCTGGCTGAAATTGAGGTACTTGAGCAAAAATCAGATTCAGAGGTTGAAAAAGGAATGCAGATTCTGCTGGATTCTGACCTCCCTGCACTCAAAGTGGATTTTCTGGAGCTACAGAACTCCAAATGGTGCACTCTTAATTGCGTTGGAAAGTAGACATCCAGGGCTTTCCATCAATATATAATTGTCCATACTTTGTCCGAGTTTAGACGACGCAACCTGGCGTTCAACGCCAGTTCCATGCTGCATTCTGGAGTTAAACGCCAGAAACAGGTTGCAAAGTGGAGTTAAACGCCAGAAACAGGTTACAAACTTGCGTTCAACTCCAAGAAAAGCCTCTACATGTGTAAAACTCAATGCTCAGCCCAAGGACACACCAAGTGGGCCCCAGAAGTGGATTTCTGCATCATTTACTCATTTCTGTAAACCCTAGTAACTAGTTTAGCATAAATAGGACTTTTTACTATTGTATTTACATCTTTAGTTTCATCTTTAGATCACGTTTGGGGGCTGACCATTCGGCCATGCCTGAACCTTCATCACTTATGTATTTTCCACGGTAGAGTTTCTACACACCATAGATTAAGGTGTGGAGCTCTGCTGCTCCTCATGAATTAATACAAAGTACTATTATTTTTCTATTCAATTCAAGCTTATTCCGATTCTAAGATATTCATTCGCACCTCAATATGAATGTGATGATCGTGACAGTCATCATCATTCCCAACCTATGAACGCGTGCTTGATAACCACTTCCGTTCTACCTTAGATTGAATGAGTATCTCTGGGATTCCTTAATCAGAATCTTCGTGGTATAAGTTAGAATCCATGGATGGCCATTCTTGAGATCCGAAAAGTCTAAACCTTGTCTGTGGTATTCCGAGTAGGATCTGGGAAGGGATGGCTGCGACGAGCTTCAAACTCGCGAGTTCTGGGCGTAGTATGGTACGCGGAATCGTGATTACACTTTAATTATGTAAAGTTCATTGCTCTTTCTTTCCCTGGAAATGGCGCCAAAAACATGATGCCAAAATCACGGTTCACAACTCCGTGTAACTGACCAGCAAGTGCACTGGGTCGTCCAAGTAATACCTTACGTGAGTAAGGGTCGAATCCCACGGAGATTGTTGGTATGAAGCAAGCTATGGTCACCTTGCAAATCTCAGTTAGGCAGATATAAATTGATAATGGTGTTTTCGAATTTAATATAATAAAATATGAATAGAAATACTTATGTAATTCATTGGTAGGAATTTCAGATAAGCGAATGGAGATGCTTTCATTCCTCTGAACCTCTGCTTTCCTGCTATCTTCATCCAATCAGTCTTACTCCTTTCCATGGCTGGCTTTATGTGATACATCACCACTGTCAATGGCTACTTTCGGTCATCTCTCGGGAAAATGATCCAATGCCTTGTCACGGCACGGCTAATCATCTGGAGGCATCACCCTTGTCAATGGCTTCATCTTATCCTCTCAGTGAAAATGGTCAACGCACCCTGTCACGGCACGGCTATTCATCTGTCGGTTCTCGATCATGCTGGAATAGGATTTACTATCCTTTGCGTCTGTCACTAACGCCCTGCAATCGCGAGTTTGGAGCTCGTCATAGTCATTCATTCATTGAATCCTACTCGGAATACCACAGACAAGGTTTAGACTTTCCGGATTCTCTTGAATGCCGCCATCATTCTAGCTTATGCCACGAAGATTCTGATTAAGAGATCTAAGAGATACTCATTCAGTCGAAGGTAGAACGGAAGTGGTTGTTAGGCACACGTTCATAGGGAATGATGATGATTGTCACGTTCATCACATTCAGATTGAAGTACGAATGAATATCTTAGAAGAGAAATAAGATGAATTGAATAGAAAATAGTAGTACTTTGCATTAACCTTTGAGGAGCAGCAGAGCTCCACACCTTAATCTATGGAGTGTAGAAACTCTACCGTTAAAAATACATAAGTGAAAGGTCTAGGCATGGCCGAGATGGCCAGCCCCCAAAACGTGATCACAGGATCAAAATACAATCCAGGATGGTTAAAAAGACTAGTAAAATGTCCTATTTATAATAAACTAGCTACTAGGGTTTACATGAGTAAGTAATTCATGCATAAATCCACTTCCGGGGCCCACTTGGTGTGTGCTTGGGCTGAGCTTTAACTTTCCACGTGCAGAGGCCATTTGTGGAGTTGAACGCCAGGTTTTGATCCATTTTTGGCGTTCAACTCTAGTTTTGGATCCTTTTCTAGCGCTGGACGCCAGAATTGGGCAGAGAGCTGGCGTTGAACGCCAGTTTGCGTCGTCTATTCTTGGCCAAAGTATGGACTATTATATATTGCTGGAAATCCCTGGATGTCTACTTTGAGTGTAGGGAGGTCAGAATCCAACAACATCAGCAGTCCTTCTTCAACCTCTGAATCTGATTTCTGCTCAAGTCCCTCAATTTCAGCCAGAAAATACCTGAAATCAAAGAAAAACACACAAACTCATAGTAAAGTCCAGAAATGTGAATTTAACATAAAAACTAATGAAAACATCCCTAAAAGTAACTAGATTCTACTAAAAACATAGTAAAAACAATGCCAAAAAGCGTATAAATTATCCGCTCATCACAACACCAAACTTAAATTGTTGCTTGTCCCCAAGCAACTGAAAATCAAATAGGATAAAAAGAAGAGAATATACTATAAATTCCAAACTATCAATGAAACATAGCTCCAATCAAATGAGCGGGACTTGTAGCTTTTTGCCTCTTGAATAGTTTTGGCATCTCACTTTATCCATTGAAGTTCAGAATGATTGGCTTCTATAGGAACTCAGAGTTCAGATAGTGTTATTAATTCTCCTAGTTCAGTATGATGATTCTTGAGCACAGCTTCTTTATGAGTCTTGGCCATGGCCCTAAGCACTTTGTTTTCCAGTATTACCACCGGATACATAAATGCCACAGACACATAATTGGGTGAACCTTTTCAGATTGTGACTCAGCTTTGCTAAAGTCCCCAATTAGAGGTGTCCAGGGTTCTTAAGCACACTCCCTTTTTTTTTTTTGCTTTGGACCTTGACTTTAACCGCTCAGTCTCAAGTTTTCACTTGACACCTACACGCCACAAGCACATGGTTAGGGACAGCTTGGTTTAGCCGCTTAGACCAGGATTTTATTCCTTTAGGCCCTCCTATCCACTGATGCTCAAAGCCTTGGGATCCTTTTTATTACCCTTGCCTTTTGGTTTTAAGGGCTATTGGCTTTTCGCTCTTGCCTCTTGTTTTTAAGAGCTTTTGGCTTTTTCTGCTTGCTTTTTCTTTTTCTTTCTATTTTTTTTCGCCTATTTTTTTTTCCTGCAAGCTTTGTTCTTTGCTGCTTTTTCTTGCTTCAAGAATCATTTTTATGATTTTTCAGATTATCAAATAACATGTCTCCTAGTCATCATTCTTTCAAGAGCCAATATATTTAACATTCTTAAACAACAACTTCAAAAGACATATGCACTGTTCAAGCATACATTCAGAAAACAAGAAGCATTGTCACCACATCAATATAATTAAGCTAAGTTCAAGGATAAATTCGAAACTCATGTACTTCTTGTTCTTTTGAATTAAAACATTTTTCATTTAAGAGAGGTGATGGATTCATAGGACATTCACAACTTTAAGACATAGTTACTAACTACTAATGATCATGTAATGAAGACACAAACATAGATAAGCACATAACATAGAAAACAAAAAAAACAGAAGAAATAAGAACAAGGAATGAATCCACGTTAGTGATGGTGGTGTTTCCTTCTTGAGGAACCAATGATGTCCTTGTGCTCTTCTATGTCTCTTCCTTGTCTTTGTTGCTCCTCCCTCATTGCTTTTAGATCTTCTCTGATTTCATGAAGGATGATGGAGTGCTCTTGATGTTCCACCCTTAGTTGCTTCTAGTAATTGTGTGGAAGAAAATGTATCCCCTGAGGTATCTCAGGGATCTCTTGATTTGCAGTCAAATGTTCTACCACTGAGCTATAAACCCTTGATGGAAGCTTTTGTCTTCCCTTTCCTCTTTCTAGAGGTTTCTCTGGCCTTAGGTGCCATCAATGGTTATGGAAAAAACAAAAAAGCTATGCTTTTACCACACCAAACTTAGAATGTTGCTCGCCCTCGAGCAAAAGAAGAAAGAATAGAAGAATAAGAAGAAGATATGGAAGAGATGGATGGGAGGGTGTATTCGGCCATATGGGTGGGATTGGGTGGGAGAGAGATGTTGAATTTTGAAGGTAGTGGGTGTATGGATGTGAGTGGTAAATGGAAAACAGAAGGGATGATCATGAATGGAAAGAGAGATGATGAGGTAGGTGGGGATCCTGTGGGGTCCACAGATCCTGAGATGATCCTGTGGGGTCCACAGATCCTGAGATGATCCTGTGGGATCCACAGATCCTGAGGTGTCAAGGCATTTACATCCCTGCACCAATTAGGCATGTAAAATGCCCTTGCACACAACTCTGGGCGTTCAGCGCCAGGTTGGTGCCCATTTTGGGCGTTCAACGCCCATTTGTTGCCATTTCTGGCGTTGAACGCCAGAACCATGCTTGTTCTGGGCGTTCAGCGCCAGAAACATGCTCTGTTCTGGCGTTGAACGCCAGGCAGATGCTCCTCCAGGGTGTGATTTTTCTTCTACTGTTTTTGATTCCATTTTCAATTTTTATTTTTATTTTGTGACTCCACATGATCATGTACCTAATAAAACATGAAAAACAAAAACAAAATTAGATAAATAAACATTGGGTTGCCTCCCAACAAGCGCTTCTTTAATGTCAATAGCTTGACAGTGGGCTCTCATGGAGCCTCACAAATGTTCAGAGCATTGTTGAAACTCTCCAACACCAAACTTAGAGTTTGGATATGGAAGTTCAACACCAAACTTAGAGTTTGGTTGTGGCCTCCCAACACCAAACTTAGAGTTTGACTGTGGGGGCTTGGGGTGACTCTGCTTTGAGAGAAGTTTTTCATGCTTCCTCTCCATGGTTGCAAAGGGAGATCCTTGAGTTTTAAACACAAGGGAGTCCTCATTCCATTGAGGGACTAGTTCACCTCTGTCAACATCAATCACAGCTCTTGCTGTGGCCAGGAAAGGTCTTCCTAGGATGATGGATTCATCCTCTTCCTTTCCAGTATCCAGGACTATGAAATCAGCAGGGATGTAAAGGCCTTCAACCTTTACTAACACGTCTTCTACTTGTCCATATGCCTGTTTTCATGAATTGTCTGCCATCTCTAATGAGACTTTAGCAGCTTACACCCCATAGATTCCCAGTTTCTCTATTACAGAGAGGGGCATGAGGTTTATTCCTGAACCAAGGTCACACAGAGCCTTAAAGATCATGGTGCCTATGGTACAAGGTATTATGAACTTTCCAGGATCCTGTCTCCTCTGAGGCAATGTCAGTTGATCTAGATCACTTAGTTCATTGGTGAACAAGGGAGGTTCATCTTCCCAAGTTTCAATACCAAATAATTTGGCATTCAGCTTCATGATTACACCAAGGAACTTGGCAGCTTGCTCTTCAGTAACATCCTCATTCTCTTCAGAAGAGGAATACTCATCAGAGCTCATGAATGGCATAAGGAAGTTCAATGGAATCTCTATGGTCTCTAGATGAGCCTTAGAGTCCTTTGGTTCCTCAGAGGGAAGCTCCTTATTGATCACTGAACGTCCCAAGAGGTCTTCCTCCTTGGGATTCACGTCCTCCTCTCCCTCTTTGGGTTCGGCCATGGTGCTTATGTCAATGGCCTTGCACTCTCCTTTTGGGTTCTCTTCTGTATTGCTTGGGAGAGTACTAGGAGGGATTTCAGTGATCCTCTTACTCAGCTGGCCCACTTGTGCTTCCAAATTTCTAATGGAAGACCTTGTTTCATTCATGAAACTCACAGTGGCCTTGGACAGATCAGAGACTAAGTTTGCCAAATTAGAAGTATTTTGTTCAGAGTTCTCTGTCTGTTGCTGAGTGGATGATGGAAAAGGTTTATTATTGTTAAACCTGTTTCTTCCACCATTATTAAAGCCTTGTTGAGGCTTTTAATCCTTCCATGAGAAATTTGGATGATTTCTCCATGATGAGTTATAGGTGTTTCCATAAGGTCCAGCTAAGTAATTCACTTCTGCTATTGCAGGATTTTCAGGATCATAAGCTTCTTCTTCATAAGAAGCCTCTTGAGTACTGTTGGATGCAGCTTGCATTCCATTCAGACTCTGAGAGATCATATTGACTTGCTGAGTCAATATTTTATTCTGAGCCAATATGGCATTCAGAGTATCAATCTCAAGAACTCCCTTCTTCATAGGCGTCCCATTACTCACAGGATTCCTCTCAGAAGTGTACATGAACTGGTTATTAGCAACCATGTCAATGAGTTCTTGAGCTTCTGCAGGAGTTTTCTTTAGGTGAATGGATCCACCTGCAGAAGTGTCCAGTGACATCTTTGATAGCTCAGATAAACCATCATAGAATATATCCAGGATGGTCCATTCTGAAAGCATGTCAGAAGGACACTTTTTGGTCAGCTGTTTGTATCTTTCCCAAGCTTCATAGAGGGATTCACCATCTTTTTGTTTGAAGGTTTGAACATCCACTCTAAGCTTGCTCAGCTTTTGAGGAGGAAAGAACTTGGCTAAGAAAGCCGTGACCAGCTTATCCCAAGAGTTCAGGCTATCTTTAGGTTGAGAGTCCAACCATATTCTAGCTCTGTCTCTTACAGCAAAAGGGAAAAGCATGAGCCTGTAGACTTCAGGATCTACTCCATTAGTCTTAACAGTATCACAGATCTGCAAGAATTCAGTTAAGAACTGAAAAGGATCTTCAGATGGAAGTCCATGAAACTTGTAGTTCTGCTGCATCAGAGAAACTAATTGAGGTTTAAGCTCAAAATTGTTTGCTCCAATGGCAGGAATGGAGATTCTTCTTCCATGTAAATTGGAATTAGGTGTAGTAAAGTCACCAAGCATCTTCCTTACATTATTATTATTTTCGGCTGCCATCTCCTCTTCCTGTTCGAAAATTTCTGACAGGTGCTTGCTAGTTTGTTGTAATTCAGCTTCTCTTAGTTTTCTCTTCAGAGTCCTTTCAGGTTCTGGATCTGCTTCAACAAGAATATTCTTGTCCTTGCTCCTGTTCATATGACAAAGAAGAGGGCACAGAAAAATAATAATAATAGAGATCCCTTTTTTTTTTTGAGTAAGGGAGAGATGTTAGTAGATGAATAAACAAATAGAAGGAGATGAGAGAGAAGAAAATTTTCGAAAATTATTTTTGAAAAAGGAGTGAGTGATTTTCGAAAATGGTTTTTGAAAAAGGTTAGTAATTTTCGAAAATTAAAATTAAAAATTGAAATAATTAGTTAATTAAAAAGAAATTTTGAAAAAGAGGGAAGATATTTTCGAAAATGAGAGAGAGAGAATTAGTTAGGTGGTTTTGAAAAAGATGAGAAACAAACAAAAAGTTAGTTAGTTAGTTGAAACAAATTTTGAAAAGATAAGAAGTTAGGAAGTTAGAAAAGATATTTTGAAATCATATTTTTGAAAAAGATAAGATAAAAAGGTATTTTTGAAAAGATATGATAGAAATTAGTTTTTGAAAAAGATTTGATATTTAAAATCTCAATTAATGACTTGATTCACAAGAAATCACAAGATATGATTCTAGAATTCAAAGTTTGAATCTTTCTTAACAAGTAAGTAACAAACTTGAAATTTTTGAATCAAAACATTAATTGTTATTGTTATTTTCAAAAATTTGGTATAAAAATAAGAAAAAGATTTTTGAAAAATATTTTTAGAATTTTCGAAAATAACTAAGAAAAATGAAAAAGATTTGATTTTTGAAAAAGATTTTGAAAAAGATAAGATTTTAAAATTGAAAATTTGATTTGACTCATAAAAACAACTAGATTTTAAAAATTTTTGAAAAAGTCAAATCTAATTTTCGAAATTTTGAGAGAAAAAAGGAAAGATATTTTTTTTTTTTTTTTTTGAATTTTTATGATGAGAGAGAAAAACAAGAAAAATGATGCAATGCATGAGAATTGTAGATCAAAACATGTGATGCATGCAAGAATGCTATGAATGTCAAGATGAACACCAAGAACACTATGAAGATCATGATGAACATCAAGAACACATTTTTGAAAAATTTTTAATGCAAAGAAAACATGCAAGACACCAAACTTAGAATTCTTTAATGCTTAGACACTAAGAATTCAAGAATGCATATGAAAAACAAGAAAAGACACAAAACATGCAAATGCAAAGATCAAACAAGAAGACTTACCAAGAACAACTTGAAGATCATGAAGAACACTATGAATGCATGAGAATTTTCGAAAAATGCAAGATGCACATGCAATTGACACCAAACTTATAACATGACTCAAGACTCAAACAAGAACACAAAAATTATTTTTGATTTTTATGATTTTCTAAATTTTTTTGTATTTTTTTTGAAAATTATTTGAAAAACAAAAATAAGGATTCCAAAATTTTTAATATGAATTCCAGGAATCTTGCCATGTTAGTCTTAAAGCTCCAATCAAAGGGTCGGGCATGGCTTAATAGCCAGCCAAGCTTTAGTATGTAACTCAGACATGACACGCCTGACATACCCTATCCAGAAGGATTGGGCATGACTCCACTGAGGTGATTAGTTGAAGGCCAATCCCAAAGCAGTTTGGGTATGGCTTTACAGCCAGATAGGATTCAACATGTTACCATGAAACTCTAGAATTCATTCTTAAAAGTTTTGAAGCCATAGAATAATTTATTTTTGAAAACATTATTTTTATTATTTTTTTTTTCGAAAACAAAAGAAAAAAAAATTTTTTTGAAAGATTTTTGAAAAATTTTTGAAAACAAAACAAAAAGAAAGTTACCCAATCTGAGCAACAAGATGAACCGTCAGTTGTCCAAACTCGAACAATCCCCGGCAACGGCGCCAAAAACTTGGTACGCGAAATCGTGATTACACTTTAATTATGTAAAGTTCATTGCTCTTTCTTTCCCTGGAAATGGCGCCAAAAACATGATGCCAAAACCACGGTTCACAACTCCGTGTAACTGACCAGCAAGTGCACTGGGTCGTCCAAGTAATACCTTACGTCAGTAAGGGTCGAATCCCACGGAGATTGTTGGTATGAAGCAAGCTATGGTCACCTTGCAAATCTCAGTTAGGCAGATATAAATTGATAATGGTGTTTTCGAATTTAATATAATAAAATAGGGATAGAAATAATTATGTAATTCATTGGTAGGAATTTCAGATAAGCGAATGGAGATGCTTTCATTCCTCTGAACCTCTGCTTTCCTGCTATCTTCATCCAATCAGTCTTACTCCTTTCCATGGCTGGCTTTATGTGATACATCACCACTGTCAATGGCTACTTTCGGTCATCTCTCGGGAAAATGATCCAATGCCCTGTCACGGCACGGCTAATCGTCTGGAGGCATCACCCTTGTCAATGGCTTCATCTTATCCTCTCAGTGAAAATGGTCAACGCACCCTGTCACGGCACGGCTATTCATCTGTCGATTCTTGATCATGCTGGAATAGGATTTACTATCCTTTTGCATCTGTCACTAACGCCCTGCAATCGCGAGTTTGGAGCTCGTCACAGTCATTCATTCATTGAATCCTACTCGGAATACCACAGACAAGGTTTAGACTTTCCAGATTCTCTTGAATGCCGCCATCATTCTAGCTTACGCCACGAAGATTCTGATTAAGAGATCTAAGAGATACTCATTCAGTCGAAGGTAGAACAGAAGTGGTTGTCAGGCACGCATTCATAGGGAATGATGATGATTGTCACGTTCATCACATTCAGATTGAAGTACGAATGAATATCTTAGAAGCGAAATAAGATGAATTGAATAGAAAACAGTAGTACTTTGCATTAATCTTTGAGGAGCAGCAGAGCTCCACACCTTAATCTATGGAGTGTAGAAACTCTACCGTTAAAAATAGATAAGTGAAAGGTCCAGGCATGGCCGAGATGGCCAGCCCCCAAAACGTGATCACAGGATCAAAATACAATCCAGGATGGTTAAAAAGACTAGTAAAATGTCCTATTTATAATAAACTAGCTACTAGGGTTTACATGAGTAAGTAATTCATGCATAAATCCACTTCTGGGGCCCACTTGGTGTGTGCTTGGGCTGAGCTTTAACTTTCCACGTGCAGAGGCCATTTGTGGAGTTGAACGCCAGGTTTTGATCCATTTCTGGCGTTCAACTCTGGTTTTGGATCCTTTTCTAGCGCTGGACGCCAGAATTGGGCAGAGAGCTGGCATTTAACGTCAGTTTGCGTCGTCTATTCTTGGCCAAAGTATGGACTATTATATATTGCTGGAAAGCCCTGGATGTCTACTTTACAATTCAGTTGGAAGCGCGCCATTTCGAGTTCTGTAGCTCCAGAAAATCCACTTTGAGTGCAGGGAGGTCAGAATCCAACAGCATCAGCAGTCCTTCTTCAACCTCTAAATCTGATTTCTGCTCAAGTCCGTCAATTTCAGCCAGAAAATACCTGAAATCACAAAAAAACACACAAACTCATAGTAAAGTCCAGAAATGTGAATTTAACATAAAAACTAATGAAAACATCCCTAAAAGTAACTAGATCCTACTAAAAACATACTAAAAACAATGCCAAAAAGCGTATAAATTACCCGCTCATCATAGTGACAGACGCAAAAGGATCAATGGATCCTATTCCAGCATGATCGAGAACCGACAGATGATTAGCCATGCAGTAACAGCGCATTGGACCATTTTCACTGAGAGGACAGGATGTAGCCATTGACAACCGTGATGCCTAACATACAGCTTGCTATAGAAAGGAGTATGAATGATTGGATGAAGACAATAGGAAAGCAGAGGTTCAGGAGGAACGAACGCATCTCTATACGCTTATCTGAAATTCTCACCAACGAATTACATAAGTATCACTATGTTTATTTTACATTTTATTTATCTTTTAATTATTAAATATCCATAATCCATTGAATCCGCCTGACTGAGATTTACAAGGTGACCATAGCTTGCTTCACGCCGACAATCTCCGTGGGATCGACCCTTACTCACGTAAGGTTTATTACTTGGACGACCCAGTGCACTTGCTAGTTAGTTGTGCGAAGTTGTGACAAAGAACTAAGATTATGAACGTGCGTAGTGAGTTTTTAGCGCCGTTACCAAGGAATGGAACCGTCACGATTTCTGCGTAGTGACTTGTCAATTGCATGCTTTTAACTTTTCTTAAATTTTTGAAGAACACATGCATTGAGTTTCTTTCTTGTTCTTCATGATCCTCAAGTTGTTCTTGACAAGTCTTCTTGTTTGATCTTCATATTTTCTTGTTTTGTGTCTTTTCTTGTTTCTCATATGCATTTTCAATTTGTTAGAGTCTCAACATTAAAAATTTCTAAGTTTGGTGTCTTGTATGTTTTTCTTTTCTTAAAAATTTTCAAAAATAAGTCTTGATGTTCATCTTGATCTTCAAAGTGTTCTTGGTGTTCATCTTGACATTCAAAGTGTTCTTGCATATTTTTCTTGTTTTGATTCATAATTTTCATGTTTTGAGTCTTTTTGATGTTTTTCTCTTTCATCATTAAAAATTCAAAAATCAAAAAAATATCTTTCCCTTTTTCTTCTCATCAAATTCAAAAATTTGAGTTGACTTTTTCAAAACTTTTTAAAATTTAGTTGTTTCTTATGAGTCAAATCAAATTTTCAATTTAAAAATTCTATCTTTTTCAAATCTTTTCAAAAAAATTCAAATCTTTCTCATTTTTCTTTTATGATTTTTGAAATTTTCAAAATGATTTTCGAAAATCTTTTTCTTATTTTTGTTTCATATTTTCAAAATTAATGCTAACAATTAATGTGATTGATTCAAAATTTTTAAGTTTGTTACTTGCCTAGTAAGAAAGGTTCAATCTTTAAACTCCAGACTCATATCTTTTTAGTTTCTTGTTAGTCAAGTAATCAACTTTAATTTCAAAATCAAATCTTTTTAAATATCTTTTTCAAATCTTTTTCAAATTAAGTTTCAATCACATCTTTTAAAAAAATCAATTTCAAAATCTTTTCTAACTTCTTTTCTAACTTCTTATCTTTTTAAAATTGATTTTCAAATCTTTTTCAAACTAATCCTATCTTTTTGTTTCAATCATATCTTTTTCAAAACTACCTAACTAATTCTCTCTCTAATTTTTGAAAATCACCTTCCTCTTTTTCAAAATTCCTTTTTAAATTAACTAATTGTTTTAAATTTAATTTAATTTGATTCAATTTTCCTTTCTTAATTTTTGAATTCTAATTTTAATTTTAAATTAAAAAAAAATATTTTTATTTTATTTTATTTTATTTTCAAAATTCATTCCCCCTCTCATCTTCTTCTAATTATTTTATTTATCTACTAACACTTCTCTTCTTCATCCCTCTATTCTTTTCCTCTTCTACTCACATAAAGGAATCTCTATACTGTGACATAGAGGATTCCATATTTTCTGTTCTCTTCTTTTTCATATGAGCAGGAACAAGGACAAAAACATTCTTGTTGAAGCTGATCCTGAACCTGAAAGAACTCTGAAGAGGAAGCTAAGGGAAGCTAAAGCACAACTCTCTGGAGAAAATCTGACAGAAATTTTCAAAAAAGAAGGAGGAATCGCCAAAAATAATAACAATACAAGGAACTGACCAAAAAGTGTCCTTCTGACATGCTTTCAGAATGGACCATCCTGGATATATTCTATGATGGTCTGTCTGAATTATCAAAGATGTCATTGGACCATTCTGCAGGTGGATCCATTCTCCTAAAGAAAATGCCTGCAGAAGCTCAAGAACTCATTGACATGGTTGCAAATAACCAGTTCATGTACACTTTTGAAAGGAATCCTGTAAGTAATGGGACGCCTCAGAGGAAAGGAGTTCTTGAAATTGATACTCTGAATGCCATATTGGCTCAGAATAAAATATTGACTCAGCAAGTCAATATGATCTCTCAGAGTCTGAATGGATGGAAGGAATCATCCAACAGTACTAAAGAGGCATCTTCTGAAGAAGAAGCTTATGATCCTGAAAACCCTGCAATAGCAGAGGTGAATTACATGGGTGAACCCTATGGAAACACCTATTCCATCATCCACTCAGTAACAGATAGAGAATTATGAGCATAATCCATCTAGCTTAGCAAATATAGTCTCTAATCTATCTAAGGCCACTGTGAGTTTCATGAATGAAACAAGGTCCTCCATTAGGAATTTGGAGGCACAAGTGGGCCAACTGAGTAAAAGAGTCACTAAAATCCCTCCAAGTACTCTCCCAAGCAATACAGAAGAAAATCCAAAAAGAGAGTGCAAGGCCATAGCCTTACATGATGTGGCCGAACCCAAAGAGGAGGAGGAGAACGTGAATCCTAGTGAGGAAGACCTCCTCGGACGTTCAGTGACTAATAAGGAGTATCCCTTTGAGGAACCAAAGGAATCTGAGGCTCATCTAGAGACCATAGAGATTCCATTGAACCTCCTTCTGCCCTTCAAGAGCTCTGATGAGTATTCTTCCTCTGAAGAGGATGAAGACATCACTGAAGAGCAAGTTGCTAAATACCTTGGTACAATCATGAAGCTGAATGCCAAATTATTTAGTAATGAGACTTGGGAAGATGAACCTCCCTTGCTCAGCAATGAACTAACTGCATTGGATAGGCAGAAATTACCTCAAAAGAAACAGAATCCAGGTAAATTCTTAATACCCTGTACCATAGGCACCATGACCTTTGAGAAGGCTCTGTGTGACCTGGGGTCAGGAATAAACTTAATGCCACTCTCTGTAATGGAGAAACTTGGGATCTTTGAGGTGCAAGCTGCTAGAATCTCATTAGAGATGGAAAACAACTCAAGAAAACAGACTTATAGACAAGTAAAGGACGTGTTAGTAAAGGTTGAAAGTGTTTACATCCCTGCAGATTTCATAATCCTAGACACTGGGAAGGATGAGGATAAATCCATCATCCTTGGAAGACCCTTCCTAGCCACAGCAAGAGCTGTGATTGATGTGGACAGAGGAGAATTGGTCCTTCAACTGAATGAGGACAACCTTGTGTTTAAGACTCAAGGATCTCCTTCTGTAACCTTGGAGAGGAAGCATGAAAAGCTTCTCTCACTGCAGAGTCAACCAAAGACCCCACAGTCAAACTTTAAGTTTTGTGTTGGGAGGCCGCAACCAAACTCTAAGTTTGGTGTTGAACCCCCACATTCAAACTCTAAGTTTGGTGTTGGGAGGTTCCAACCTTGCTCTGATTATCTGTGAGGCTCCATGAGAGCTCATTGTCAAGCTATTGACACTAAAGAAGCGCTTGTTGGGAGGCAACCCTATGTTATTTAATCATATCAATTTTATTTTCTTTTTGTTATTTTGTGTTTTATTAGGTTGATGATCATGTGAAGTCACAAAAACTACTGAAAAATCAAAAACAGAATGAAAAATAGCATTGAAAATAGCACACCCTAGAGGAGAGCAATCTGGCATTTAGACGCTAGAAACAAGCATCTGTCTGGCGTTTAACGCCAGAAACAGGCACCAAGCTGGCGTTTAATGCCCGAAACAAGCATCTGCCTGGCGTTAAACGCCAGAAAAAAGCTACATTTGGGCGTTTAACACCAGAAACAGGCAGCAGTCTGGCGTTAAACGCCAGGATTGCACAGCAAGGGCGTTTTACATGCCTAATTGGAGCAGGGATGTTAAGTCCTTGACCCCACTTGATCTGTGGACCCCACAGGATCCCCTCAGGATCTGTGGACCCCACAGGATCCCCAAATTTTTCTTCTCTCCTCTTCACACCTTTTCATAACTCTCTTCCCCAAATACCCTTCACCAATCACCTCAATCACTCTTTCCCATCACCTCTTCACCACTCACATCCATCCTCTCTTCCCCATAAACCCCACCTACCTTCAAAATTCAAACTAATTTCCCTCCCAAACCCAACCCTAATGGCCAAACCCTACACCCCCCCACTCCTATATAAACCCCTCACTCCTTCTTCATTTTCACACAACACAACCCTCTCTTCTTCTCTTTGGCCGAATACATCTTCTTCCCCCATCTCCTCAATTTTCTTCTTCTTCTACTACTTTCTTTCTTCTTTTGCTCGGGGACGAGCAAACATTTTAAGTTTGGTGTGGTAAAAGCATAGCTTTTTGTTTTTCCATAACCATTTATGGCACCCAAGGCCAGAGAAACCTCTAGAAAGAGGAAAGGGAAGGCAATTGCTTCCACCTCTGAGTCATGGGAGATGGAGAGATTCATCTTAAAGGTCCATCAAGACCACTTCTATGAAGTTGTGGCCAAGAAGAAAGTGATCCCAGAGGTTCCTTTCAAGCTCAAAAAGAATGAGTATCTAGAGATCCGACTTGAGATCCAAAGAAGAGGTTTGGAAGTTCTCACCAACCCCATTCAACAAGTCGGGATCCTAATGGTTCAAGAGTTCTATGCAAACGCATAGATCACTAGGAACCATGATCAAAGTGTGAACCCGAATCCAAAGCATTGGCTCACCATGGTTCGGGGGAAATACTTAGATTTCAGTCCGGAAAATGTAAGGCTAGCGTTCAACTTGCCAATGATGGAAGAGAATGCACGCCCCTACATAAGAAGTGTCAACTTTTATCAAAGGTTGGACCAAGTCCTCATAGACATATGTGAGGAAGGAGCTCAATGGAAAATTGACTCAAGAGGCAAGCCGGTTCAATTAAGAAGGCATGACCTCAAACCAGTGGCTAGGGGATGGCTAGAGTTCATTCAACGCTCAATTATTCCTACTAGTAACCGGTCTGAAGTTACTATAGACCGGGCCATCATGATCCATAGTATCATGATTGGAGAGGAGGTGGAAGTTCATAAGATTATACCTCAAGAACTTTACAAGGTGGCTGACAAGTCCTCCACTTGGGCAAGGTTAGCCTTTCCTCACCTCATATGCCACCTTTGTAATTCGGCTGGAATTGACATAGAGGGAGACATCCTCATTGAAGAGGACAAGCCCATCACTAAGGAAAGGATGGAGCAAATAAGAGATCATGGACCTCAGCAAGAGCATGAGGAAATTCCCCACCATGAAATCCCTGAGATGCTTCAAGGGATGCACTTTCCTCCACAAAACTATTGGGAGCAAATCAACACTTCCCTAGGAGAATGAAGCTCCAACATGGGACAACTAAGGATGGAGCACCAAGAGCATTCCATCATCCTCCATGAAACTAGAGAAGATCAAAGAGCTATGAGGGAGAAGCAACAAAGACAAGGAAGAGACATAGAGGAGCTCAAAAGCACCATTGGTTCTTCAAGAAGAGGAAGACGCTACCCTCACTAAGGTGGACTCATTCCTTAATCTGATTGTCTCTTTATTTTCTGTTTTTGGTTTCCATGCTTCATGTTTAATTATGTTTGTGTCTTTACTAGATGATCATTAGTGTTTAAGTGTCTATGTCTTAAAGCTATGAATGACCTATGACTCCATCACCTCTCTTAAATGAAAAGTGTTTTAATTACAAAAGAACAAGAAGTACAGGGTTTCGAATTCATCCTTGAAACTAGTTTAATTATTTTGATGTGGTGACAATACTTTTTGTTTTCTGAATGAATGCTTGAACAGTGCATATGTCTTTTGAATTTGATGTTTATGAATGTTAAATATGTTGGCTCTTGAAGAATAAGGAAAAAGGAGAAATGTTATTTGATAATCTGAAAAATCAAAAAAACGATTCTTGAAGCAAGAAAAAGCAGTGAATACAAAAGCTTGCAGGAAAAAAAAAGAAAGAAAAGAAAATGGCGAAAAAAAAAGGGAAAAGAAAAAGCAAGCAGAGAAAGCCAAAAGCTCTTAAAACCAAAAGGCAAGAGCAAAAAGCCAATAGCCCTTAAAACCAAAAGGCAAGGGTAATAAAAAGGATCCAAGGCTTTGAGCATCAGTGGATAGGAGGACCTAAAGGAATAAAATCTTGGCCTAAGCGGCTAAACCAAGCTGTCCCTAACCATGTGCTTGTGGCGTGAAGGTGTCAAGTGAAAACTTGAGACTGAGCGGTTAAAGTCAAGGTCCAAAGCAAAAAAAGAGTGTGCTTAAGAACCCTGGACACCTCTAATTGGGGACTTTAGCAAAGCTAAGTCACAATCTGAAAAGGTTCACCCAATTATGTGTCTGTGGCATTTATGTATCCGGTGGTAATACTGGAAAACAAAGTGCTTAGGGCCACGGCCAAGACTCATAAAGTAGCTGTGTTCAAGAATCAACATACTGAACTAGGAGAATCAATAACACTATCTGAACTTCGAGTTCCTATAGATGCCAATCATTTTGAACTTCAATGGATAAAGTGAGATGCCAAAACTATTCAAGAGGCAAGAAGCTACAAGTCCCGCTCATCTGATTGGAGCTAAGTTTCATTGATATTTTGGAATTTATAGTATATTCTCTTCTTTTTATCCTATTTGATTTTCAGTTGCTTGGGGACAAGCAACAATTTAAGTTTGGTGTTGTGATGAGCGGATAATTTATACGCTTTTTGGCATTGTTTTTACAGAGTTTTCAATATAATTTAGTTAGTTTTTAGTATATTTTTATTAGTTTTTAAATAAAAATTACATTTTTGGACTTTACTATGAGTTTGTGTATTTTTCTGTGATTTCAGATATTTTTTGGCTGAAATTGAGGGAGTTGAGCAAAAATCAGATTCAGAGGTTGAAAAAGGACTGCAGATGCTGCTGGATTCTAACCTCCCTGCACTCAAAGTGGATTTTCTGGAGCTACAGAACTCCAAATGGCGCACTCTCAATTGCGTTGGAAAGTAGACATCTAGGGATTTCCGGCAATATATAATAGTCCATACTTTTCTCGAGTTTAGATGACGCAAACTGGCATTCAATGCCAGTTCCATGCTGCATTCTGGAGTTAAACGCCAGAAACAGGTTGCAAAGTGGTGTTAAACGCCAGAAACAGGTTACAAACTGGCGTTCAACTCCAAGAAAAGCCTCTACATGTGTAAAGCTCAACGCTCAGCCCAAGCACACACCAAGTGGGCTCCGGAAGTGGATTTCTGCATCATTTACTCATTTCTGTAAACCTTAGTAACTAGTTTAGCATAAATAGGACTTTTTACTATTGTATTTACATCTTTAGTTTCATCTTTAGATCACGTTTGGGGGCTGGCCATTCGGCCATTCCTGAACCTTCATCACTTATGTATTTTCAATGGTAGAGTTTCTACACACCATAGATTAAGGTGTGGAGCTCTGCTGTTCCTCATGAATTAATACAAAGTACTATTGTTTTTCTATTCAATTCAAGCTTATTCCAATTCTAAGGTATTCATTCGCACCTCAATATGAATGTGATGATCGTGACAGTCATCATCATTCCCAACCTATGAACACGTGCTTGACAACCACTTCCGTTCTACCTTAGATTGAATGAGTATCTTTGGGATTCCTTAATCAAAATCTTCGTGGTATAAGTTAGAATCCATGGATGGCCATTCTTGAGATTCGGAAAGTCTAAACCTTGTCTGTGGTATTCCGAGTAGGATCTGGGAAGGGATGGCTGCGACGAGCTTCAAACTCGCGAGTGCTGGGCGTAGTGACAGACGCAAAAGGATCAATGGATCCTATTCCAGCATGATCGAGAACCGACAGATGATTAGTCATGCAGTGACAGCGCATTGGACCATTTTCACTGAGAGGACAGGATGTACCCATTGACAACTGTGATGCCTAACATACAGCTTGCTATAGAAAGGAGTATGAATGATTGGATGAAGACAATAGGAAAGCATAGGTTCAGGAGGAACGAACGCATCTCTATACGGTTATCTAAAATTCTCACCAATGAATTACCTAAGTATCACTATCTTTATTTTACATTTTATTTATCTTTTAATTATTAAATATCCATAATCCATTGAATCCGCCTGACTGAGATTTACAAGGTGACCATAGCTTGCTTCAAGCCGACAATCTCCGTGGGATCGACCCTTACTCACGTAAGGTTTATTACTTGGACGACCCAGTGCACTTGTTGGTTAGTTGTGCGAAGTTGTGACAAAGAACTAAGATTATGGACGTGCGTAGTGAGTTTTTAGCATCGTTACCAAGGAATGGAACCGTCACAATTTCTGCGCACCATACATCACTCAAGGAGGCGGGGTGCCTTTTAGATATGGACTAGGAGAAGGGGCCTTCTCGAAGTCCATTTACTAGCCCCATGATAACTGCTTCTTTGGGCAGGTCTTGAATCTCCATGCATGCTTTGTTGAATCTTTCCATGTAGTCCCGCAAAGACTCCCCGACTCCTGTTTTACCCCCAGGAGGCTCGGTGCGTGCTTTACTTTATCTTTCTGGATGGAGAACCGCATTAAGAACTTCCACGAGAAGTCTTCGAAGCTAGTGACTGACCTTGAAGGAAGGCTGTCGAACCACTTCATTGCTGCTTTCGACAAGGTGGTCGGGAAAGCTTTACAATGAGTAGCATCACAAGCGTAAGCCAGATACTTCCGACTTTTGAAGTTGCTTAGATGATGCTTCGGATCAGTTCTTCCATCATAGAGGTTCATATCAGGGCTTTTGAAGTTTCTTGAAACTTTTGCCCTCATTATGTCCTCACTGAACGGGTCTTCTCCTCCCAAGGGGGAATCTTCTTGGTCATTGCGGGAGTTCCGACTTTTGAGAGTGGATTCTAGCCTTAAGAACTTTTATTCTAGCTCTTTTCATCGTGATATCTCACTCCTTAAGTTTCTCTCCGCCTTCTACTGTCGCTCCAATTCCTGTTCCAGCTGCTCCAAGCGCTCTTGGTGGCCGTGGAATAGCCCCATCAAGTCGGTTGCATGGGGCAGTCCATCCTTTCCGGACTCGCGCCCATTAGAAAAGTTTGCTTTTGGATCTTTCAATCCTGAAGTACCCTCTCTGTTCGGATCGGCACCTCCCTGGTGGGTGGCCACATTCGCATCATTGTTTCCAGCGTCGAGATTCTCTTGCTCAGAATCAGACGCTGTATGACCATCTTCTGGTGAATTATCTGCCATTACTGGTTGATCTCTTGGGTCCCCGAAAACGGCGCAAATGTTACAGTGGGTAACCGGAGATTAATGGGCTGAACTCGCTGGGCTGGCCCTATCGTCTGAGGGAGGAAGCCTACGAGCAGGCTGGCGTTTAGGAGCCTCCTTCTGACTTGTAAGTGAGAATGAATGGGGGGCGGTACCTGCAAAGACACTCCAATGCTTAAGTCAGCAAGGGTCTAAGCAAGTTTAGAGAGTATTGGAATTTAGCGATACCTGAGGGGTGTCAGTGTATTGGTGCACGAATTGTGAATCACACTTTTCCCAACTCGTACCACTAACCAGCAAGTGAATTGGGTCGTCCAAGTAATACCTTACGTGAGTAAGGATCGAATCCCACGGAGATTGTTGGTTTGAAGCAATCTATGGTTATCTTGTAAATCTTAGTCAGGAAGTCAAATATGTTTATCAGTTGAATTGCAAATAAACAAGAGAGCATGGATTAAAGGTTACTTGTTATGCAGTAATGGAGAATATGTTGGAGTTTTGGAGATGCTTTGTCTTCTGAATCTCTGCTTTCCTCTGTCTTCTTGTTCACGCACGCACGTCCTCCTATGGCAAGCTGTGTGTTGGTGGATCACCGTTGTCAATGGCTACTTTGCATCCTTCCAGTGAAAACTATGCTCACGCGCTCTGTCACAGCACGGCTAATCACCGGTTGGTTCTCGATCCGGTTGGAATAGAATCCCTTGATTCCTTTGTGTTTGTCACTAACGCCCAGCCTTCAGGAGTTTGAAGCTCGTCACAGTCATTCAATCCTTGAATCCTACTCGGAATACCACAGACAAGGTTTAGACTTTCCGGATTCTCATGAATGCCGCCATCAATTCTAGCTTATACCACGAAGATTCTGATTAAGAGATCTAAGAGATACTCATTCAATCTGATATAGAACGGAGGTGGTTGTCAGGCACACGTTCATGGGTTGAGAATGGTGATGAGTGTCACGGATCATCACCTTCATCACAGTTAAGCGCGAATGAACATCTTAGATAGGAACAAGCGTGTTTGAATAGAAAACAGAAATACTTGCATTAATTCATCGAGACACAGGAGAGCTCCTCACCCCCAACAATGGAGTTTAGAGACTCATGCCATCAAAGGGTACAAAATTCAGATCTAAAATGTCATGAGATACAAAATAAGTCTCTAAAAGTTGTTTAAATACTAAACTAGTAGCCTAGGTTTACAAAAAATGAGTAAACTATGATGGATGATGCAGAGATCCACTTCTGGGGCCCACTTGGTGTGTGCTGGGGCTGAGATTTAAGCAATTCACGTGCAGAGGCCATTTGTGGAGTTGAACGCCAGTTTTTGTGCCAGTTTGGGCGTTCAACTCCAACTTTTGATCCTTTTCTGGCGCTGGACGCCAGAATTGGACAGAGAACTGGCGTTGAACGCCAATTTACATCATCTATCCTTGTGCAAAGTATGGACTATTATATATTGCTGGAAAGCCCTGGATGTCTACTTTCCAACGCAATTAGAAGCATGCCATTTCGAGTTCTGTAGCTCCAGAAAATCTATTTTGAGTGCAGGGAGGTTAGAATCCAACAGCATCAGCAGTCCTTTTTCAGCCTGAATAAGATTTTTGCTCAGCTCCTTCAATTTCAGCCAGAAAAATACCTGAAATTACAGAAAAATATACAACTCATAGTAAAGTCCAGAAATATGAATTTTTCCTAAAAACTAATGAAAATAGACTAAAAACTAACTTGAACATACTCAAAACTATATGAAATTAACCCCAAAAAGCGTATAAAATATCCGCTCATCACAACACCAAACTTAAACTGTTGCTTGTCCTCAAGCAACTAGACAAATCAAATAGAAGACTAATAGGTTGAGAAGCAATAATATCTCAGAGTTTTTGAGTGAAGCTCAGATTCTAATTAGATGAGCGGGACTAGTAGCTTTTTGCTTTTGAACAGTTTTGGCATCTCACTTTATCCATTGAAGCTCAGAGTGATTGGCATCTATAGGAACTTAGAATTCAGATAGTGTTATTGATTCTCCTATTTCAGTGTGATGATTCTTGAACACAGCTATTTTATGAGTCTTGGCCGTGGCCCTAAGCACTTTGTTTTCCAGTATTACCACCGGATACATAAATGCCACAGACACATAATTGGGTGAACCTTTTAGATTGTGACTCAGCTTTGCTAAAGTCCCCAATTAGAGGTGTCCAGAGTTCTTAAGCACACTCTTCTTTTTGCCTTGGACCTTGACTTTAACCGCTCAGTCTCAAGTTTTCACTTGACACCTTCACGCCACAAGCACATGGTTAGGGACAGCTTGGTTTAGCCGCTTAGACCAGGATTTTATTCCTTTAGGCCCTCCTATCCACTGATGCTCAAAGCCTTGGGATCCTTTTTATTTGCCCTTGCCTTTTGGTTTTAAGGGTCACTGGCTTTTTGCTCTTGCCTCTTGGTTTTAAGAGCTTTTGGCTTTTTCTGCTTGCTTTTTCTTTTTCTTTCTATATATATATATATATTTTTTTTTTCTGCAAGCTTTGTTCTTTGCTGCTTTTTCTTGCTTCAAGAATCATTTTTATGATTTTTTTCAGATTATCAATAACATGTCTCATGTTCATCATTCTTTCAAGAGCCAACATATTTAACAGTCTTAAACAACAAATTCAAAAGACATATGCACTGTTCAAGCATTCATTCAGAAGACAGAAAGCATTGCCACCACATTTAACTAATTAGAATTTCTCTTATTAAAACTCGAAATTTTATTGCCTTTTATTCAAAAGATCTACTACTTTATTCATGTTTGCTGATGATGAGAAAAATAAACTATAGCTTAATTGGAGATAAAATCAAAATAGATACTAATTACTACTATATGACTCCTAAGGTAAACTTCTATAAGGACACTGTCACAGAGTTAAGGCAGAAATTGGAAATTAACAACCTTTATTCTGGGGGAACGGGGGTTCCTCTGATCCTTGGGGTGCTTGGTCCTACAAGAGAAGACTTTTGGCGCTTCAATTCCCTTAAGTCACGCCCTTGCTCCTCTTGTTCTTTAAACATATAGGTCAGCATTTGACTGTGTTCCTTCTGTTCTTTTATTATTTGCTCCATAGCTTCCCGTATCTTGGTAACAGACGTCTCAAGATACCCCCAGTATTCAGATTGAGGGATTTCTGGAAGAAATTCTTGCGCTCTCTTCTTGATGGGATCATCATGTGCTTGTTGTTTTTCCATTGATGCTTTGGTGATTGGCTTCTCAACTGAGATATACTCAGTTATTCCCATCCTTACTCCAGCATCCTTGCAGAGCAGAGAAATCACGCTTGGATAAGCCAACCTGGCCTCTTTAGAATTTTTGTTAGCAATTTTGTAGAGTTCAGCTGAAATCAGCTGATGAACCTCCACTTCCTTTCCCATCATGATGCAATGGATCATCACTGCTCTTTTAACTGTGACTTCAGAACGGTTGCTAGTAGGCAACAGAGAATGCCCAATGAAGTCTAGCCATCCTCTGGCGACTGGTTTGAGATCCTCTGTCTTGAGTTGATTTGGGACACCCTTTGTGTTGGTGGTCCACCTGGCTCCAGGGACACATATGTCCTCTAGAATCTTATCCAGGCCCTTGTCTGCTCTCATCATCCTCCTGTTGAAGGAGTCTGGATCATCCTTCAGCTGAGGTAGCTTTAAGATCTCCCTGATCCTGTCAGGGTGGGTATGAACAATCTTTCCTCTGACCACGGTCCGATAGTCATAGAGAGCAGTCCCAGATAGTTTTTGCTTGTCAGTTTGCCACATATTAGCATAGAACTCCTGGACCATGTTCCTTCCCACTTTCGTTTCAGGATTAGCTAGGACTTCCCAGCTCCTGATTCGAATTTGCTCCTGGATCTCCGGGTATTCATCTTCTTTCAGATCGAATCTAACTTCCGGGATCACTGATCTCAGACCCATTATTTTGTTATAATGGTCCGAATGTTCTTTAGATAAGAACTTCCCTTGATTCCAAAGTGGTTTTGGAACGCTCTCTTTCTTGCCTCTTGGAGTGGGTTGTTTTCCTTTGGGGGCCATGATCTTAGTGATTGCGGATAAACACACCAAACTTAGAGGTTTGCTTGTCCTCAAGCAAAAGAAGAGAAAGGAGAGGGATAGAAGGAGGGCTAGGGGCAATTGTTGATGGGAGAGGAGGGAGGCCGAACTCAAATTTATAAGAGGGGGAGGGTGGGTTTTCGAAAAAAGAGACAAAGAGATGATAAAATGATTTATTTGGAAAAGATAAGATAGAAGATATGATAAGAGAAGATATAGTTTAAAATTGAGAGGATATGAAAGATTTTTGAGAAAGATAGATTTAATTTTTGATAAAGATAAAGTGGAGGTTTTGAAAAAGATATTGATGAGTTGAAAAAGATAGATTTGTAAAAGAAATTTTGAAAAGAGTTGGATTGAATTTGTAAAGATGCCTGGTGCTTATGGATTAAAATACATTTGATATTTTTAGTGGTAGGGTTTTTAGAAATTATGGAATTTAGAAATCAGGGTTCTTGACATGTTTATGTAAAATCATGCATTGAAGCATAAAATTTGAAATTAGAATGGAAAAACGTGTGGAAAAAATGAATTTGGCTCCTCCCTGCCTTCCTGGCGTTTGAACGCCCAAACACTGCCTGTTTTGGGCGTTCAGCGCCCAAATGCTGCTCTCCTGGGCGTTCAACGCCCAGTTGCTGCCATTACTGGCGTTCAACGCCCAGTGGGTGCCCATTTCTGGCGTTGAACGCCCAGATTGCTACCATTATTGGCGTTCAACGTCCAGTGGATGCCCATTTTGGGCGTTGAACGCCCAAAATACACTTTTACTGGCGTTTTCTTGCCAGTGAGCTCTTTTTCTCTGTTTTGTGTGCATATTCCTTCTGTAACCCTGTGAACTTATGCAATTGATTATTTACCTTGTTATCAATGAACTCTATATAAACAAGTAAAAATAAAAATAGAAATAGGGCAAAATGCTTAGAGGATTGATTCCCCATGGCTGGGTTGCCTCCCAGCAAGCGCTTCTTTATTGTCTTTAGCTGGACCTTGCTGAGCTTTTAATCTAGCTTCAGCCTTGAGCATTCTTGCTCAATGTTGCCTTCAAGATAATGCTTGATTCTCTGTCCATTGACAATGAACTTCTTATCAGAATCAATATCTTGAAGCTCCACATAACCATATGGTGATACACTTGTAATCACGTATGGTCCCCTCCACCGGGATTTTAGTTTCCCGGGGAATAGCCTGAGTCTAGAGTTAAACAACAGAACCTTCTGTCCTGGTTCAAAGATTCTAGATGACAGCTTTCTGTCATGCCACTTTTTTTATTTTTCTTTATAAAGCTTGGCATTTTCGAAAGCTGTGAATCTGAATTCCTCTAGCTCATTTAGCTGGAGCAATCGTTTTTCTCCTGCTAGTTTGGCATCAAAGTTTAGGAATCTGGTTGCCCAGTAGGCCTTATGTTCCAGTTCCACGGGCAGGTGACATGCCTTACCATACACGAGTTGGTATGGAGAGGTACCTATAGGGGTCTTGAATGCTGTCCTGTAAGCCCACAGAGCATCATCCAAGCTCCGTGCCCAATCCTTTCTACGGGTATTTACTGTCCGTTCCAGGATTCTCTTTAATTCTCTATTAGAGACTTCAGCTTGCCCATTGGTTTGTGGATGATATGGAGTGGCCACCTTGTGGCGAATTCCATACCGAACCATGGCAGAGTAAAGCTGTTTATTGCAGAAGTGAGTGCCCCCATCACTGATTAGTACTCTAGGGACACCAAACCTGCTAAAGATGTGTTTCTAGAGGAACTTCAGCACCGTTTTAGTATCATTGGTGGGTGTGGCAATAGCCTTAACCCATTTTGATACATAGTCAACCGCCACCAGAATATAAGTATTTGAGTATGATGGTGGGAAAGGTCCCATGAAGTCAATTCCCCATACGTCAAACAACTCAATTTCTAAGATTCCTTGTTGAGGCATGGCGTAACCATGGGGCAGATTACCAGCTCTTTGGCAACTGTCACAGTTACGTACAAACTCTCGGGAATCTTTATAGAGTGTGGGCCAATAGAAGCCACATTGGAGGACCTTGGTGGCTATTCGCTCACCTCCGAAATGGCCTCCATATTGAGATCCATGGCAATGCCATAGGATCCTCTGTGCCTCTTCTCTAGGCACACACCTACGGATTATTCCGTCTGCACATCTCTTAAAGAGATAAGGTTCATCCCACAAGTAGTACTTTGCATCAGTAATTAATTTCTTCTTTTGTATCCTGTTGTACTCCTTGAGTATGAACCTTGCAGCTTTATAGTTTTCAATATCGGCAAACCATGGTGCTTCCTGAATGGCAAATAAATGCTCATCAGGAAACGTCTCAGAGATCTCAAGAAAGGGGAGGGACGTCCTTTTCACTGGCTCTATCCGGGACAGATGATCAGCCACTTGGTTCTCTGTCCCTTTTCTGTCTCTTATTTCTATATCAAACTCTTGCAGAAGCAATACCCATCTGATGAGCCTGGGTTTTGAATCCTGCTTTGTGAGTAGATATTTAAGAGCAGCATAGTAAGTATACACAATCACTTTTGATCCTACTAAGTATGATCTGAACTTGTCAATGGCGTAAACCACTGCAAGTAATTCTTTTTCTGTGGTTGTGTAATTTTTCTGGGCATCATTTAGAATGCGACTGGCATAATAAATGACATGCAGAAGCTTGTCATGCTTCTGTCCCAATACTGCACCAATGGCATGATCACTGGCATCACACATTAGCTCAAATGGTAACGTCCAGTCTAGTGCATAAATGACTGGTGCTGTGACCAGCTTAGCTTTCAGCGTTTCAAACGCCTGCAGGCACTCTGTGTCAAACACAAATGGCGTGTCAGCAGCTAGCAGATTACTTAGAGGTTTTGCGATTTTTGAAAAATCCTTTATAAACCTCCTATAGAATCCTGCATGCCCCAGAAAGCTTCTGATTGCCTTAACATTGGTAGGTGGTGGTAATTTTTCAATTACCTCTATTTTTGCTTGATCCACCTCTATTCCCTTGTTTGAGATTTTATGCCCAAGGACAATTCCTTCAGTCACCATGAAGTGACACTTTTCCCAGTTTAAAACTAGGTTGGTCTCTTGGCATCTTTTCAGAACAAGTTTTAGGTGATCAAGACAGGAGCTGAATGAGTCTCCATATACTGAGAAGTCATCCATGAAGACTTCCAAAAATTTTTCCACCATATCAGAGAAAATAGAAAGCATGCATCTCTGGAAGGTTGCAGGCGCATTACATAGCCCAAATGGCATCCTTCTATAAGCAAACACTCCAGATGGACATGTGAATGCCGTTTTCTCTTGATCCTGAGGATCTACTGCAATCTGGTTATAGCCTGAGTAGCCATCCAAAAAGCAGTAATAATCATGACCTGCTAGTCTTTCTAGCATCTGGTCTATGAATGGTAAAGGAAAATGATCCTTTCTGGTGGCTGTATTGAGCCTTCTGTAGTCAATACACATGCGCCACCCTGTAACTGTTCTTGTAGGAACCAGTTCATTTTTTTCATTATGAATCACTGTCATGCCTCCTTTTTTTGGGACGACTTGGACAGGGCTCACCCAGGAGCTATCAGAAATAGGATAAATAATCCCAGCCTCTAGTAATTTGGTGACCTCTTTCTGCACCACTTCTTTCATGGCTGGATTGAGCCGCCTTTGTGGTTGAACCACTGGTTTAGCATTATCCTCCAATAAGATTTTGTGCATGCATCTAGCTGGGCTTATGCCCTTAAGGTCACCTATGGACCACCCAAGAGCTGTCTTGTGTGTCCTTAGCACTTGAATAAGTGCTTCCTCTTCCTGTGAATTTAAAGCAGAGCTTATGATCACTGGAAAAGTGTCACCTTCTCCCAGAAATGCATATTTCAAGGATGGTGGTAATGGCTTGAGCTTGGGTTTATGAGGTTTTTCCTCTTTCAGAAGAAATTTCAGAGGCTCCTTCATGTCCTCTGAATCCTCCGAATCAGGCTGAACATCTTTAAAGATGTTTTCCAACTCTGATTCGAGACTCTCAGCCATGTTGATCTCTTCTACCAATGAGTCAATAGGATCAACTTTCATGGCTTTGACAGCGTTCAACTTAAACTCATCATCATTGACTCTCAGGGTTATTTCCCTCTGTTGGACGTCAATGAGGGATCGTCCAGTTGCTAGGAAGGGTCTTCCTAGAATGAGAGTAGCACTCTTGTTCTCCTCCATTTCCAGCACAACAAAGTCAGTGGGAAAGGCGAATGGCCCAACTCTGACAATCATGTCTTCAATCACGCCTGATGGGTATTTAGTAGAACCATCAGCAAGTTGGAGACATATCCGGGTTGGTTTAACTTCTTCAGTTAAGCCAAGCTTTCTGATAGTGGATGCAGGTATTAGGTTGATGCTTGCCTCAAGATCGCATAAGGCTGTCTTGGTGCAATTACCTTCTAATATGCATGGTATCAGAAAACTCCCAGGGTCTTTAAGTTTTTCAGGAAAGCTTTTTAGAATGACTACACTGCATTCTTCAGTGAGGAGAACTCTTTCTGTTTCTCTCCAATCCTTCTTATGACTCAAGATCTCTTTCATGAACTTGGCATAAGAAGGTATTTGCTCAAGTGCTTCTGCAAATGGAATCTTTATTTCAAGAGTCCTGAGATAATCTGCAAAGCGAGCAAATTGCTTATCCTGCTCCTCTTTCCGGAGTTTTTGAGGATAAGGTATCTTGGCTTTATATTCTTCAACCTTAGTTGCTGCAGGTTTATTGCCTACAGAAGTGGTTGAAGAAGCCTTTTTAGAGGGGTTGTTATCAGCATTTGTGTGTGTCTGATCCCTCACTGGCGATTGAGTGCCAGAGTTAGAAGCTGGAGTGAAACTGGACGCCAGCTCCTTATCTGCTCCTGGCATCTGAACGCCAGAACTGTGCCCATTTTGGGCGTTCAGCGCCAGATCTTGCCCATTTTGGGCATTCAACGCCAGATCCTTGCCCATTTCTGGCGTTGAACGCCAGTCATGCCTTGTTTCTGGTGTTGAACGCCAGTCCTGAGCATGGTCTGGGCGTTCAGCGCCAGCCTTCCACCCATTTTCTGGCGTTTTAGTTCCAGAATTACTTTTCCCTGGGCTCTTACTGTCCTCAGGTGAATTTTGGGTGGTTTGCTCATTTCTTAGCTTTTTGCTGCCTTGAGGTGGGGTATTTAATGTTTTCCCACTTCTTAGTTGAACTGCTTGGCATTCTTCTGCTATTTGCCTTGACAGCTGCTGCTTTGTTTGCTTAAACTGTTCGTCCATATGTATATTAGCCATCCTTGTCTCTTGTAACCTTTCCTTGAATTCGGCTAACTGCTTTGTTAGAAAGTCCAATTGCTGATTGAATTCAGCAGCTTGTTTTACAGGACTGAGTTCAGCAGTTGCTGCCTTAACCTCTTCTTTCATGGAAGAGTCATTACTTAGGTACAGATGCTGATTCCTGGCAACTGTGTCAATGAGCTCTTGAGCCTCTTCAATTGTCTTTCTCATGTGAATAGATCCACCAGCTGAGTAATCAAGAGACATCTGAGCTCCTTCTGCAAGCCCATAATAGAAGATGTCTAACTGAACCCACTCTGAAAACATTTCAGAGGGGCATTTTCGTAGCATCTCTCTGTATCTTTCCCAGGCATCATAAAGAGATTCATTATCTCCTTGTTTAAAGCCTTGGATGTCCAGCCTTAGCTGTGTCATCCGTTTTGGGGGAAAGTACTGATTCAGGAATTTTTCTGTCAGCTGTTTCCATGTCTTTATGCTGGCCTTAGGTTGGTTATTCAACCACCTCTTAGCTTGATCTTTTACAGCAAATAGAAACAGTAATAGTCTGTAGACATCCTGATCTATTTCTTTATCATGTACTGTGTCAGCAATCTGTAGAAACTGTGCCAGAAACTCTGTAGGTTCTTCCTGTGGAAGACCGGAATACTGGCAACTTTGCTGCACCATGATAATGAGCTGAGGATTCAACTCAAAGCTACTGACTCCAATGGAGGGTATGCAGATACTACTCCCATATGAAGCAGTAGAGGGGTTAGAATATGACCCCAGAGTCCTCCTGGACTGTTCATTTCTGCTTAGGTCCATGATGGAGAAAGGGAGATGATGTAAAATATAAAAAATATTTTTATTTATTTATTTATATATTTATTTCGAAAATGAAATAAATTAAAATAAATAAAAATTCAGTGAAGATTTTCGAAAAACTGAGGAGAGAGAAAGTGGTTAGGAAGTTTTGAAAAAGATATGATGATTTTGAAAAAAAAAAATTAATTTTGAAATAAAAATCTGAATTTTTAGAAATATATTTCGAAAAATTGTTTTTAAAATAGAGAGAAAAGATATTTTTTATTTTTAAGAGGAAAGAGAAAAACAATAAGATGGCACAAGATTTAAAATATTTAGATCTAATGCTCCTTATTTTCGAAAATTTTGGAGGGAAAACACCAAGGAACACCAAACTTAAAAATTTTAAGATCAAGACACAAGAAAAACTCAAGAGCACTTTGAAGACTCACAAGAACACAAGAACATGAAGGACGAACACCAAACTTAAAATTTTTAGAAAACCAAAATAAATTTTCGAAAATTTTAAGAAAAATTAACAAGAAAACACCAAACTTAAAGTTTGGCACAGAATTTAGTAGAAAAATTATTTTTCGAAAAAGATTTTAAAAAGAAAATAAGGATTCTAAAATGTTAACACGACAATAATAAGAGACTCTAAACAAAAAAAGGAGAAATTTTTCCTAATCTAAGCAACAAAATAAATCGTTAGTTGTCCAAACACGAACAATCCCCGGCAACGGCGCCAAAAACTTGGTGCACGAATTGTGAATCACACTTTCCCCAACTCGTACCACTAACCAGCAAGTGCACTGGGTCTTCCAAGTAATACCTTACGTGAGTAAGGGTCGAATCCCACGGAGATTGTTAGTTTGAAGCAATCTATGGTTATCTTGTAAATCTTAGTCAGGAAGTCAAATATGTTTATCAGTTGAATTGCAAATAAACAAGAGAGCATGGATTAAAGGTTACTTGTTATGCAGTAATGGAGAATATGTTGGAGTTTTGGAGATGCTTTGTCTTCTGAATCTCTTCTTTCCTCTGTCTTCTTGTTCATGCACGCACGTCCTCCTATGGAAAGCTGTGTGTTGGTGGATCACCGTTGTCAATGGCTACCTTCCATCCTTCCAGTGAAAACTACGCTCACGCGCTCTGTCACAGCACGGCTAATCACCGGTTGGTTCTCGATCCGGTTGGAATAGAATCCCTTGATTCCTTTGCGTTTGTCACTAACGCCCAGCCTTCAGGAGTTTGAAGCTCGTCACAGTCATTCAATCCTTGAATCCTACTCGGAATACCACAGACAAGGTTTAGACTTTCCGGATTCTCATGAATGCCGCCATCAATTCTAGCTTATACCACGAAGATTCTGATTAAGAGATCTAAGAGATACTCATTCAATCTGATATAGAACGGAGGTGGTTGTCAGGCACACGTTCATGGGTTGAGAATGGTGATGAGTGTCACGGATCATCACCTTCATCACAGTTAAGCGCGAATGAACATCTTAGATAGGAACAAGCGTGTTTGAATAGAAAACAGAAATACTTGCATTAATTCATCGAGACACAGCAGAGCTCCTCACCCCTAACATGGAGTTTAGAGACTCATGCCGTCAAAGAGTACAAAATTCAGATCTAAAATGTCATGAGATACAAAATAAGTCTCTAAAAGTTGTTTAAATACTAAACTAGTAGCCTAGGTTTACAAAAAATGAGTAAACTATGATGGATGATGCAGAGATCTACTTCTGGGGCCCACTTGGTGTGTGCTAGGGCTGAGATTTAAGCAATTCACGTGCAGAGGCCATTTGTGGAGTTGAACGCCAGTTTTTGTGCCAGTTTGGGCGTTCAACTCCAGCTTTTGATCCTTTTCTGGCGCTGGACGCCAGAATTGGGCAGAGAACTGGCGTTGAACACCAGTTTATGTCGTCTATCCTTATGCAAAGTATAGACTATTATATATTTCTGGAAAGCCCTAGATGTCTACTTTCCAACGCAATTGGAAGCATGCCATTTTGAGTTCTGTAGCTCCAGAAAATCTATTTTGAGTGCAGGGAGGTCAGAATCCAACAGCATCAGCAGTCCTTTTTCAGCCTGAATCAGATTTTTGCTCAGCTCCTTCAATTTCAGCCAGAAAAATACCTGAAATTACAGAAAAACACACAACTCATAGTAAAGTCTAGAAATATGAATTTTTCCTAAAAAATAATGAAAATAGACTAAAAACTAACTAGAACATACTCAAAACTATATGAAATTAACCCCAAAAAGCATATAAAATATCCGCTCATCATGTATTTATAATGGTGAACCAATAACCACCGCTGAAGTAGTTCCACCTTTTAAGGAGGATAACTGCCCTTTTATCTTAGGAAAGTTGGGATATGGCTCCTAGAAGTGGGTTGAGAGATTTTAGGGGCAGTTACTTATTTGAGTGTTATCTGCCAACTAATCTTCGTTCCCGACTTCTTTGGACCAAGTCGTTACTGAGACCGACTTCTTTAAGAGAAGGTCGGTGACGAGTGAAAGCCAATCTTTGGACTGGGTTTCTTATTTGGGCCTTAGTGTTTGGGCCAAGGTATGAACAAGTGTATTCACATGCTTGCATATGATTGAGGCCATTATTTTATTAGCTCACTTACCCCAAATAGCCTACCCCTTCAATTACCTTTGGTAGCCACCTTGAGCCTTTTAATCCCCATTTGTTCTATATTTTACCACATCACTAGCCTTAAGCGGAAAAAAAATAATTAATTACCCCAATTGAATCTTTGGTTAGCTTAAGATAGATATTGTGTATCAACTAAGTGTGGGAAAGCTGTGGAAACATGGGTCAATAGGGAATGTGTTATGATAAAATATTAGGAATTTGGGTACCTACTCATGTGAGACCAGAAAAAAAAATTCCATATGCATTAATATGTTATGTTTACTTTTATATTTTTAATAAAAAAACCAAAAATATTCAATAAATAAATAAATAAATAAATAAGGGGACAAAATTACCCCAATGTTAAGTTAATGAAAGATCAATGCATATGTGATAAAATTAAGGAAAAGTTGATGCATGAGTATGAGATGCAAAAATAGGAATTTTGGGTAGCTAGGCATGATTTAAGAAGTATATAGAGTGTATATAGGTGAGAGCTTAGGTTAGTCAAGGATTCAATTTATAGCTCACTCAACCATATATATACCATCACCCTTACCTTATCCCCATTACAATCTTGAAAAGACCTCATGATGTTTGCATTGGTACATTAAATACTTGTTGATTGGTTAGGTAAAGAACAAAGTTTAGAAAGCATGACTAAAGAAAACTAGAGTGTATTACCCTATACACTTGAGTGATTAGAGTGCACACTACCAGTGAGGGCTCAATGCTTAATTCTATGGTCCCTGCTTTCATGAGCTGTCTACTTACAAGTCTACCTGTATTTACTGTATGATTTAAATTAATTATATCTGATTTATGTTTGTCTTGAAGAACTTATTTACTTTTAACCAAGTATATAGAATCATCTTAGCATATAGTTACATTCATACATAGGTTGCATTTCATGAGTTTTACTTTTCCCTATCTATTCTTTTGATCTCCTTGAGCATAGCATGAGGACATGCTAATGTTTAAGTGTGGGGAGTTTGATAAACCACTATTTTATGGTTTATCTTGTGCTCAATTGAGTGGTTTCATCAAGTCTTTGCACACTTATTCATACGAATTGCATGGTTTTACAATCCCTTCCTAGTTTTGTTTTATCATTGAGAACTTGCTTCCTAAGCCTTTAATTTGTGTATTTTAATTCTCCTTTATACCATTCGATACCGTGATCTGTGTGTTCAGTGTTCTCAGGCTTCATAGGGCAGGAATGGCTTAGAGGATGGAAAGGAAGTTTGCAGAAATGGAAGGAGCACAAGAAATAAAGGAGACAACCAGTGAGCATTGACGCGCACGCATGGCTCACGCGTGCGCGCAATCTGGAGATTTCACAGTGACGCCTGCGCGTACCTGACACGAACGCGTAGATTGGAATTCTGCAAGACGACGCGTGCGCGTACTCGACGCGTACGCGTGACATGCGAAGATGACTAGCGACGCGTGCGCGTGCTTGACGCGTACGCGTGACATGCGCGATCTGCAGAAATCACAGAAAACTCTGGGGGCGATTTTGGGCCGAGTTTGGACCCAGTTTTCGGCCCAGAAACACAGACTAGAGCCAGAGAATGAGCAGAGACTCGACAGAGATTCTCATTAGCGTAGTTTTAGTTTTAGTTTTGAATCTTGGAGAGAAATTATTCTTCCTCTCGGTTTTCTACACATTCATATTTTTAGTTTTACGCTTTTACTTTGGATATTGAGAAGAGTCATTACCTCCGTTGAAGTTATTATTCTAGTTTGTTTTCTTATTCCCTTACTCTTCCATATCCTTAATCTTTGTTTAGAGTTACAATTGGATTGTTTTTAGAATTTATTAATGCAAAGGATTACTTTTACTTTTAATTAACTCTCAGTCTCTCAGTTATTCTTTATCATGTCTTCCTTTTATTCCCATTTTAATTCTGTGCAAGTAATTTTCATGTCAATAGAGTAGACTCCCAACTTGACTTCGGGGTTGATTAAATGGAGACCCTAGAGTTGGAATGCTCAAATGATTAGTTAAATTGGAAGTTGTTGGCTAATTCTCTATTTACTAACGCTAGTTCTTCCCACGGGAGAGAATTAGTATTTGCGAATAAGAGTTAGCTCAATCACTTAACTTTCCTTTATTTAGTAAGGGTTAACTAAGTGAAAACAACAACTTCTTTATACTACACTTGAGAGAATTTCAACAAGGATAGAACTTCCAATTAATCATTCCCCCAGTCAAGGCTTTTTATTTTGAATATATAAATCTCTTTTAATTTTCATTGCGTTAATTTACAATTATTTATTTCTTGTCATTCAATCCTCAAAATTTCTCGAAAAACTCCTGATTAATAAGATAGCACTCTTTTGTCAACTCGTTGGGAGACGACTTGGGATTCATACTCCCAGTATTTTTATTCTGATTTTGTGACAACCTTTCTAAATTGATAAGTAGATTTTTGCTGGTTAAGAACTATACTCGCAACGTATTTCTTATATTAATTTCTTAATTGGCTGATTTCCGCCCGTATCATTCATGCATGATGAATCAAGATAAACATAACATTATTAAAGCAAAGTGTATAACAACAAGAACCAATTCAAGGTCAATAATTCTGACCAAAACCAGTTACAATTTTATCCCACATATGACATGTTCATGATCATGTATAAAATGTATAAAGACTACAAGCAAAAATACTATCACACAGTATCCAATAATTTAAAAATATATATATATATATAATTACACAAAGTCCAAGAGAAGACAAGAAAAACACAAAGGATTGGTGCAGAGCAAACAGAGAAGGAACCAAATCTAAAGCGAACAAAAACTAAAGCATGCAAACTAAAAAAAGGATGAGAAAAGAAACCAGCCAGCACAAGTATAACTTGTAGAAAATAAAAGCAACCATCACTAGGCTTTGTCTATAAACACACTAGAGATTGGTGAAATTAAAAAGCATCTACTCGAAGAACACATAAATTGCCTAAATAAACAGATTTGATTTGGAAAAGGGGCCACCTAATAAAAAACTAAAATACTTAGTTCTTATGGTGAACTAATTGGATCAAATTAAAGGAGCACATGATTTTAGGACAATGGACTGAAAAAATAAAGTAACTAGATTTAGTCACATAATGCTATTTGGGTAAAGCTAAACCAATAAATGAAAATGGAAACTGAAAAGAACAATCTATCTTTGTAGGTGAAAAGACAGTGTTGCTCAAGATATAGAGGAAGACATAAACAGCAAAATTAGGGATTGGGTAACCATTTCTGCTGAAATCAGTTCTGGACTTCGAGATGACAAAGCCTCTTATTTTTCTTAAAAAGATATTAAAAAAGAAATAGCAGTAACATGTATTTTATTTTATAGGAGCATTCGGATAACAAAATTTGACACCAATACTATTTCCTAGTTGCTTGAAAAGAGAAGTTAGAGTTTGAATAAATCTACCTTTTACCTTCACAAACAGTGGCTCATTTTCATCTATTTTATTCTTAGATGTAGCAGGTTCTAGTAGATTAATACCACTTTGATTTAACATCTTCGTCATTGAGACTTATTTGCTCCAAACCATTTTCTGAACTCAAGTTTATGTCTTCATTTTGTTTTCGTAGCTCTTCAAGGATTGATTGTCCAGAAATATTATGTTTAGGCTTCATAGTTTATTAAATGCCTGCGACACAAAGTCATAGACAGCATAAAAAAATTAAAAAAAAAGTCAAATAAAATAGTGAAACAAAATAGTTCATATAATTGAAACAGAAGAATTCAAACAACATAATAAGAGTTTTATAAATGTCTCTACATTTAACTAAATTAAACATTACTAAGCATAATACTAATACAGCATATTCATTAACTTAGTCATAGAGCATATTTAACTAGTCAAACTTAAAATCAGATTCAAAATATTTCAAAAGTTTCATCATTCATAATTAAAAGAAATCACTCAAATCCAACCATACTAAATCAATGATTTCTTGCTTAGAAACTGGTAAATATATATTTGGTCCAGTTAGATGATGTTCCTCTGATCTTATATAATCTCTTAAGTTTTAAACCCAAACATAAACATCAAAAGTAAAAAATCATACAACTAGATTCAAGAATATATGATCCATGAGGAATGCCGCAAAATAATGCCTCTCTTATGAGCAATGTGAATAAAGTTAACTATCTAACTGCTACTGAAAATTACAATTTGTGCTCTATGGTTGATAAATTATTTTGGGTCTTCATGGACAAGGTTTGATTAGTTTGCTGTGATCATGCAAGAGAAGATAACAACAATATAATAAAGACAAAGCTTAAATCAATTTTTCGATGGATAAAAGCAAATTTCTGTAGTAAATACAAATTTCTGAAAATATGAACAAATATATCCACTTTCAATATAGCTATTTTAATAGCAATAAATTTTATACCCTTTTTGGATTAGCATTCATTTTATATAATGTTATTTGTACTCTTTTTATGATTTTAACATATATAACATGGATCATTATTATTGTAGCATTGAATTCTCTTCTAATAATTTGGTGACGATTGTTGTGACTCTTGTGTCTATACTCTCAAGTATGCATCCCGAACAGAATCAAAATTTAACTCCACCATAAATAAATAGCAAAGAATAAAAACGTAACAAAACAAAAACTGAAATTGCATTTGGCCAAAAAGAAAACGGACAGGAAAATTGTGCATGGTAAAAAAGAAAGAAATAGTGAAATTGTAAACCATGATCCGCATCAAATTTTTATGCCGGTAATGAACAACATAACCACACTAAGAAACTACTGTTTAATCAAAAGCGGAAAATAACAATTTCAGCAGAGTGAAAATTGTAAATTATGAACCGCATCTAAAATCAGATAATTAACATACCTTATTAATTTTTAGTGGCAGTACTGGAAAGGAAGGAAGTAACCAACTATCAGACACTGGAAAAAAATTATCTGAGGTTAGGGTTTAAATTTGAGAAAAATATGAACTGCATAAAAATATTTTGAAAGGGCGGAGGGAAACAACAAATTAAGCGTGGAATTGGAAGTGGACATTATTCGGTTTTGCCACGGTGATTATTGGTTATGTGGGAAATGAGAAATTCCATCTCAAGTTGACGACAGACAAATAAGAACATTGGAAAGCTCCGCAAAATTCAACCACAAAAACACAAGACATTGCAAGTGATTACCACGGTCATAGAAATTTGCCACTGTTTGTCATTTGTGGATACCTTCCTTTTTTTTTTTGAACAAAGAAAAGCTCAACACACAAAAGTGGAGCACCAAAATAGGTCATGACACAAAGAAAAAGAAAAACAGGATATACTAATGCGATTAATCCATTGTCATCTTCGGCATTGCCATCAACAACCACATGGATCGGCACCAGACCACTCTTTGAAGCTCAACACTGACCTCCTTTTGATGTCCTCAATGCTACCTTCTTCATTTTTAAATATTCTCGCATTTCGTTCCATCCAGATGTTCCAAATTACTGCACAAAAACCAACCAACCACTTATTCTGCTCAACTTTTCTGATAGGTTCTCCTATCCAACTCTCGAGCAGTTCCTTGATCGTCCCCGGAATAACCCACACTCTATCAAAGTAAGTCAACCAAGCACACCATACCTGCCAAGTAAAGTTACAGCAAAGAAACAAATGGTGGACAAATTCTACATCTTTTTTACACAAAACACAGGTATTATCAGTTAGATGGATGATGCCTAATCTACTCAATCTCTCTTTGGTATTTACCCTTCCCACTAAAATAAACCAAGCAAAGAGCTCAATTCTTGGCGGAACCAAAGCTCTCCAAATTGAGCTAGTAAAGTTGTAACTCATGACTTCCTCCGATACAGTTTCTGTCTGCAGTACCTGTACAAAAGAGTTAGTAGAAAAAATACCTGTTTTATCAAATTTCTACACCACTCTATTCTCTCTACCAGGTGATAATTTAACTGGCCTTAGCCTCTCATGGAGTTGGTTAACAAGTGCCAACTCCCATTGAAACAATTCTCTCCTCCAAAGGAAATTCCATATCCACTCTAGCCCGTCCCAAAATCCACAAACCCTATAATAGATCCTTGCTGGTTTGAAATAGAGAAGAGCCTCGGAAATCTCTCTTTCAAGGGTCCACCTTGCAACCAATTATCTTCCCAAAAACGAGTTCTCCTTCCGTCTCCTATTTCCATAGATAGACCACTGATAATCTTGTCTTTCACGTGTTGATTGACAGATATCTTTCTACGGACTCCCTCTTGTAGGTAGTGTCTGATTTGCTAACATCATATTTGGATTTAACCCATTACACAAACATACAATCTTCTTCCACAATGGACAATCCTCTTTCGAGAACCACCACCACCATTTAAACAGAAGCGTTGTATTCCTAACCATAGCGTCCCCCACACCCAGGCCTCCTAGCTTTTTTGGCGACTGCACTAGTTCCCATTTAACAAGAGGCATACCATTATTTCCATCCTCTTTGCTCCATAAAAAATTCTTTTGCAATGCGATCAACTTCTCTGCTACCCCTTTTGGCATCTTATACAAGCTAATGTAGTAGACTGGCAAGCTATTAAGCACAGACTTGATAAGAACTAGCTTCCCAGCTTTGTTAAGTACCTTTGCTTTCCAAAGACTGAGCTTCTCTTCCACCTTATCTATAATCGGTTTCCATGTCTTCACTAGTCGAGGATTTGCTCCTAAGGAGATTCCCAAGTATCTTACAGGTAGAATCTCTTCAGTATACCCTAGTATCCCGCACATATTCGTCACCCACTCCGACTCACAATTAACGAAAATCAAATTCGATTTGTCAAAGTTGATGCTTAGTCCAGACATAAGTTCAAAACATCGCAGGAGCCTCTTATAATTCAAGATTCTCTTGGTCTCTGGTGGGCAGAACAAAATAGTGTCACCCACAAATTGTAAGTGTGACAGTTCTATGTTATCCCTCCCAACCAGCAGTGGAGATATGCGTCCATTCCTGACTGCTTCTCCCACCATCCTATGTAAGACATCAACCACGAGAACAAACAGGAATGGAGATAGTGGATCTCCTTGTCTTAGACCTCTCTCCATCTTGAACGGCTTGGACGGTGCTCCATTAATCAAAATCGACATAGAGGCTATACTTACGCATTCCTTAACCCATGCTCTCCATCTATGCCCGAAACCCATCTTCTGTAGAACAATATCCACAAAGCTCCACCTGACCCTGTCATAGGCCTTTTGAAAATCTAACTTTATAATCGCTTCCTTCTTCTTGCTCATCCTCAGCCACTAAACTGTTTCACATGCATTGAGGGTGCCGTCATGTATTTTCCGTCCCTTCACAAAAGCGCTCTGTGTCTCTCCCACTAATCTTGGCATCGCTGAACTCATCCTTTTTACCAAAACCTTCGAAATCACTTTGTACACACACCCCACCATACTAATAGGCCTTAGGTCCTTGATCTCCTTAGCGCCCACAAACTTAGGGGCTAACGCCACCCAAGTTACATTCACATCCATTGGTAATTTGGCGCTTTGGAAAAAACCTAACACAGCTGTAGTGAATTCATGACCAATCTCATCCCAACACTTCTTAATGAATTTCATGTTATACCCATCATTACCTGGAGCTTTTGTTGACTCACAATCCCAAACAGCCTCTTTAATTTCCTCAACAGAAGGCATTATTTCTAATGTTGTAGCCTCATCTCCTTCTAACTTCATCACTAGCACTTCCCGAAACCCAATCAATGGTGCATATTCCTGCCGATACAAATCTTTATAAAACCCTCTAATAGCAATCTTTATTCTGGTCTGATTTCGTACCAATCTCCCATGTAGTAACAGTTCATCAATTCTGTTGTTCCTTCTTCTAGCCGAGGCTATTTGATGAAAGTACTTAGTATTCTTGTCCATATCCCTTGCATGCCGAGCTCGAGACATCTGCTTCCAATGAATTTCCTTCCGAACATACCATTTTTCACAGCATCTCACCAAAGCTTTGCGTCTAGCCTCCATTGTACCATCATATGTGCCATCACTTGCCATGTCATCAATCTTTTTTATCTCATCCTCAAATCTCTTAATTCTGTTATCCATGTCACTAAAATTGTCTCTATGCCATCTTCTCAGGGGAGCCGTCAGTGCCTTCAGCTTGCTAGTGAACTGAATGTCTCCTAAGAGCCTCCATTCCTCTTTTACCATCCTCAGAAAACCCTCATGCGTAAACCACGCGTCTAAAATTCTAAACGGTCTTGGGCCTCCCTTCACCCTTGTGTCTTCCACAATCAACAGGCAATGGTCTGATAGCACACGAGGTCCACCTCTCAAGCGAGTATCCGGAAGCGCTTCAATCCAATCCACACTAACCAGGAACCTGTCAATGTGACTACACTGTCGGCCCCTGAACCATGTGTATTTACGATCATTAAGAGGGAGGTCTAACAGCTGCATATCCTGTACCTAAAACTTAAATTCTTCCGCAGATCCCGGTAATCTACATGCTCCCTTTCTTTCCTCCACTTGCAATACACTACAAGAAAACAAGCTTTTTGCGACGCTTTTAAAGCGTGGCGAAAAGTCCTTAAAAGCGTGCCGATAGCTTTTCGCCACGCTTTTTGAGCTACCGGCACGCTTTTGAAAGGGTCACAACTGCAAGGGTGCCGGTTGCTCTATCGCCACGCTTTTCATGACCTATTGGCATGCTTTTTTTTGCCACGCTTTTAAAGACCGCCACGCTTTAAAAGCGTGGCCATATGTGTGAACTATTGCTACGCTTTTAAAGTGTGTCAATAGCAAGATATGGCTACGCTTTTAAAGCGTGCCAATAGCATGCCATATAGCTACGCTTTAAAAGCGTGCCAATAGGTGTGAGATACAGCTACGCTTTTAAAGCGTGCCAATAGCAAGACATATGGCTACGCTTTATAAGCGTGCCAATAGGTGTGAGATACAGCTACGCTTTTAAAGCGTGGTTGTTCATGTGCACTGCAACGTATATCGCCACGCTTCCAAAGCGTGGCAACAAGTAGAGATATGGGTACGCTTTAGAAGCGTGCCAATAGGTTCTGAACTGAATTACAGCGACGCTTATAAAGTGTGGCTATTGATTGCTATTGTACAATATGGCCACCCTTTTAAAGCGTGGCTGTAAAATAGTTCAGTACCTATTCGCACTACTTTTTTTATAAACCTTACAAAATCATAGATAATTTCAAAATTTAAAAGATGACTACTAATTTTAAATCAACAAATCCTTGCTTCATAAACTTGTTACAGAAAAAGTGTTTGATCACATGTTATTTATACACTAACAAAATACCAAAAATCAAAGTCTCATCCACTAGCAGTTTCCTAATACATGAATTACAATTCCAACATGGGTTACATTATCTACTTCCTTTACACTTCATTACAAAATATAAAACTTCATGATTACTGATCACCATTGTGAGCGAAACTGTTTTCAGCACTTCCCTGCATAATTTTAAATATTGTTGTGTTAGTGCATCTTATACCAAACCAAAAAATGGAGACATATATTATCAACAAATGAATGTTATAGTTGTACAATAATTGTAACCAGCAAAGGCTTTTCTTTCATTGAAAGCCAGTATACTTTTTTGTTCTTAAAGTTTACAAAAAAGGGAAAAAGGGTACTACTATAGCTAGGAAGCTAACAATCAAACTGCCCCCCTCCCCTCCTTTTTTTTTCTGCAACAGTCACATGTTTCTCAACAATGGCATGTATCACCCTAACTCCTAATATATTTCACAACCAAATTAACCATTCTTGTAGCCCTATACTGCACCTGCAGTCACATGCATGCACAATTTATACTAGCAACTGGAAAATCAATACAAATTACATATGGATCAATTCTATAACCGATCCCTAATAAATAAATCAAGCAAAATGAGATATACCATGAGAGCCATTAATTCCTTCTGGAGTCTGCAAAAATCAAAACAAACAAAAACATTAAAATTCAATTATGGTTTCTTTTCTTTTCCTTTTTCCAATTAGATTAGGAAAAAGTGCAAATCTTCAAAGATTTCTCATGTTTTCCAAAATTGAGATTCAATGCCACACACAAGATACAAAACAAAACACTACTAAAAAGTCAACAACTTTGAATTCAGATTCTAATTCAACACCATTAGCACCATTTAGAATCTTTTATCTCACTATCAAATGTCCAAAATCAACAACAACAATAAGTCAACTACTTTAAATGGAAATATATCGAATATCCAAAGATAGTGACTTACATCTTTGGGTGGAATATGAGTTGATTCGGAGGAGCGAGGAGTATTTCTCGGTCTGCTACTTGAGGCATCCAAAGGAGAATTTTGGGCAGCTTGCACTAAGGCTGCTACCTCTTCCTCACTCATTCCAGGGTTGACTTGGTGCACCAATACCTTTAATAAACTACATACACCGTCCATCTTCTTCTCTAATGATTCAACCTTGTTGTTGTATTCAACCTTGACTTGTCGAATTTCCTCATCCTTTTTAAGAGAGCTTTTTGTAATCGAAGACCCAAAACAACGAACTCGACTTGGTTGGTCCTTTCCTAACACTCCTACAAATGCATCCTCATCATTTTCCCCTGCCTCTATGCGGGTTTGAAGTTCAGCCTGCCGCATTAATTTAGCATACAAACAATATTAATAGAAATCACTATAGAAATCACTATAGAATTAATATTGTACATTTCCAAATACAAATACAAACAACTCACAATTGTGCTTTGCGTTTTAGCATCAATTTCTTTTCCTTTTTTACTTGTGCGAGTTGCTATGAAAACTTCAACTCTTGATGGTTCTTCACTGTTCTCTTTAGAGTCGCGCTAGAGTACATATAGAAAAATTTACATGAAGCATGCTAACTAGAAAACTACAACCTGAATATAAATGAGAAATCACAAAGAAATAAGTTATATTACCAGCTGCTTGCACACTATTCCAAAATTTGTAGAACCCATCCGGTGAAGACATGTTTGCTTTGACCTATTTTCAACATTCTTAGTAGACACAGCCTAAATATAAACATGAAAAAGAGATGTTATTATTCTTAATAAGCATGTTTTCTTGTTTTTTCAAAATCACACTACCTTTTTCCAAAACACCAAGTTTAATCACATAAAGAACTAAAAGACAATATTACCTTAACAGTCGGAAGACTCCAATACCGAATTAGTTTGCGAAATTGAACCTCAGGGATCTCTAACGGTTGGTTCTTTATCATTTCTTTCTTTGTGTTGTACTTCAAGAAATGTTCCTTTTTTATTTCGCCTTTGTATTTTTTCCATGCACGACAAAATCCGTTCATTACCCACGGCTTTGAAGTTATTGGAAGAATGAATTTTTGCTAAACAAGACAACAAATTAGAATGTCAAAGGTTAGCATAAATAAAGTAACAAATAAATCTTAACAAAATTATCTATAATTCTTACATACATTGGCGTACTCCCACATGTCCTCTTTGAGGTTTTTAGGCACACCATGCCAACTAGTATATAGCAAAGTCACAAAACGAGGATTTCTAACTGTTGTGCCCAAGAGTTGGTTGAGGTTAGATATAACCTCCTTGGTTGGACCTATAGGCTGCCCTACAAAAAATTCCACCTCCCGTCGATCATTAAAATCAGTGGCATGAAGCTTTTTGCACATAGTCTTTCCACGAGTTTTCTTCTTTATTGTGCCTAAGTCCGATTAAAATAACAGAATTTTAAACTCAAATCAACTTAGAAGTAATACAAGCTATATTTTGACAATAAGGTAAAACAAAAAAAGCACCTTGATTACTAGCTTGTCCTCCATTACCCTCATCATTTGCAGCATCATCAAGCTCATCTTCCTCATCTTCCTCATCTTCTTCATCTTCCAAATTTATCCCATGTACCTTAAAATACATGTCAAGACTCATTCCTTTTTTCGTTGAACTTGCAGTTAGCTCGCTTGTATCTTCTCCCTCATCATCAGAACTTAAATCATTTTGTTCTATTGTATCAGCTTCAACAGTCCTCTGATTCCTAGTTTTGGAGGTCTTTTCAGCTTGAGACATTGTCCCGTTCCCATTATGTTCACATTCTTGAAAAATTGACATTGGTTGCACCTTCTTTTTCTTCTTTGGAGTCCTAGCTTTCTCTTCAATGGCATCTTCCACGATTGTGATGGGTTGGTTTCTTGTTTGATCTTTTGGGTCTTGAGCTTGGAAGCTAGCCTTCTTATTTTCAGCCATGATCTTTTTTCTTTTAATATTGTATTGTTGTAGCAATTCAGCACTTGACCTCACTTGTGTAACCTCAAAGGAATTCTTTTTTTTTGGACTTTTTTCTTTCATTTTTTGTGCTAAGGTACTTATCCATTTTCTTTTAGTGATCTCTCCTTTCTCCATTCTGCATACACAAAAGAGTTGCAATGAAAAAAATGTTATTTTATGAATAATTAAATGAACATAATCAACATAAGCGAGTAATTAAATAAGCAAAATAACTAAAACAAATGAGACATTTAGAATTCTACCAAAACAGCATTACATGAAAACATGTCAAGATGTTTCAGAATCAGAGTCCTCCATGTACTCGTATTCACTCTCCTCATCTTCCTCACCACGTTGTTTGGCAAACATATTTGGAGCCACATCTATAATGGTTGCTCGTAGATCATTCCTCACTAGATCAACTTTGCCATTATCATTTGGGAGACTGGGAATCACTTCAGGTTCACATGGCTCCCTTGTATATATTATGGGGGAATCAAACTCAAGGTCATCACTTATCCTAAATAAATCTCTTGGAATTGTTTTCATAACATAGTGTTTGTCACTCACATATGGGTCTTGCACATAAAAGCATTGGTTTACTTGGGATGCTAGCACAAATGGTTCTTCTTGGTAGCATTTCTTACTGAAATACACATATGAGAGACCAAAGTTGTCTTTTGCAACTGTATACCACTCACACTTAAACAGGACTACCTTAAATTGGCCATAATAATCTAATTCAAACATATCAACTATTCTACCATAGTAGGTTACTTTGGCTTCAATTGGGTTCTTATCTTTCACAGTAGCAAAACTAGGAGTCAATGCCTCCAATGTGACACCACTATTTTGGGTTTTACGTCTCACATCACGGTGCCTTGTATGAAACCTATACCCATTGATAACATAACCTGAAAATCTTTTTGCAACTCTATTTGGACCCCTAGCCAACCCTTTTGCCCAACCAGGCACATCCTTTTTCATGGCACGAGTTTTAAACTATTCTGAGAACTGTTGACTAAGGTCTTTGGCTTTCTCCCACTTTGTTCTTCGTGGATTGTTATCATTTACTGCCTCCTCATGCTCTCTGAAGATCAAATAATCATATTCTTATTTGTTAGTAGGGTAAAATGTTATGATTGAGGTCTACGAAATGGCAATGAATCAAACAAAATACCTCATGTAGACTTCGATCTTATCACAATTGTTTAGGATGTTTGAATGACCTTGTATTTCTGATTTTTCATCTAACATGAACAAATCTCCCATTTTTCCACCCAAAGGACATCCTTTGCTTGGAAACAAACTCGGAGTTCGCAGCTCATCTGAAACACACTCATCATTATTTCGAGGGACTCTGTTAAATCTTGTCTGGACATCTTCATGCAAATATCTTAAGCAAAAATTAATACACTCATTCGCCAAATATCCTTCAGCAATGGATCCTTCTGGACGACTTCTGTTACGAACATATGATTTTAGTGTGCACATATATCGTTTAACAGGGTACATCCAACGATATTGAACTGGACCACCTAACCTCACTTCATTTGCCAAATGGATAGGCAAGTGCACCATTATGTCAAAAAATCTTGGAGGAAAAATCCTCTCCAATTGGCATAATGTCTCAGCAATTTCTGCTTCTAAGTTAACTACCTCATCTATGCTAATTACCTTCTGACATATCCGGCGAAAAAATGAACATAATCGAACTAAAGCGATGGCAACATGGTCAGGAAGTATGCTCTTGATCGGTACTTGCAACAAGTAATGTAACATGAAATGAGCATCATGGGTCTTGTAACCAGAAATCTTCTTTTCCGTTTGCTGCACACATTGAGCGATATTGGAAGCGCTGCCGTCTGGTAATTTTGCCCCTTTTAACACACTACAAAAGATTATTTTCTCTGCTGCAGTCATTGAGAAGCATGCCTTTGCTAACTTAGTTCTTTTACCATCATTCGTATCTCTTGGTTAAAGGTTTTTCCTGATACCCATGTCTTTAAGGTCAAAAAGCGCAGCTGCATGATCTTTTGTCTTTCCAAAAATATCCAAAAGCGTTCTAATTATGCTATCAACTATATTCTTCTCTATGTGCATGACATCAAGGTTGTGTCTAAACAAGTTGAACTTCCAATATGGTAAATCAAAAAAGATTGATCGCTTTTTCCAATTTGAAATGCCATTCTTTGCTTTCCTTTGCTTCTTCCCAAAAGAATTATCTACCCCTTGCAATATATGAAATACAGTTGTTCCATCTAACAACTGCGGTGGAGACCTAAGTTCAGTTTTCCCATTGAAAGATCTTTTATTATGTCTCCATGTATGGTTCATGGGTAAAAACCTTCGATGATCCATATAAACAGTCTTGTGGCTATGTTTCAGATATATAGAAGAAGTCTCATCATTACAACATGGACAAGCCAATTTTCCCTTTGTACTCCACCCAGATAACATAGCATACGCAGGGAAGTCGTTAATTGTCCATAAAAGACATGCTCTCATGTTGAATGTTTTGTTCTCTTTGGAATCATATGTTTCGACACCTAACTCCCACAATTCTTTTAATTCTTCAATTAGTGGTTGAAGAAAGACATCAATATCATTTCCAGGTGATTATGGGCTAGGAATGAGTAAAGAGAGCATAAAATAATCAGGCTTCATGCTCATCCAAAGGGGTAGATTATACACCATCAGAACAACAGGCCATGTACTATGTGTACTACTCAAAGTTCGAAACGGATTGAATCCGTCGCTTGCTAAGCCAAGTCTCACATTACGAGGCTCCTTTGCAAAATCTTCATGTCGACTGTCAAATGCTTTCCAAGATTCACCATCGGCAGGATGCCTTAGCAACCCATCTTTAACACATTTATTATGATGCCAAGACATAGCTTCAACCGTCCTTGTGCACATAAAAAGCCTTTGAAGTCTGGAAATCAGGGGGAAATGCCTTAGAGTTTTTGCAGCAACTTTACGAGGCTTTTTAGATGAGGTAGCATCGTCCTCTTCTACATGATGCTCAATATAACGGGATGTTCCACAAACATGGCAAGATGAGTCATTCTCATGCCCGTTCTGATACAACATGCAATCATTGGGACATGCATCGATCTTTTGGTAATCAAGACCCAAATTCTTCACCATATTCTTCATTTTATCAAAAGAAGTAGGAATATTCAAATGTGGCATTCCTTCTTTCAATAATTCTAAGAGAGAAGTGAACGACGCATTACTCCAACCGTGCAAGCATTTTAATAAGTAAAGACGGATGGTAAAGGATAATCTTGTGAATCCTTTACATCCAGGGTATAGTTCTTGGCTTGCCTCGTCTACCAATTTATAAAATTCTTTTGCACCTTCGTTAGGCCCCATGTTATGTCCATCAACTTGTGTAGTATCTCTGAATCTATCACGTAACAACTCATCAATATTATCATTGTAGTTATATTCCTCATCTGTGTCACTGTCAACATCCATAGCAACAAGTGATTCCCCATGATTAAACCACCGCCTATAACCTTTTATGAATCCATCGCATATTAGATGGTCATACACGACATCTCTCCTTAACCAAAGTCTATTACAACACTTTGCACATGGGCATTGAATTTCTTCCCCTTGAGGAATTCCCGGTGATGAAAAAGCAAAGTGTAAAAACTTTTCTACACCGAGTTGATATTCTTTTTCATGACGTGGTGTATCCATCCAATCCTTGGACACATCCATCGAAAACCTATATATTTTAAATAGATAGCTAAGTTTCCAGTTTGAAGTCTTTACTGCTAGTCTCACTAACTGTGAGTCTAGCTTCCTAATTAACTAAGAGACAAAATTTTCCAAGTCTCCAAAATACTTTGAAGGCATTGGACATAAAATAGCGAAGAAAATTAAATTTTAGCAATTCTTAAAGAAGGTCCTGAAGTGAGTGCCTCAGGAAAGCACTTAAGTTGTCCACATAACTTTAATAACAAATTAAGAGATGTATTTAAATTCGCATGAACCAACCTTAATTACTGTTGTAATCCGTACAACACCAGCACCAAAGTAGTAGCGCAGCAGAAGCAGAATTAGAAAGGTAGCAACGGCAGCGAATAGTGGTTCGGCAACAGATAATCAGCACCACAGCAACATCAAAGCAATACCACAGGAGCAGCAGAATAAAAGAAGTGGTAGTAGTGGTGGATAGATAACTATCAAAAGCCTGTTGGAAAGCATAAAATTAAAATACTCTTGAGAATTAAATTTTTTTCTTACTTTAAAACATAAAAAAAAAACCCATAGAAATTTGAAAAATGGGGGAATTTAGAAAGTAGGAATCGAAGAAGTGGCTGGAGAAAACCCCAAAAGGGCAGGTAAACGCTTGGCCACTTTGGAGCATTAGTCTAACTGCTCAGCATGAACTGCTTGAAAATTACATTTGAAATTAAAATAGCATCCTTTTACATATATTTAGCACAAATTGTGGGCCATAATCCATTTAAAAAATGCCATATTTATATATATTAATCCAATATATAGCTTGGTCCAGACCTAGGAACTACTATATGAAATATAAATTATATGCACTATAAAAGGAAAAAGGATTATAACCACCCCCATATATTCAATTCAGCCTCAGCATCCTTCAATTCTATATATATATATATATCTACTATTTGAAGATATTATTTGTAGCAACCAACCAGCAATTAACAAATTTCTTGATTATTTTTCGCTGTTATATAAACTGTTTTATGAATTACTAGTACTATTTCAATTTTGACTTAAAACTGGCAAGTATGTCTCAACTTTAATTTCTCTGAGATTAAAGTATATATAGGCTGTGATTTTTCAATAATCTAATTTTAGGTCTCCTGATAAGTATACTTTAAATACAATCATTCTCAAGCCATAAGGTAATCATAATAATAATAAACTTCTACCTAAGAATAACTGTATTAATTAAAGATTACTCCGTCAAATACAAACAGCAAAGCATGAAAAATTATGCAACTCTCTTTTTTTGACCACAGCAATCACCTTGGAAAGACATGAGCAAACAACTCAGAATCAGAGCGTTAAACCTATAGTGCTCTTTCTTCACTTTCTTCTACATTCTGCAGTGTAAAAAAGATTTCCAAGTAGTATTCAGAAAATGCAGAATGAAAAGAATAAGAACTCCACAACCCAAACTATCATATGTAATGTCGGTGGCATATGGCAAGAAACTGTTAAAAATAGTTGAAAGTTTAAGAAACCAAAGTATAAACAAAGCAGTACCATAGGAGCAGCAGAATAAAAGAATTGAAAATAATTTCATACCCTTAGCTTCAGATCCATTTTTATCCATTTCAAACATACAACAACAGATCATATTTATATTTTTGTTAAGAGTTTCATTCATCAACATTTAAAAAAAGACTAACTATATATATTTTTTATATATTTTATACACTAGCATAACAACAGCTCAATGAAAGCAACAAAAGAAAACTGCTTAGACAGAAGGCAACTAGAGTTGTTAGTTAGCTAAATGCCTAAATGTTTTACGTTTATTTAATTAATTAATTAATTATACTATTCAGTCACGCTTAAACAGATCCCACAAGCTTTTCCATGCATGAACAGAAAAAGAGTCCTTAGCTTGTTATATTGTAATGTATATGTAAAATATAAATATGAACTTGGATAGAGAAACAAGAATTCAGAATTGTGAACATGCATAAACCAGAGAGGAATATCAAGGAGGCATATCAGAGAGCACTTGGCGTGCATTAATACTAATAATAACAAATAGCATAAACCAAGCGAACCAAATGCACCAATTCACAAAATTCAATATTAAAAGCACAAACAGTGGCAATCGGCAAGAATTAGTATCCAAATCTAGTAATAATAATCTAATAATTCAAGACAAAGACACCAGTAGCATCAATTCCCAAAGCCTTTACGAAATTTAGAAAACAGGGAAGGAGGAAGAAAAAAGAGGTAATACCATCAGCAGACATAGCAAAAATTAACAAGTTTCTTGGAGTCTTGTGGTGCAAATGGTAGAGCTTTGAAGAAATTGAATTTGTGAGATTGCTCCTTGAATTTGAGAAACAAAAATTTGTTACTATTTATCCAAAGTAAATCACAACATATCAGCATGAAAGCCTTATGCATGGCAAATATAATAAATCCTATAGGAAGGAAATAGATTAACCTATGAGATAGAAATAAAATAAAGATAAGAGAATTCAGAGAAGTGTGTTTATAAGGAAAAAAATCTTAAACCAAGGATTGAATTTTGGAAGTTAATTTTTACCTTGTAGGTACGGTTTGGAAGACAGTCGCAGGATACAATTGAATCTGCAGTTTGAACAGCACACAATTTCAGGGTAAATCATACAAGAGTATGAAAAATTGCCGTGCATATACAGACGTGAATAAACTAATATTCAGATGTCGAACATAAAATTTGCACCCCAATAATGTAAGATAAGAAATTCTCAGTTGAAGTTCAATCTAGACTAGGAAATATGCAGCTACCTGAATATTTACAATGAGAATAGAAGGAACATCCCCAAGTATGCTGATAGAAGGAACTCCTAAACAGCACGCAATATGTTCAGTTTTTAGCTGAGACAGAAAGAGGTCTGCTCCAAGGGAATAGAAAGCAGCATTGGTTAGCGCAAATTCTTTCTTCTTGTCCCTGCCAACCAAGTCCAAGCAACAATGAATTCTGGCACTATCAATAATGAAAAATTTTGTTTTTGTCATGATATCCTCAACATGAGGGTGATTATAACCCAAAGGTTAATCATTAATCCCCCCAAAATGGTGTGTATACAAAAACAAGTATTTTGTACCAACCTAAAGCAGTTTTTCCCTCTGACTTTGAATGAACTTGGCTCAATTAAAGACCAAGAACCAGGGCTTTGTTTCTCTTATCCAACAAAATGGAATTGACAAACCTGCTATTGGCTTTAGTTTAGGTGCCTTGGGTGAAACTGAAACAAATGAGACCAGAGTGAGAAACAAGAAAAACTACCAAAAAACAAGGGTAGTAAACATCCGAAAACTAAAAGCAAATAAACTTGGAAACTAAATTTTTATGTTCATTTATTTTAACTTCTTGTCTTAACAGCTGGAGAAATAAAAGAAGCTCAATCATTCACAAGAAACACCATTTTTGCACCCATTCTAACTCTTCTACTGACATAAAATAGAAAAATAAACAAAATTAAGAACAAAATAGCTTCCCCTGCAGAAATAAAATATAAATCAGCTCTACAACCAACCCTGATTCCAATGCAGAATTTTAAAATCTTTTGGCTGATCTTGATCTTGGTTGCTTATGCACAAAAAATTATAAGTGACCTTTAATTTTCTGCTACTGTTGCTAGGTATCTAATGCTAGAAGGAGAGTAAGCCACAGTATATTGCATTCTGAGGCAAAGAGGTCTTTTGAACACTTACTTCACATTATATAAGCCCATCCGCACTTGATTCCCTTTCTTAAGCATAACAAATTGTTCCTAACTTTAAAACAAACTCAAATTTTATGTGTTATTTTCCTTTTCAAATTTAAGATGGTCTTATGTATTGGGTTTGAAACCAGTGCCCTTTCTTTTCCAAATGGTGCATTCCTGCTTCATTTCTACTAAGACTCAGTCAAATAAAGCAAAACACAATGAAAACATACGACCATGAACTCATGTTTGGTGCAGAAACCTAAACTTACACACATGAACATAGGACATGATAGCTCAAATGAACTTATAGTAACCATCACAGAAACCAATTTAAAACAACCAAAATGAAGATACAGTGAGCCAGTAGAAAATCATTATTAAGCTGCAGTAATCAATACACAAATGAGTTAATAAAGTAGAAAAAAAATGCTCTTGACTAATAACTCTATATGCGTTCAATTCTTATTTAAAGTGACAGCAAGATAATACATCAAACACACTAAAGTTTTGGCATATAAGTAATGAAAAAATAATGCATCATAGTGAAACTAATATATATGTTTAGCTTTTGATAATGGCAAGAGCTTAGCTCTTGGGGCTGTGACACTAAGCTAGACAAGTTTAAGTAACTAAAATAAGGTAGAATCAAGAGTTAATAAGAGTTAGAAGTCTCTAAAACTCAAAATGATCATTTAGAGTTTGAACCGAATTCGACAGTATTTATTGTAGAAATGGCAATAATTTTCATAAATTTCTGCTCTCAATCTAGACATCCAAAAATAGTGAAAAATAGTTTTTATAAAACTTTGAGAAGTCTATTACATTCTTAAAATTTCAGTCAAACAACACCACCAACAAGATCAACAGGATGCACTCTTTCTCTCAGAAAATGAAGCTACAACTTCAAAACATTCACCATATACATGTTTAGCTTTCAAGCTTCCCTTTCCTTTTCTGAAACTGAGATCATTTCCAAAAGGTGAAATTGCAAAGAGGAAGTTAAATGCAGTTAGATAGAAAAATAAAGTGATCAGAAGCATCATCTAATTGCCATAAGAGGGAAATATTACTACACTTGAAGCATTACACAAACATAAAACAGGGTAAATGAAACAAAATGGAGATACTTATTTACGCACCTAGGTTCTTGTCAAGGGTCTTGGTGAACTAGTTCAAAGCTGGTGGAGCCTTCAACGTTTGCTTGAGGATCCTCTTCTTCCTCTGCTCCTCTCTGATCCCGAACTGCTTAGGATAGTTCTCGACTAACGGGTTCCTCACCTTCTCCTGAAGAAATGCATGAGAATCAAAACAATGAACAATAAAAAAAAAAAGACTGAAATCTTAGAGTCATCCTCATGAATCTGACTGCAGAAAAATAAAAGGAGGAGAAACCTACAGCCTTATTCGAAGCTGGAAATGGCGCTTTTCCACCTCGTCAGATGTTAGGGCTTCGTCGTTCTTCACAGAAGCGAAGAAGCAGGAAGCGAAGAACCAGGAAGCGGGCGGCAGTGCGGAAAGGAGGGCTTCATCATTCTTCAGGGAGGCGAAGAACCAGGAAGCGAGCGGCAGCGCGGAAGGGAGGGCTTCGTCATTCTTCGTTGGAGTATTGTCATTGCGGTGAGGGCAGGGGTTAGGGCTTTTGAAGAAAGGTTAAGGCGAAAAAATTGAAGACTGTTTAGCTAGGGCTTTCGGAGGAGGAAGCGGTGAGGCACAAAGAAGGAGGAGATTGGTGGTTGCAATTGCCATTGGGGCTTTCGAAGGAGGAGTTAGGGCAGAAGGAGTTAGCTTTTTTTCTCTAAGTGTTAGAATCACGAAGAATTGATCTATCTCTAGCTATCTGGAGCGTTTTTGTTAATTCGAGCTTCTTTAATTTTTTTTTCTGAGGGAACCTTTTGGCCACGCTTTTGAAGCGTGCCAAAAGGCTTGTAGGAAATGGCTACGCTTTTAAAACGCCACAATAACAAATTTCTGTTGCTACACTTTAAAAGCGTGCCGACATCTCTCTATGGCTACGCTTTATAAGCGTGGCAGAAAGAAACGTGGTTAAATCTCACATCAATTGCCACCCTCATAAAAGCGTGGCCATAGAGAGATTTTGGCACGCTTTTAAAGCGTAGCAAAAAAAAGCGTGGCAAAATCTCTATTCAAACGCCACCCACACATAAGCGTGGCCATAGCCTACTTTTCGCCACGCTTTTAAAGCGTAGCAAAAAAAAAGCGTGGCCATAGGCCTTTTTTCTTGTAGTGTTATTTCATTGAAGTCCCCCATGAAGCAAAAAGGCACTTGACACAATCCCACAATATAACTCAACTCCTCCCACATCACTAATTTTTTTGCTCTCTCATGTGCTCCGTACACCAAACAGAACGCAAATCTAAGATTATTATTAGTCTTCATCCCCTAAACACACAGCCAACGTTCCCCTTTATAACAGTTATTCATTTTAAACAACATATCATCCCATATAAGCAGTAAACCTCCAAAAGCACCTCCAGAAGTACCTTCCTATTGGTAACTTCCATGTTTCTGGCAGTGTATTACGGTTTCAAATTTTCTTTTTTCTTTAGTCGAGGAACCAAATTTTCTTGTTTAAGTTTTGGATTTCTTTCGAGTGATATATTTGTATCTCAATATTTTACATCAAAATTTTATTTCTATTACGGTTCCAAGTTTTCTTGTTTAAAAGAGATAAAGTAAAGACAAGCGAGAAATCGAAAGGTGGATATGAATTCATTTATGATATAACGCTCAATATAATAATAACCACAACCAATAATAATAACGCTAAATATAATAATAATAACTTATAAAATTTAAATAGATATGATAATAATATTAGTAATTATATAACATCATTAGCGATGTTAATAATAATAATAATAATAATAATAATAATAATAATAATAATAATAATAATTGTTACGGATCCGACCCACGGATCCTGTGCACGGAACGGTCCTCGTATCCGGTTACTCGAGAACAACCCGTTTCGACCTGAAGGCTGATGAGCGGATAATTTATACGCTTTTTGACATTGTTTTTAGTATGTTTTTAGTAGTATCTAGTTACTTTTAGGGATGTTTTCATTAGTTTTTATGTTAAATTCACATTTCTGGACTTTACTATGAGTTTGTGTGTTTTTCTGTGATTTCAGGTATTTTCTGGCTGAAATTGAGGGACTTGAGCAGAAATCAGATTCAGAGGTTGAAGAAGGACTGCTGATGCTGTTGGATTCTGACCTCCCTGCACTCAAAGTGGATTTCTGGAGCTACAGAACTCGAAATGGCGCGCTTCCAATTGCATGGGAAAGTAGACATCCAGGGCTTTCCAGAAATATATAATAGTCTATACTTTGGCCAAGAATAGATGACGTAAACTGGCGTTCAACGCCAGCTTTCTGCCCAAATCTGGCGTCCAGCGCCAGAAAAGGAGCCAAAACCAGACTTGAACGCCCAAACTGGCACAAAAACTGTCGTTCAACTCCAAGAAGGACCTCTACACGTGCAACACTCAAGCTCAGCCCAAGCACACACCAAGTGGGCCCCGGAAGTGGATTTATGCATCAATTACTTACTCATGTAAACCCTAGTAGCTAGTTTATTATAAATAGGACAGTTTACTAGTCTTTTTGACAATCTTTGGATTATATTATGATCTATTGATCACGTTTTGGGAGCTGGCCATCTCGGCCATGCCTGGACCTTTCACTTATGTAATTTTAACGGTAGAGTTTCTACACTCCATAGATTAAGGTGTGGAGCTCTGCTGTTCCTCAAAGATTAATGCAAAGTACTACTATTTTCTATTCAATTCATCTTATTTCGCTTCTAAGATATTCATTCGCACTTCAACCTGAATGTGATGAACGTGACAATCATCATCATTCCCTATGAACGCGTGCCTGACAACCACTTCCGTTCTACCTTCGACTGAATGAGTATCTCTTAGATCTCCTAACCAGAATCTTCGTGGCGTAAGCTAGAATGATGGTGGCATCAAAGAGAATCCGGAAGGTCTAAACCTTGTCTGTGGTATTCTGAGTAGGATTCAATGATTGGATGACTGTGACGAGCTCCAAACTCGCGATTGCGGGGCGTTAGTGACAGACGCAAAAGGATAGTAAATCCTATTCCAGCATGATCGAGAACCGACAGATGAATAGCCGTGCCGTGACAGGGTGCGTTGATCATTTTCACTGAGAGGATAAGATGAAGCTATTGACAAGGGTGATGCCTCCAGACGATTAGCCGTGCCGTGACAGGGAATTGGATCATTTTCCTGAGAGATGACCGAAAGTAGCCGTTGACAATGGTGATGTATCACATAAAGCCAGCCATGGAAAGGAGTAAGACTGATTGGATGAAGATAGCAGGAAAGCAGAGGTTCAGAGGAACGAAAGCATCTCCATTCGCTTATCTGAAATTCTCACCAATGAATTACATAAGTATTTCTATCCCTATTCTATTAATCATTATTCGAAAACACCATTATCAATTTATATCTGCCTAACTGAGATTTGCAAGGTGACCATAGCTTGCTTCATACCAACAATCTCTGTGGGATTCGACCCTTACTCACGTAAGGTATTACTTGGACGACCCAGTGCACTTGCTGGTCAGTTACACAGAGTTTTGAACCGTGGTTTTGGCATCATGTTTTTGGCGCCATTACCAGGGGAAGAAAGAGCAATGAACTTTACATAATTAAAGTGTAATCACGATTCCGCGTACCAAGTTTTTGGCACCGTTGCCGGGGATTGTTCGAGTATGGACAACTGACGGTTCATCTTGTTGCTCAGATTAGGTAATTTTCTTTTTATTTTGTTTTCAAAAATTTTTCAAAAATATTTCAAAATTTTCTCCTTTGTTTTCGAAAAAAAATAATATAAAAATGTTTTCAAAAATTTTATTCAAAATTTTTAAAGAATGAATTCTAGTGTTTCATGAAGCAGGTGAAGCCTGGCTGGCTGTAAAGCCATGTCTAAATTCTTTTGGACTGAGGCTTCCAACCATCAGCTGTTATACGACTGTAGGGTATGTCAGGCATGTCATGTCTGAATTACATGCTGAAGCTTGGCTGGCCATTGGCCATGTCTAGTGTTTTGGACCGGAGCTTTCATTGAAAGCTTGGCTGGCTAGTGAGCCATGTCTAATTCCTGGACTGAAGCTTTAAATTAAGAATGCAAGATTCCTAGAATTCATATTAAAAATTTTGGAATCCTTATTTTCCTTTTTCAATTAATTTTCGAAAAAATCCAAAAAAAAAATTTAGAAAATCATAAAAATCAAAAACATTTTTGTGTTTCTTGTTTGAGTCTTGAGTCATATCATAAGTTTGGTGTCACTTGCATATGCATCTTGCATTTTTTCGAAAATATCATGCATTCATAGTGTTCTTCATGATCTTCAAGTTGTTCTTGGTAAGTCTTCTTGTTTGATCTTGATGTTTTCATGTTTTGTGTCTTTTCTTGTTTTTCATATGCATTCTTGAATTCTTAGTGTCTAAGCATTAAAGAATTCTAAGTTTGGTGTCTTGCATGTTTTCTTTGCATTAAAAATTTTTCAAAATTGTGTCTATGATGTTCATCTTGACATTCATAGTGTTCTTGGTGTTCATCTTGACATTCATAGCATTCTTGCATGCATCACATGTTTTGATCTAAAAATTTCATGCATTGCATCTCTTTAGTGTTTCTCTCTCTCATCATAAAAATTTCAAAAAATCAAAAAAAATATCTTTCCCATTTTCTCTCATCAAATTCGAAAATTTGGATTGACTTTTTCAAAAATTTTTAAAATCAAATTGTTTCTCATGAGTCAAATCAAATTTTCAATTTGAAAATCTTATCTTTTTCAAAATTTTTAGTTATTTTCAAAAATTCCAAAAATATTTTTTCAAAAATCTTTTTCTTATTTTTATATCAATTTTTCGAAAATAACATAATCAATTAATGTTTTGATTCAAAAATTTGAAGTTTGTTACTTGCTTGTTAAGAAAGATTCAAACTTTAAGTTCCAGAATCATATCTTGTGATTTCTTGTGAATCAAGTCATTAATTGAGATTTTAAAAATCAAATCTTTTTCAAAACTAATTTCTAAAATATCTTCTTATCTTACCTTTTTCAAAAAGTTGGTTTCAAAATATCTTCTCTAACTTCCTAACTTCTTATCTTTTCAAAATTTGTTTCAACTAACTAACTAACTTTTTGTTTGTTTCTTAACTTTTTCAAAACTACCTAACTAACTCTCTCTCTCTAATTTTCGAAAATATCTTCCCTCTTTTTCAAAAATTTCTTTTTAATTAACTAATTATTCTTATTTTTATTTTTTGATTTTAAAAATTTTCGCAAAACACTAACATTTTTCAAAAACCATTTTCGAAAATCACTAACTCTTTTTCAAAAATATTTTTCAAAAATTCTCCCTCTCCCATCTTATTCTATTTATTTATTCATCTACTAACATCTTATCTTACATCTCTGCCATCCTCACAGTTCTGTTTCTTTCTTTACATCACACTCTTTGTCTCCCTCTTTTCTTCCACTCACAAAGGGATCCCTATACTGTGATATAAAGGATCCATATTATTATTATTATTTTTTTCTGTGCCCTCTTCTTTGTCATATGAGCAGGAGCAAGGATAAGAACATTCTTGTGGAAGCAGATCCAGAACCTGAAAGGACTCTGAAGAGAAAACTAAGAGAAGCTAAATTACAACAATCCAGAGATAACCTTTCAGAAATTTTCGAACAGGAAGAGGAGATGGCAGCTGAAAATAATAATAATGTAAGGAAGATGCTTGGTGACTTTACTGCACCTAATTCCAATTGACATGGAAGAAGCAACTCCATTCCTGCCATTGGAGCAAACAACTTTGAGCTGAAACCTCAATTAGTTTCTCTGATGCAGCAGAACTGCAAGTTTCATGGACTTCCATCTGAAGATCCTTTTCAGTTCTTAACTGAATTCTTGCAGATATGTGATACTGTTAAGACTAATGGAGTAGATCCCAAAGTCTACAGGCTCATGCTTTTCCCTTTTGCTGTAAGAGACAGAGCTAGATTATGGTTGGATTCTCAACCCAAAGACAGCCTGAACTCTTGGGATAAGCTGGTCACGGCTTTCTTAGCCAAGTACTTTCCTCCTCAAAAGCTGAGCAAGCTTAGAGCTGATGTTCAAACCTTCAGACAGAAAGAAGGTGAATCCCTCTATGAAGCTTGGGAAAGATACAAACAGTTGACCAAAAAGTGTCCTTCTGACATGCTTTCAGAATGGACCATCCTGGATATATTCTATGATGGTTTATCTGAGTTATCAAAGATGTCATTAGATACCTCTACAGGTGGATCCATTCACCTAAAGAAAATGCCTGCAGAACCACAAGAACTCATTGACATGGTTGCTAATAACCAGTTCATGTACACTTCTGAAAGGAATCCTGTGAATAATGGGACGCCTATGAAGAAGGGAGTTCTTGAAGTTGATACTCTGAATGCCATATTGGCTCAGAATAAAATATTGACTCAGCAAGTCAATATGATCTCTCAGAGTCTGAATGGAATGCAAGCTGCATCCAACAGTACTCAAGAGGCATCTTCTGAAGAAGAAGCTTATGATCCTGAGAACCCTGCAATAGCAGAGGTAAATTACTTAGGTGAACCTTATGGAAACACCTATAACTCATCATGGAGAAATCATCCAAATTTCTCATGGAAGGATCAAAAGCCTCAACAAGGCTTTAATAATGGTGGAAGAAACAGGTTTAGCAATAATAAACCTTTTCCATCATCTACTCAGCAACAGACCGAGGACTCTAAACAAAATACTTCTAATTTGGCAAACTTAGTCTCTGATCTGTCTAAGGCCACTGTGAGTTTCATGAATGAAACAAGAACTTCCATTAGAAATCTGGAAGCACAAGTGGGCCAGCTGAGTAAAAGGATCACTGAAATCCCTCCTAGTACTCTCCCAAGCAATACAGAAGAGAATCCAAAAGGAGAGTGCAAGGCCATTGACATAAGCACCATGGCCGAACCCAAAGAGGGAGAGGAAGACGCAAATCCCAAGGAGGAAGACCTCCTGGGACGTCCAGTGATCAATAAGGAGCTTCCCTCTGAGGAACCAAAGGACTCTGAGGCTCATCTAGAGACCATAGAGATTCCATTGAACCTCCTTATGCCCTTCATGAGCTCTGATGAGTATTCCTCTTCTGAAGAGAATGAGGATGTTACTAAAGAGCAAACTGCCAAGTTTCTTGGTGCAATCATAAAGCTGAATGCCAAATTATTTGGCATTGATACTTGGGAAGTTGAACCTCCCTTGTTCATCAATGAACTAAGTGATCTGGATCAACTGACATTGCCTCAGAAGAGACAGGATCCTGGAAAGTTCATAATACCTTGTACCATAGGCACCATGATCTTTAAGGCTCTGTGTGACCTTGGTTCAGGAATAAACCTCATGCCCCTCTCTGTAATAGAGAAACTGGGAATCTATGGGGTGCAAGCTGCTAAAATCTCATTAGAGATGGCAGACAGTTCAAGAAAACAGGCTTATGGACAAGTAGAGGACGTGTTAGTAAAGGTTGAAGGCCTTTACATCCCTGCTGATTTCATAGTCCTGGATACTGGAAGGGAAGAGGATGAATCCATCATCCTAGGAAGACCTTTCCTGGCCACAGCAAGAGCTGTGATTGATGTTGACAGAGGTGAAATAGTCCTTCAATAGAATGAGGACTCCCTTGTGTTTAAAACTCAAGGATCTCCCTCTGCAACCATGGAGAGGAAGCAGAAAAAGCTTCTCTCAAAGCAGAGTCAACCAGAGCCCCCACAGTCAAACTCTAAGTTTGGTGTTGGGAGGCCACAACCAAACTCTAAGTTTGGTGTTGAACTCCCATATCCAAACTCTAAGTTTGGTGTTGGAGAGTCTCAACAAAGCTCTGCACATTTGTGAGGCTCCATGAGAGCCCACTGTCAAGCTATTGACATTAAAGAAGCGCTTGTTGGGAGGCAACCCAATTTTTATTTATCTAACTATATTTTTCTTAGTTATATGTCTTTGTAGGTTCATGATCATGTGGAGTCACAAAATAAATATAAAAATTGAAAACGGAATCAAAAACAACAGAAGAAAAATCACACCCTGGAGGATCATCTGTCTGGCGTTCAGCACCAGAACAGAGCATGGTTCTGGCGCTGAAGGCCCAAAATGAGCAGCTTCTGGGCGCTGAACGCCAGAACAGGCATGGTTCTGGTGTTCAACGCCAGAAATGGCACACAAATGGGCGTTGAACGCCCAAAATGGCCACCAACCTGGCGCTGAGCGCCCAGAGTTGTGTACAAAGGCATTTTTACATGCCTAATGGGTGCAGGGATGTAAATCCTTGAACACCTCAGGATCTGTGGACCCCACAGGATCCCCACCTACCTCCACTTACTTCTTCTCACCACTCTCTTTCACACAACCCCATAAACACTCTTCACCAATCACCTCAATCTCTCTTCCCCATCACCTCTTCACCACTCACATCCATCCACTCTTCCCCATAAACCTACCTCATAAACCCCACCTACCTTCAAAATTCAAAACCAATTTCCCACCCAAACCCACCCATATGGACGAAACCTTCCCCCCTCCCTTCCCTATATAAAGCCCTCCATTCTTCATCAAATTCACACAACACACCCCTCTACACCCTTCTTGGCCGAAACACTCCCCACTCTCCCTCTCCTCCATTTCTTCTTCTTCTTCATCTATTCTTTCTTTTATTGCTCGAGGGCGAGAAAAATTCTAAGTTTGGTGTGGTAAAAGCATAAGCTTTTTGTTTTTCCATTACCATTGATGGCACCTAAGACCGGAGAATCCTCTAGAAAGGGGAAAGGGAAGACAAAAGCTTCCACATCCGAGTCATGGGAGATGGAAAGGTTCATCTCCAAAGCCCATCAAGACCACTTATATGATGTTGTGGCCAAGAAGAAGGTGATCCCCGAGGTCCCTTTCAAACTCAAAAGAAATGAGTATCCGGAGATCCGACATGAAATTCAAAGAAGAGGTTGGGAAGTTCTAACAAATCCCATCCAACAAGTCGGCATCCTAATGGTTCAAGAGTTCTATGCTAATGCATGGATCACCAAGAACCATGATCAAAGTAAGAACCCGGATCCAAAGAACTATGTTACAATGGTTCGGGGGAAATACTTAAATTTTAGTCCGGAGAATGTGAGGTTGGCGTTTAACTTGCCCATGATGCAAGGAGATGAACGCCCCTACACTAGAAGGGTCAACTTTAATCAAAGGTTGGACCAAGTCCTTATGGACATATGTGTAGAAGGAGCTCAATGGAAGATTGACTCCAAAGGCAAGCCGGTTCAACTAAGAAGATTGGACCTCAAGCCTGTAGCTAGAGGATGGTTGGAGTTCATTCAATGCTCAATCATTCCCACTAGCAACCGGTCTGAAGTTACTATAGACCGGGCCATCATGATCCATAGCATCATGATTGGAGAAGAGGTGGAAGTTCATGAGATTATACCTCAAGAACTCTACAAGGTGGCTGACAAGTCCTCCACTATGGCAAGGTTAGCCTTTCCTCACCTCATCTGCCACCTATGCAATTCGGCTGGGATTGACATAGAGGGAGATATCCTCATTAAAGAGGACAAGCCCATCACTAAGAAGAAGATGGAGCAAGCAAGAGAGCCCATTCATGGAGCTCAAGAGGCGTATGAAGCTCATCACCATGAGATCTCGGAGATGCCTCAAATGCACTTTCCTCCACAAAACTATTGGGAGCAAATCAACACCTCCCTAGGAGAATTAAGTTCCAACATGGGACAATTAAGGGTGGAACATCAAGAGCACTCCATCATCCTTCATGAAATAAGAGAAGATCAAAAAGCAATGAGGGAGGAGCAACAAAGACAAGGAAGAGACATAGAAGAGCTCAAGGACATCATTGGTTCCTCAAGAAGGAAACGCCACCATCACTAAGGTGGATTCATTCCTTGTTCTTATTTCCTCTGTTTTTCGTTTTCTATGTTATGTGCTTATCTGTGTTTGTGTCTTCATTACATGATCATTAGTAGTTAGTAACTTTGTCTTAAAGTTATGAATGTCCTATGAATCCATAACCTCTCTTAAATGAAAAATGTTTTAATTCAAAAGAACAAGAAGTACATGAGTTTCGAATTTATCCTTGAACTTAGCTTAATTATATTGATGTCGTGACAATGCTTCTTGTTTTCTGAATGTATGCTTGAACAGTGCATATGTCTTTTGAAGTTGTTGTTTAAGAATGTTAAATATGTTGGCTCTTGAAAGAATGATGACTAGGAGACATGTTATTTGATAATCTGAAAAATCATAAAAATGATTCTTGAAGCAAGAAAAAGCAGCAAAGAACAAAGCTTGCAGAAAAAAAAATAGCGAAAAAAAATAGAAAGAAAAAGAAAAAGCAAGCAGAAAAAGCCAAAGCTCTTAAAACCAAGAGGCAAGAGCAAAAAGCCAATAACCCTTAAAACCAAAAGGCAAGGATAAATAAAAAGGATCCCAAGGCTTTGAGCATCAGTGGATAGGAGGGCCTAAAGGAATAAAATCCTGGTCTAAGCGGCTAAACCAAGCTGTCCCTACCCATGTGCTTGTGGCGTGTAGGTGTCAAGTGAAAACTTGAGACTGAGCAGTTAAAGTCAAGGTCCAAAGCCAAAAAGAGTGTGCTAAAGAACCCTGGACACCTCTAATTGGGGACTTTAGCAAAGCTGAGTCACAATCTGAAAAGGTTCACCCAATTATGTGTCTGTGGCATTTATGTATCCGGTGGTAATACTGGAAAACAAAGTGCTTAGGGCCACGGCCAAGACTCATAAAGAAGCTGTGTTCAAGAATCATCATACTGAACTAGGAGAGTCAATAACACTATTCGAAATCTGAAGTTCCTATAGATACCAATCATTCTAAACTTCAATGGATAAAGGGAGATGCCAAAACTATTCAAGAGGCAAAAAGCTATAAGTCCCGCTCATTTGATTGGAGCTATGTTTCATTGATAGTTTGGAATTTATAGTATATTCTCTTCTTTTTATCCTATTTGATTTTCAGTTGCTTGGGGACAAGCAACAATTTAAGTTTGGTGTTGTGATGAGCGGATAATTTATACGCTTTTTGACATTGTTTTTAGTATGTTTTTAGTAGTATCTAGTTACTTTTAGGGATGTTTTCATTAGTTTTTATGTTAAATTCACATTTCTGGACTTTACTATGAGTTTGTGTGTTTTTCTGTGATTTCAAGTATTTTCTGGCTGAAATTGAGGGACTTGAGCAGAAATCAGATTCAGAGGTTGAAGAAGGACTGCTGATGCTGTTGGATTCTGACCTTCCTGCACTCAAAGTGGATTTTCTGGAGCTACGGAACTCTAAATGGCGCGCTTTCAATTGCGTTGGAAAGTAGACATCCAGGGCTTTCCAGCAATATATAATAGTCCATACTTTGGCCAAGAATAGATGACGTAAACTGGCGTTCAACGCCAGCTTTCTGCCCAAATCTGGCGTCCAGCGCCAGAAAAGGAGCCAAAACCAGAGTTGAACGCCCAAACTGGCACAAAAACTGGCGTTCAACTCCAAGAAGGACCTCTACACGTGCAACACTCAAGGTCAGCCCAAGCACATACCAAGTGGGCCCCGAAAGTGGATTTATGCATCAATTACTTACTCATGTAAACCCTAGTAGCTAGTTTATTATAAATAGGACAGTTTACTAGTCTTTTTGACAATCTTTGAATTATATTTTGATCTATTGATCACGTTTTGGGGGCTGGCCATCTCGGCCATGCCTAGACCTTTCACTTATGTAATTTTAACGGTAGAGTTTCTACACTCCATAGATTAAGGTGTGGAGCTCTGCTGTTCCTCAAAGATTAATGCAAAGTACTACTATTTTCTATTCAATTTATCTTATTTCGCTTCTAAGATATTCATTCGCACTTCAACCTGAATGTGATGAACGTGACAATCATCATCATTCCCTATGAACGCGTGCCTGACAACCACTTCCGTTCTACCTTCGACTGAATGAGTATCTCTTAGATCTCCTAACCAGAATTTTCGTGGCGTAAGCTAGAATGATGGCGGCATCCAAGAGAATCCGGAAGGTCTAAACCTTGTCTGTGGTATTCCGAGTAGGATTCAATGATTGGATGACTGTGACGAGCTCCAAACTCGCAATTGCGGGGCGTTAGTGACAGACGCAAAAGGATAGTAAATCCTATTCCAGCATGATCGAGAACCGACAGATGAATAGCCGTGCCGTGACAGGGTGCGTTGATCATTTTCACTGAGAGGATAAGATGAAGCTATTGACAAGGGTGATGCCTCCAGACGATTAGCCGTGCCGTGACAGGGCATTGGATCATTTTCCCGAGAGATGACCAAAAGTAGCCGTTGACAATGGTGATGTATCACATAAAGCCAGCCATGGAAAGGGGTAAGACTAATTGGATGAAGATAGCAGGAAAGTAGAGGTTCAGAGGAACGAAAGCATCTCCATTCGCTTATCTGAAATTCTCACCAATGAATTACATAAGTATTTCTATCCCTATTCTATTAATCATTATTCGAAAACACCATTATCAATTTATATCTGCCAAACTGAGATTTGCAAGGTGACCATAGCTTGCTTCATACCAACAATCTCCGTGGGATTCGACCCTTACTCACGTAAGGTATTACTTGGACGACCCAGTGCACTTGCTGGTCAGTTACACGGAGTTGTGAACCGTGGTTTCGACATCATGTTTTTGGCGCCATTACCAGGGGAAGAAAGAGCAATGAACTTTACATAATTAAAGTGTAATCACGATTCCGCGTACCAAAGGCCCAGAACCGGCCCTTCAGAGTTCCTAACCAACTTTCGAATTCAAACACCTCTCTTATCTTAGCCAAACAAGATAAGATAAGATAACTATCATCGTCTATAAATAGAGGACCCAGGTCCCTCCAGGTATTCATTCATTCCTCACACCTTATACCTCTTAGATCCATTCTGACTTGAGTGTCGGAGTGTCTTTGCAGGTACCTCCCCCCATTGCTCCAGTCAAGTGATCCGGCATCAGCCTCAACCCGCAAGTTCTCGATCCATCTCTCAACCCGTACCAGAGACATCTTGTACATTGGTGCCGTCTGTGGGGACTTGCGCCAGCTGGGCCGGATGGGGGACGTCCTGGAGGAAACCCCCTCAAGCCAGGATAACTCACGACCGCTTAACCCAACCCCAGAACCACGGGAGGTCACAAACCAAGCAAGAATAGCAAGCACTGTTCACCACACGAATGGCCACGTCGTCACGGACCAGCAACATCCCGAGAAAGCTAGGGACAAAGCAGCGCAGATCATCCAGGATCTCTGCCTCCGGGTCCAGGAACTCAAAGGCAAATTGACCAGTAGAAAAAAACACAACAACGAACGCAGAAGCCACGCAACTTCCAGATCAAAGTCACACCGCGGCAGTTCGCCAACCCGACGACACGACAGTAGAAACGGTCGTAGTACCTCACGCGACCACAGACACGAGAAATCGCGAGAACGGCGATACAGCAAGAAACACGACCGCAGCGCTTCCCGAGATCCGAGTCATCAACACTACTCAGACGAAGATCGGAGGTACCGAAACACCAAGCGCACGAGAAACAACCATATAATAATGGGAGCTACACCCTTCACAGAAAGAATCTTAAGAGCAAAACTCCCCAAAGGTTTCGACAAACCTACCGACATGAAATATGATGGAACCAAAGATCCCCAGGAACATCTAAAGGCCTTTGAGGCCAGAATGAACCTGGAAGGAGCAGCCGATGCGGTCCGATGCAGAGCCTTCCCGGTAACCCTGGCAGGACCGGCGATTAAATGGTTCAACGCCCTCCCAAACGGATCCATAGCCAGTTTTCACGATGTAACACGAAAATTCATGGCCCAATTCACAACCAGAATCACTAAAGCCAAACACCCCATCAGCTTACTGGGGATCACACAAAAACAAGACGAATCCACAAGGAAATACCTCGACCGCTTCAACAACGAATGCCTGACGGTCGAAGGACTCACGGACTCCGTCGCAAGCCTTTGCCTAACCAACGGACTCATGAACGAAGATTTTTGCAAACACCTCACCACTAAACCAGTATGGACCATGCACGAGATCCAGAACGTCGCCAGAGATTACATCAATGACGAAGAAGTCAGCCAGGTCGTCGCCGCCAACAAACGGCAACACCCAACATGGCAACTCGGCTTCTCGCCAAAACCCACCACCCAGAGAGAACCAAAGAGACCACCCTAGACCGACAAATACCAGCCGACCACCAAGAATCGGCAAATTCTCTAACTACACGCCCCTGACGGCACCAATTAACGAGATATACCACCAAATAGCAGATCGAGGCATCATTCCAAAAGCCCGACAACTCAAAGAAAGAACGGGAGGCAACAAAACCCTCTACTGCGACTACCACCGGGGTTACGGTCACAAAACACAAGATTGTTTTGACCTTAAAGACGCCCTCGAACAAGCCATACGAGACGGCAAACTCCCAGAATTTGCCAAAATCATCAGAGAACCAAGACGCGCGGAAAGAGAAAGGTCGCCGGAAAGAGAAGGGCATAACCCAAGAACCCAAAAGCAACCCCCCAGGGAAAGCCCGGAGGAAGATCCGACCATCATAGTAAACGTCATCACAGGCAAGGACGTATCAAGTAAGTCAAAACTAACGATGAAAAAAGATCTCAAAGTAATGGCTATCAGAAACCAAACCCCATCCGCTGCGGCCGATAACATGATAACCTTCTTACCAGAGGATTGCCAGCACGGCACCTCGGCCGAGGATGCCCCCTTCGTCATCTCGGCAAGAATCGGAACAGGACTAGTGCGAAGGATACTAGTAGACACTGGAGCAGACTCGAACATTCTTTTCCGAGGAGCCTTCGATAAACTTGGGCTCCACAACGACAACCTCCAAACACACCGCAACGGCGTCACGGGACTCGGAGACAACTTTCTCAAACTAGATGGCTCAATCACACTTTCCATCACCATAGGAACGAGCAGCCAGAAGAAAACAATCCTATCTAAATTCGTAGTCCTAAAAGACTCCACAGCCTATAACGTGATCCTCGGAAAGAAAATAATCAATGACTTCTCCGCAGTCATCTTTACCAAATATCTCCTTATGAAGTTCAGAACCGATGACGGCTCCGTCGGTACCATCCACGGGGACCGAGAAGTCGCAGCTGAATGCGACAACACCAGCCTAGCCCTAAGGAAGAAGTCCCGAGATGCGGCCGGGGTATTCCTAGCCGATCTGGACGCCCGACAAGACGGCCAACCCAGGCCAGAACCAGAAGGAGATATGGAAAAACTACAAATAGGGCCAACCAAAGATGAATACACCTTCATTAATAGGAACCTCCCATATGACCTCAAAGAGGAACTCTCTCAACTCCTGAAACAAAATAGAGACTTGTTTGCATTCACACCAGCCGACATACCGGGAATAAGCCACGACCTAATGTCCCACCGACTCGCCGTAGATCCCAAAGCCAAACCCGTGGCACAAAGGAGACGAAAAATGTCATTTGACCGGGCCGCCGAGGTCAAAAAGCACCTACTCGAAGCTAACTTCATCAGGGAACTCCCCTACACGACCTGGTTAGCAAACGTCGTGCTAGTAAAGAAATCTAACGGGAAATGGCGAATGTGCGTCGACTACACGGACCTCAACAAGGCCTGCCCAAAGGATGCCTTTCCCCTACCAAACATCGACGGACTAGTAGACGCCGCATCCGGCCACCGATACCTCAGCTTCATGGACGCATATTCCGGCTACAACCAGATCCCGATGCACCGACTAGACGAAGAGAAGACAGCGTTCATCACCCCAGACGAGACATACTGCTACACAGTGATGCCCTTCGGTCTAAAAAATGCCAGAGCCACCTATCAAAGACTCGTCAACAAAATATTTTCCTGCCTGTCCGGAAGCAAATTAGAAGTCTATATAGAAGACATGCTCGCCAAAACTGAATTCGGCGAACAACTCACTAACGACCTCAAAGTCATCATGAACACCCTACGAAAGCACCAAATGCGGCTCAACCCAACAAAATGTGCCTTCGGAATGGAGGCAGGAAAATTTTTCGGCTTCATGATCACACAACGCGGAGTTGAAGCAAACCCAGAAAAATGCCGTACCATCCTCGAAATGACAAGCCCAAAAAACCTCAAAGAGATCCAAAAACTCACCGGCCGATTGACGGCGTTATCACGTTTCCTCGGGGCATCGGCTCAAAAGGCAATCCCCTTCTTCAAACTAATGAAAAAAGGAACACCTTTCAAATGGGAGACGGAATGTGAAGAAGCTTTCCAACATTTTAAGAAAGTCCTAACAGAACCACTAATCCTCGCCAAACCCCAGACAGGGGAAACACTCTACCTGTACCTCTTCATAACGGAAGAGGCGCTCGCAGCAGCACTTATCTGTGAAGACGAGAAAAAAGATCAAAAACCCGTATACTTCATAAGCAAGGTCTTACAGAACGCAGAGAGCCGCTACTCACGCTTAGAAAAGCTAGCTTTCGCACTCCTTACGGCCTCCCGGCGCCTGCGACAATACTTCCAGGCCCATTCCGTGACGGTTCGAACCGACCAAGCGGTTAAGCAGGTATTACAGAAACCCGACCTAGCAGGCAGAAAGCTAGCATGGTCCATCGAACTATCCCAGTTCGATATCAAGTTCGAACCCCGATACGCGATCAAAGCACAAGCCATGGCCGACTTTATCGCCGAAATGACACCAGGAGACCCCGCCCCCGAGTCATGGAAGCTACACGTTGACGGCTCCTCAAACATCACTTCCGGAGGCGCCGGAGTCATACTCGAAAGCCATAACGGAGTCATAATCGAACAGTCAGTACGGTACGAATTCCCGATCTCAAACAACCAGGCAGAATACGAAGCCCTCTTGGCAGGCCTAGCCCTAGCCCGGGAAGTCGGAGCGAAAATCATAGAGGTAAATACCGATTCCCAAGTAATCAGCTCCCAAATTAACGGAGACTACCAGACACGAGATCCCCTACTCCAACAATACCTCGCCAAGGTAAACAAACTAAAAGAAGGATTCGAGTACGTTACCATACAGCACGTTACTAGAGAATGAAACGCCAGGGCAGACCTGCTTTCCAAACTAGCCAGTACTAAACCTGGACACGGTAACAAGTCGCTAATCCAGGAAGTCATCAAATCACCCACCGTGTCAACAACCACCAACGCTCATCCGACATTCTCAAACCAGGGATCTTGGACCTACCCTATCCTACAGTACCTCCTCGATGGAACACTACCGCCAGACCCCAAAGAGGGAAAGCGAATAACAAGGGAAGCCGCCAACTATACTATTGTCGCAGGACAACTCTACAAACGCGGATTCTCGCAACCCCTGCTCAAATGTGTTGAACCCGGGGACACGGAGTACATACTCCACGAAATCCACGATGGCTGCTGCGGCCACCACGTCGGAGGCAAAACGTTGGCCCAAAAGGTCATCAGGGCAGGCTACTTCTGGCCCACAATCATCCGAGACTCCATACAAATAGTTAAAAACTGCGACAAATGCCAAAGGCACGCCAATATCCACCAAGCCGCCCCTCACCAGCTCAGCACCATATCGGCAGAACGGCCGTTCGGCACCTGGGGTATCGACCTCGTCGGGCCCTTCCCTACGGCACCCGGCCAACTCAGATACCTCATCGTTGCCATAGACTACTAAACTAAATGGATCGAAGCCGAACCCCTGTCCTCCATAACAGCAACCCAATGCCGAAAATTCCTCTGGCGACAGATCATCACCCGATTCGGGATCCCCGAGATCGTTATCTCAGACAACGGAACCCAATTTGCCCACAAAAAGTTCAGAGAATTTCTAGAAGGGCTACGTGTATCTCACCGCTTCAGCTCGGTAGAACACCCTCAGACAAACGGACAGGTGGAATCCGCGAACAAAATAATCGTCAAAGGACTCAAAAAGTGGCTCGACGAAGCCAAAGGACTATGGGCCGACGAACTCGGATTGGTCCTATGGTCATACCGAACCACACCTCAGACGACCACGGGAGAAACACCTTTCCGATTAACATACGGTGTGGAGGCGGTCATCCCGGTGGAGATCGGAGACCCAAGCCCCAGAAAAACGGTCGGAGGTAACGACGAAGAAGCAGAACGAGACCTCATTGACGAAACAAGAAGCATAGCCCATCTAAGAGAGCTAGCCCTAAAACAGAGAATCAGCCTAAGATACAACCACGGAGTCATCCGGCGAGAATTCGCAACTGACGACCTCGTCTTACGACGAAACGACATCGGTCCCCCGACCCCAGGAGAAGGGAAACTCACTCCAAACTGGGAAGGACCATACAGGATCAAAGCGGTAATCGAAAAGGGAGCATATAAACTCGAACGGCTTAACGGCGTCGAAGTCCCGAGGACCTGGAACGCCGCCAATTTACGGCGATACTACACATAGGCCAACCCAACTAAATCACCCCCCCTTTCCCTCACCTCTATTTATTTATGTATCTTCCCATTTTTCGACTCTTGAACTTTTACTTTCGCTTAAGTATCAAACTCGGGTACTCTTTCCCCCACCAATGGAGGGTTTTAACGAGGCCCAAACTTTAAATATTTCATCAAAAGGCTATTTCCACCCCTTTTTAAACGTTTCAAATACGAAACAAAAACGCGGCCACGATTGTGGGACTGATCACCCCCCAGGCCCAACACACGGATATCCACAAAAACCCGACCAAACGACGGTCCGAGGAAACCAATAAAACGGAATAGCTTTAAACGGAATATATAAAAAGGCCCAAACGGCCGAAATAGTCATTAAACGAAAAAAGAAATTATGAAGTCACGGTTACACGGCCCACGGCCAAACCAAAATATCCGAAAGACAAACCAAGTCTAAACAAAAAATACAAAATTACAAAGATAAGAAAGCTACTCAAGGTCGACAATCTGGCCGTCACGAACAGTCTTGAAGGCTCCCATCACGGACACATCCACTCCCGGAGCCAGCACTAAAGCCTGAGCCCTCATTGTCTCCTCGGTAGCCGCAATCGTATCCTTCACATCACCCAATAGCTCCGTCTTCTCCAGCTTCAAGGCAGCAATCTCGGCCTTCAGAGTCTCCGACTCAGCGAGAAGCACGGCAGCTTGAGAACCCGCATCTGAAGCCCGCTGCCGCTCCTCTGCCAATTGGGAAAGAAGCGAAGCCTCAACCTCGGCAGGTCGGAGAATCTCTGCCCCGGCTTCCTCAGCAGACTTCACTGCCCTCTCCTTCGCAGCCCCGGCAGCCTCAAGCTCCTCCTTCAACTTAGCCACCTCAGCCTGGGAGTGACGAAGCTTCTTATCCAACAAACCAACCTGAGCCATCACAGGCTCAGCCTTCCGAACAACAATGGCAGACCGAAGGAGGGCACGATACACCGACTTGGCCTGAAACGAAACATTGCAGCCATCAAAAAACGGCTCCGTACCAGGCATCAAGTGTTGATCAATGAACCCCGGGGCATCAAAGCGTCGGTCCATCACGCTAGACACAAGACCCTCTTCCTCAAAGGTCTCGCTGCTCGGCTCCTCATGCCTTTTTCTCTTCCGAGAAGCCTCAGCGGCCGTCACCACGACAACCTCAGGCGAGTTCGCAGGGCCAGGAGAAACCTGGGCATCGGCCCGCACACCCGAGGAAACCACCTCTTGAGAAACGGCCCGCGACCCCCACGACGAGGTTAGGAACAGGAGTAGCCGGGGACGACGACCCCTCCTCCTGGGCCATCGCCGCCTTCAAACGTGCTAAGGATTTCAAGCCACCAGCCATCTCAACTGCAAGAAAACAAAAATCCCAACTTACAAAAACGGGAAACAAAACATAAAAACCAGGAAAAGAACAGACACACACCAACATACGACCGGCAAGCAACCGGATCACCCATCACGTCCCGAGGATTAAGAGGACGCTCTCCAAATAACTGCCACAAAACAAGAGCGATATCCCGCTCCTCCGGGGACAGGAACTCCTTCGAAACCCGAGTAAACACGGACGGACCCGCCTTAAAGTTCCAATAAGTAGGGAACCGACGTTCACCCTCCAACGTCATCCAAAAAGGATGATGCCCTCTCACGGGACGAACCTTAAAATAACCACTCTTAAAACCATGAAAGGAATCTTCATACAAACCGAAAACCCGACGATGGGGAAGAGCTCTGAAAGACACATACCCTTTCTTGTGCTTTCCCTCCTTGGTCGGAAGGGTACACAAGAAAAGAAAAAGAAAAACGTTTACGGAAGCAGGGAGCTCCAAAAAATCACAGACAAGCTCAAAAGACCGTATCGCCGCCCAGCTATTCGGATGTAGCTGGGACGGCGCCACGGAGCACCGGCTCAATAACTGCTGAACAAAAGGGGAGAAGGGAAGCCGAACACCAAGCCGGGTAAACATCGCCTCATACACCCACATCCAATCCGGCACAGTCGGGGAGTCGAGATTGGTATAACAAACCCTCTCGTCAACCCCAGGAAGAGAAAGTTCATAGTAGCGTTCAGCATCGCCACCCCCACAGATAGCCCCTTCATCACGAAGCCTTTGGAGATCAGCCTCCGTCAATCGCGACGGCGTCCCCCAGACATCACTATTGACCCAAGAGAAAAGACCGGGGAAACCCCCCGCCGGGGCCACCGGAGCCCTCACACCCTCCATCCTTCGACGAGCCATACCTAAAATAGCGACGAGCACCACCATTAGCCAAAACCCACGGCAGAAAACGGCGGATGAAACCAAAACAAACACCACCATACACCACCAGTTATACTTTGGCACTCGCCCCCCTTACGGAACCCACTACCCCAACAAAGCTATCTTACACCATAAAACTACTCCCAATCCACACTTAGCAGAAATGAAACAAATGCAGAAGAAGATAAGGCAGAAGAAACAAAAAGAAACAGAGAAATACCAACCTGATAAATCAAAGGAAGTAAACCCGAAGGAAAAATGCCACAGAAGAAGACCAATCGAAACCACAGAATGCGAAATGGAGAATGGAAAATGCTCTGATTGGAAAAAGAAGCAATAGAGAAATAAAGCAAAACGAGAGAACTGAAGAAGGAAAACCAAAACGGTTTTTGAAAAAAGTAAAACGACGAAAATACCCCCAGAAAGCAAAGCAAATGCAAGGGCAAAAAAGCAAAAACGCGGCTCGCAATAAATACCCCCCATCGAAAAAAGTGACGCCTCGAAGAACGCAACGGGCGCGACTGATACGGAAGAGTCACGTCAGACCTAAACGGTCAGGCGAATCTTCCACGACACGAAACCAAGACGCCGACCTCATCTCGAAGGAACCAGACGAGCACCCGAGAAAAAATTGAGCCCACAATGAAAACAAACATCTCCCAGCGACAGACCGATCTCGCTCGCTCTCCCGCTGCGGGGGCAACTGTTACGGATCCGACCCACGGATCCTACGCACGGAACGGTCCTCGTACCCGGTTACTCGGGAACAACCCGTTTCGACCTGAAGGCCCAAAACCGGCCCTTCAGAGTTCCTAACCAACTTTCGAATTCAAACACCTCTCTTATCTTAGCCAAACAAGATAAGATAAGATAACTATCATCGTCTATAAATAAAGGACCCAGGTCCCTCGAGGTATTCATTCATTCCTCACACCTTATACCTCTTAGATCCTTTCTGACTTGAGCGTCGGAGTGTCTTTGCAGGTACCTCCCCCCATTGCTCCAGTCAAGTGATCCGGCATCAGCCTCAACCCGCAAGTTTTCGATCCATCTCTCAACCCGCACCAGAGATATCTTGTACAATAATAAATTACAACAATAATTATAATATAACCATGATAGTAATAATAACTAACCTATTATTATAATACTAAAAGCAATTAAAATAACCTAGTAATTAATAGTTTAACAATAATAATACTAATAAATAATTATAAAGCCTTAATAAAATAAATAAATGATAAATAACATAAAGATAAATAAATAAAAAAAATCAAAACGGTGGTAATCTGCATTGGACCAAAAAAAAATAATATTAATAATAGTAATAATAATAATTATAAATCAACCAAAACGGCGATAATTCGCACGGGACTGAGAAATTAAAGAACAGATATATAATAACAATAATAATAATCTTTATAAAACTCCACATAAAAGGTACAACACATAAAATAATCAAATAGAAAAAAGTAAAACAGTCAAGAACAATAGTTGAAGAAAAAAATGGATACACCACTCTACAGCCAAGCGAGAAAGACACAAACATTTGAAGACATTATTACTCACTTTCTTTTTTTCTTTTTTTAGTTAAATTGGTTATTGCTTATTTGGTTGTTGGTTCAATTTGTACCAATCACTTACCGTCACCAGTGCCACGTGAGAACTATATACCTAATCATTTTGGAAACAACTAACGCATCTCTACCCATTGGGTGGTTGAGTGAATCTTCGCGTTGAAATGTACAAATTTTAAAATATTCCAATTTCAAAGGGCTAAAGTCATAGTTATATTTTTTTTTATTTCCTAGTTTTATTAATTACTAAATCGAGTGTCTAAGTAGCTAGTAGACTTTGCCGTTGAATAGTCTCACTGCAGAAAACGTTCTAGTAGACATGGAAGCACGTCGCTTAAATTATTACCTTGCATTGTGACATGTGACAAGTGTTCGATCTCTAGCACCTAGTGTTGTATGCTTAGAATTTATATATTTAAAATAATATCCCTCCAGCAAAATTGAAAAGGTTTAATTATTCTGTTTGTCTTTATAGTTTCGTGAAATTTTTAATTAGGTCCCTATACTTCTTTTCTTTTTTTAATTGGGTCCCTGCACTAATTTTTTTTCAATGAGAATAGGATAAAAAATCTCTTCTTTTTTTTTCCATATAAATACTAATCTCTCTCTCTCATCATATACAGGTGAGAAATTCCAAACTCCCTTCCCATATTTCCACCGACTACCACCGTAGGGTACAATGCCGTCGACCATCGTCGCTACCTCAATCACGATGCGTAGTGCCTCCCACCACCGCGGCTCCCCCACTCGTGACGTACAGCACCTCTGACCACTGCGACTCTCTTCTCGCGTCGCACAGCCCTGCTGAATGTCGTAGCTCCCTCCATCACGACCTGTAGCGCCTTCGACAACTGCGGCTCTTCCCTTGCATTGTGCAGTCCAACCGACCACTACGGCTCTTTTCTCGCGTCGTGCAGCCCCACCAAACGCTGCATATCCCTCCGTCGCAACTTGCAGAGCCCGTCCTCCTTCGCTCCGTCAGACGCAAAGAGCCCTCTTTCCTTTACCACAGCAGACGCGCCCCGCGCTACGTGACGAACTGACGAGGGAAAGTCACTTCTCGTCCGCTGTTAACCACCTTCTGTTTGAATGTTTTTTCTCATAAGTTCTGGATTTTTTTCTTATTCTTGAATATTTTTTGTTTTTGGATTTTGGATGTTAATGTTGCAAGTTTGAGGAGTGTATGAAATTATTCCCACATCAAATAAAGCGAAAAAAAGTGAGGAGTTTATAAGATGAGACACCCATTAACTTACTACCTTAAGGTTTTGAGTTGGATGTGGTGTCTTCTCATCTTATGTTATCTCACTTGATTACTCCCCAAAATCTCTCCGGTGGTTGAGAGCACTCCATGGCTGGCCCAACAAGTGCTATCAGAGCCGATGGTTACTTTGGTGGTTTTAAGGGGTATTCAAGGTGAAGCATCGAAAGTCTTCCCGACAAAGGTGGTCCGGACGGCGTGTCTCGCGGTATTTTGCGGTGGTGTGATGGAAGAATACTCATGTGTGGTGGAGGAGCTAGAGGGGAGTTGATACTTGATGTAGAGACTCACACTTGAAGGGGAGATTGTTAATGTTGCAAGTGTGAGAAGTGTATGAAATTAGTTCCACATCAAAGAAAGCAAGGAAGAGTGAGGAGTTTATAAGATGAGAGACCCATTAACTTACTACTTTAAGGTTTTGAGTTGGATGTGGTGTCTTCTCATCTTATATTATCTTACTTGATTCCTCCCCGATGTCTCCCTGGTGGTCGTGAGCTCTCCACGTTTAGCCCAACATTGGATTATATTTTTTAATAGTTTTAGATGTTTATTGCTTAATTTTTTTATGTTTTTTTTCAATTTTTTCGGATGTTTTGTTTTACTATGTTTTGAAATTTTTTAAAATATTTTTGAATATCTCATTTTTATTAGGTTTTGAATGTTTCTTTTTATTAGCATTTTTAAAATGAATTTTTAGAATTTTAAAATAATTTTACAATGAATTTGCATGTTTGTTATTATTTGGTTTTAGATTTTTTTATTTTGGATGTTTTTTCATTAATTAGGTTTTAGATGTTTCTCATGATAATTTAAGTTGACATTCCCTCTAAAGAAATTTTAAATTTCTTTTTGATATCTCATTTTTTGCTAGGTTTATCTCATTACGTTTCAGATGTTTCTTTTTCTTCTGTTTGATTTTGGATGATTCTTTTTACTAGTCTTGAAATTTTTTTCTAAGTTTCGAATATTTCTTTTTTTTAATGTTTTGGATGTTTCTTTATTTAATTTTAAATTTTACATGTTTTTTTAATAGTTTAGATGTTTATTTTCTTAGTTTTCAGATGTTTTTTTTCTAATATTGTTTGGATGTCTCGTTTTAGTAGGTTTTGAAATTTTTAAAATAATTTTGGATATTTATTTTTTGTTATGTTCCAAATATTTTTTTATTAAAAATTTTTAAAATAATTTTATAATTTTTAAAATGAATTTTGGAATTTCTAAAATATTTTGAATGTCAAAAATAAATTTTATAATTTTTAAAATAATTTAAAAATATTTAAATAAATTTTTAAAATAATTTTAAATATTCGTTATTATTGGGTTTAGATTATTTTTTTAGATTTTAATTTTTTTATTAGATTTTAGATGATAATTTAAATTTATTTTTTCTCTAAAAAAAATTACTAATTAGCTCCAGTTGAGTGCACCCTTGTTAATTCACTAGTGGTTTAAAAAAAAACACACATACATGGAATTAAAGATAACTGATCCACTTTATTCATGTATTATTAACAATAAATTTGTTTTGTACACTTTTAACACATGAAATAATCATATATTTAATTAATTTAATACATAATTAAAGTTTAAATAAAAATAAAATTTTGATACATACCTTAAATATACTTTAGCATTATGCAAGTATTTCTCAAAATTTTTAATCTTATAAGAAAAGAAATAATGAGATAAATTAATTATCTAGAGTTTAATTCAAACATCATATTATATATTGAAATAAAATACGTATGTAAAAAGTTTTTTATATGTTAATAAATACGTGTACAATTAAACTTATTATAGATAATATATGAAAAAATAATTTATCTTCTAATTTTTGAAGGATATTAGAATAATTAGTTTTTATGGTCAGTTCATAGTTTGTAAAGTATTTATAAATAATTTTGTTCGATAATTATAAAAAAAACATTTAGAGATATTTTTATGCTTAATAATTGTTAACAAAAATTAGTATTTGTTGACGTGACATATATAGATAATTTTTTATCACCGAATATTTTCTCATATACAACTTTCTTTAACCAAATAGCTAGCAATCTTCAGCACAAATTATTCTTGCTGGAAAACGTGGAAATTAAAATTTCTATAAAAAATTTTCTCCATGAAAAAATTATTCTTTTGCTTTAAGTGTGTAAATTTAATTTGTTTAGTCTTGTTACGTAGGTTTGTAGTCAATATATATGATGAAAGTAAAATAAAATAGTAATTTTTTTGGTGACTAAATAAAATAGTAATTAAGTATATGCTGTTGATTAATAACCTACACTTTTTCAATTGGTTTAATTATTATTTTGTTAGTCTCTATAGTTTTGCAAAATTTTTAATTAGGTCTCTATATTTTTTTCTTTTAATTGAGTCTTTGCACCAATTTTTTTTTTAATTGGGTCTTTACACTCTTTTTTTTCCTTTTATTTAGGTCCCTGTACCAATTCTTTTTTTTTAGTGGGGTCTCGATAAAATTAAGCCAATTACTACTATGAGAAATTTAATTGTAAAAAAAAATTTAGTATAGGGACCCAATTAAAATGAAAAAAAGTATATGGACCTAATTAAAAATTTCACAAAACTATAGGAACCAACAGAATAATTAAACCTTATTTTAAAGATGGACTACTAACCGTTAAGAAGTCAAGATGCGTTAGTTGGTATATTATAATTTCTGCTTTGTTATCATGATGTTATAAGATATACCAAGAGATGATAATTTTTTAAAAAAGTCTTTTATGTGTGAGACAAGTAAATGAAGAAAAGTGAAAGAAAAAATAAAGATAGCATATAACACATATTTACATTGCATTAAAGAATTATTTTTATATGTCTGTGAGGGTCGCGATATTTTTTGTGACGAACGGCTGAAACTAACATAAATAAAAAATTGTCATATCTACTGAGAATTTTAAATTCTTACTATATATATGTACATGTACGTGGTTTCAAATCAAATTCAATAAGGATTCGTGGAAGGCAGATTATTTTAAATGTGTGTATTCTACAAGATTATATGTGTATAAATAACTTGAAGATTTTTAAAACTACTTTTGCAAAGTATGTTATATTTTTGGCCAAAAGCCAAACATGTTGTATTTGTAAAATTCGTTTAATTAATAAATAATTAACTAATAAATTAATTATGTGCTAAAGAAATTGAGAAATTAAATTTTTTAATTTAAAGAAGTAAAAATATTTAAAATATGAATTAAAACACTAATTTTAAAGATTTTACCCCAAAATCGGGCTAACGGGCCGAACCAGACCCGTATTGAGCCCAAGACCCAACATATATAACCTCATAATAGCCACACCTTGCCTTCATTCATGAAACCCACGCTGAGGAAGAGAAGCAAAATGCAAAGCCCTAACCTCCATCCTAACTCAATCTTCTTTTCCCTGTAACTTTTAATCCGGAGCTTTGATCGTCGCATCGATTGCGGCTACACGACTGTCTCGTCGAGCTCTTCAAATCCATCCGATCAAAGTGGTAAGAAATTTGAGATTTCTCACCCAGCCCTTACCTCTTTTCAATTTCGCCATTTTGGTTTATGGGTATTGAGAATTGTATAATTTTGATGGTTTAGGAGTACTCTAGAGCGAGTTATTGCTGGGTTTCGTCCAATTGCTTAGTGGGTAAAGGTAAGAAACCATTATCCCCCCTTTGAAATTTTCAATTATATGAGATTAGGGTATTAAAATTGTGTATGTGTATAAAATTATATGAAATTAGGTTGAATATATATGAAGTTGATGTCAAATTAGTGAAGTAGAGTGCTTGAATTGGAACTCTGGTGGTTAGAAGTCTGTTAAGTGGACTTTGGAGGCTTGAAAACTTGTGAAAATGAGGTCTTAAGGTGTTTTGTGGCTTGGGAGAAAATTGGCTAAGGGATGGTTTTTGTTTCCTATAGTTAATCTATAATGTTACACGAAAACTTAGTCTAGTTGCCATAAGATAGGCTTGAATATTTTGAATGGTTGTATTTGATGGAATTGGTAGAATTACATGTGAAATTGCTTGGATGAGTTGGTATATTTAGGTGTTGGAATGATGATGATGTGAATAAAAAGTATGTGATAGTGTGTGTGAATAGTTGGTATGGTTTTGGTTTGAGAGTTTGAAAACTAGAGGACTTAGCAAATTTTGGTAAAAATCTGTTTTTGACGAACTTCAATGGCCATAACTTGGTATCCGAAGCCCCAAATTTTTTGAAACCTGTTTTGAATGAAAGTTGGGTCCGAGTAGTTTATGCCGTTTGAGGAACAGATAAAAAATGACTTTTAACGAAGAAGTTATGCACATTTGAAGTTTGGTGTAAACAACTAAATTCTGCAGTAAAACAGCTTTTTCTGAAAATCTGAGGACATGTGTACGCGGAAAGTGCGTGCGTACGCGAGTCTAGGCCTCTGCCAGTACTCATGCGTATGCGACACTTGCATGCATACGCGAAACTGCTTTATTTATACTTATCCGTACACGAATGATGGCTTGCATATGCGGGAACCCATTTCTGCCCCATAAGCTCGCATACGCGACAGTGCAATTTTAACACTCATGCATACGCAGAAATGGGTATGCGTATGCATGTCCCTTGTTTTGCTAAAAATTGTAATTTTTGAGTTTTCAACCATTTCTCTAACTTTCCTAACTTATGTAAACTCTATTTAAGGTATTCATGACAAGTCATCTTATGCTAGTTTTACAAGCATTTTTCATTAGTTTCATTAGGTTTTATGCACTTTCTTGCACAATAAGTAAGTAATTGGAGTGGATTTTCATGATTATGTTGAATCAATCAAACATCATTTATTTTACACAAAATTATAAGGTTATTGCTAGAATTAATTGATTTTCATGAATGATGCAAAGATCTTGTGAATTTGGTGATACTTTAATTAGTTGTTTGATTACTTGTAGGTGAAGAAAGGATGAAGAAAGGAAAGAACCAGGAAAGCGTTGCATAACCAAACGTGGCGTTCAAAAAGGCAACGCTGGGCAAGGGAGCAAGGTGCACAAGGAAACCAACCAAACCAAGGCATGAGCGTTCAAATGAGTGAACGCGACGTTCACTTTAGTGAACGTTTTCGGGCGCTCAACCAAGGGAAGCTGGGCGTGCATCAAAGCAACAAGGGTGGAGCTCAATAATTCAAACGCAGCATTCAATTTTGTGAACTTTCTCGTGGCTTTTGGTCCATGAAGCCAAGGCACACCAAGACATGCCAGGGAGCAGCGTTCAAAAGTTTGAATGCCAAGTTCACTTTTGTGAACTTTATCGTGCTCGAAGAGGGAACCAACGCACCAAGGAAGCAGCGTTCACATTTGGAACGTAACGTTCAAATAATGAACGCTAGGGACATTGTTGAGCAACAAGGTGCACCAAAATTGGCACAAGACAAGAGTGAACGCCAAGTTCACTAAACCCAACGGAGCGCTCCACTGGAGCATGCCTCCAACCCAATTTCAACCAAAGCCACCCGAATCCACTTTTCTTCAAATCCAAAATTCAAAAGGCCCACTCTAACCTTTGAAGACCAAAATAGAAAGTGTATAAATAGGAGTTTATTTGATTTGTAAAGGACTTTTTGCTCATTTTTAGTTTTTCACTTTTAATTTTCATTGGGAATTTGGGAATTGAGGATTGGATCTGGTTTTCTTTCTGTTTGTTCTTTCTTTTGCAACTTCTACTTTCTGTTTTGGATTTTGAACTGAGATTGGAGGATTGCACTTGAATTCTTCATTTTAGAATCATCTTTTACTTTTCCTTTTTGCATTTCTAAGAATTGAAAGTTGGATCTAAATTTCCTTTGCTATTTTCATTTTTATTTCTTCTGCAACTTCTTTTCTGTTTGGTCAAGGGAGTAATTGAGATCTAGATTTGCTTTCTGATCTCTTTGCTCTTCTTCGATCTTCAATTTCTCTTTTAGAATTTCATAATTGAGCTAAGTTTTCTTGCTGTTTGTTTCTTCAAGCAATTTTCCATTTCTGTTTGGCTACTGAGCTGAATCTCTTCATCTCATAGCTCTCTGATTTACTTTAGTTTACATTTTCTAGTTCAATTCTAAATCCCAGTACCCAAATCCCTTTATTTCTTCAAGCAATTTACGTTTCTCAGCAATTTAGATTTAACAATTTACATTTTCTTGCACTTTAAGTTTCTTCAATTTACTTTTCTTGTAATTTAAGTTTCAGCTCTTTTACTTTCTTTTTTTTATGTTTCTGCAATTTACTTCTTCTGCACTTTAAGATTCAGTCAATTTATCCTCTCCCTTTTATTTACTTGAAATTTAGCTTCTGTTAATCAAGTTTCACTCAAATCATCAAATATTCGCTTAACTAAATTCATCACCTAACTAAAATTGCTCAATCCATCAATCCCTGTGGGATAGACCTCACTCTTGTGAGTTATTACTACTTGATGCGACCCGGTACACTTGCCAGTGAGTTTGTGTGGAATCGTTTTTCCCCCCATCAAGTTTTTGGCATCGTTGCCGGGGATTGATATAGATCAACAATGATTAAGTGGGTGAGAAGTCTAGATTAAGCATTTTGTTTGTTTTTGTTCTTTTAATTTTCTGTTCTGAGTTGACACCAAGGTGTTTGTGTTTTTGCCTCACTAAGAAATTCTCATCTCTGATATGAGTAATTTCAGTTTTCAGTGGTTATGTGTTTTACAAAATTCAAATGGAGTTCAACTCATCTTGTGATCAAACAAATTTTATGGGATATTACCCACCATCACCAATTGACTATTCTAATGGTGGCTAGGAATATCACCAAGAAATTACAGATCCTGAGCACTCCAATCCATGGAGATATGCTTCAGAATCACAAGATGAGCAAGAGAATAATATGGGATATTGCTCACCACCACAAAATGATTCAAGTCATTTTCCTAATGGTGGATGGGAATATCACCAAGAATCAACAGATTATGAGCAATCCAACCAATGGGGACATGCTAATCAAGACAATTCCATGGAATACTATCCAACACCACAAAATAATTCATGTTATTATGCTAATGGTGGATGAGAGTATCAACAAGGAATAAACAAGTATGAACACCTCCCTGAGACAGAAGATGACTTGTACTGCTATAAAAACTACTCATATTGTGACTGGGAGGGTCAAAATCAAAGGGATCTTGATGATCTATACTTTGTTCATCAAGAAACATCATCACTGGAGTGTGCTTTCAACAAGTTCATGCAAGATTACCCCTCCAAAACCACAAGATGCTCCATACTGTAATGAGTTCAATAATGATTCAAGTTGTGAATGGGAGGATCAAAACCAGAAAACATTTGACATCTCATACTCCATTAATCAAGAGCCATCATCACTTGAGCAAACCTTCAATTCATTCATGCAAAATTGTCCAACCTCACCTCCCAGTTTCTCATATGAAAATCCTTCATCACTTGATTTTTCCTCAACACAAAATTTTCCCCAAGATCCATACGACTCATTTCACCAACCACAAAATGCATTCCACAATTCACAAAAATCATTCCATACCACTCAAAACAACCTCACCATAACACATCCATGCCCACAAAATTTCTCTCAACCTTCATCCCTTGAGCTAGCATTTGAACAATACCTACAAACATCTATAGACTCTTGGAAAGAATAAGAAACCCTCTGCAATAAGATGGATGGATATTTGGAGAAAATAAGGAAACACTCAGAACTGCTAAGCAAGGAAGATGAAGACCAATTGGTGGATGTGAAGGAGAAAATGGAGGAACAAGAAGAAGAGGTCTCTATGTCAAGTGAATTTTCAGTAAAGAAGGAAGAGGTAGTAGAGGTAAGTGAACCTGAGGTTGCATATCTACAAAAGCCACTTGAGATGACAAGGGAACCACAACCCTCACAAACTTTCCTGAACCAAAACGTCTCAGCACTTGAATCCATGATTGAAAGATATGAAGAGGAGATGAAGAAATCTTGGGAAGAACAACATACTTCCTCCATGAAAGTGCTATTAAGTCAAATGTTAAGTGCAAAGGAGGAAGTAGAAGAACAAGAAAGTGAGGAAGTCACTCAAGAGTGTTCACACTCAAGTGAGGCAGAAAGTTGCATAGAGGAAGAGCTCATGGAACCACTAATTCAAAAGGTTCTTGATGAAGAAAACACTCCAAGCATCACACAACCACCAAGTATTGATATCCAAGAAGTGAATTTAACTAACAAGAGCACCAATCCTACCCCTGATCCAGCAAGCAAGCTCAATCAAGCCATTAACAAAAGGAAGCTTGCTGAGGAGAGACCAAGACAGGGGACAATAGCTGAATCTTCTCCCCCCGAGAGGTCCTTCCTCTTAACAAACTGGAAGAAGAGGAAGAAAGTGAAGAACAACATGTCAAGCTAAAGACACTAAAAGAGCGCTTATTGGAAGGCAACCCAACCTTAGGTAACATCACATTTCTCTGCTTAGTTTTCTTTCTTTGCTTTGTTTAATTTCAATAAATTGGCATATGATTACATTCTAAGTTTGGTGTTGCCCTGCAATAATCTGTTTTCAATCTTTATGGAAAATTGCACCAATTCTAAACTGAAAGTGTCACACTAAGTTTCTAATTTTGGTGTGCCACTTAATTTTCTGTGCAATAAATCCAGCAACACCACTTGTCTGCATAATCATAAAGCCTTTGCAGTGTTAATTTTCTTTTGGTTTGACACTTTTTCATTTTCTTTGTTTTAGTCATTTCTTTGTTTTTAGTGTTGTCTTTTAGTTTGCTCATTAACTGTTATTGCTAATATCTCACCAAGAAATCCTGATTGTGACAAATTCTTCACTTGGTGATTGTGTTATTAGCATATGACAGTTCCTTGTGTTTAGTTTTAGTTCAAATAAATTGACATATGGTTGCATTCTAAGTTTGGTGTTACTATGCAACAAAATTTGCTTCCAATCTTTACTGGATACTTGCATTAATTTCAAGTGAAAGTGTTACACTAAGTTTGGTGTGCCACTCATTCTTTATGCAATGTATCATACACACCCTCTTATGTTTACAATCACAATGTCTCTGTTTCCTGTGCCTTGATGGTTATTCTTAATTTTGCTTGCTTAAACATATGTATACTAATATTTCATTGTGTAAGACACTCATGATCTATCTTAGTCCCATCACCACTGTTCTAATTGTTGCTTGAGGATGAGCAAGCATTCTAAAGTTGGTAGGGGAAGGGGAAGAATGGGAGGAAAATGACAACAATAGAGAAGATGAATTACAAGGTTGTAAAGTTCTTTTCCCTCTTAGTTGTTTCTAGCACTTTAAATTGCATGATTATCTTTATCTTCTCTGTTTACATGTGTGTATGAATAAGCATAGCCTGAATTTTGATCTGTAACATGTTGCCATGCCATTATGACTACCAACTTGAGTTTTGTAAAGTTCAAAGCAGTAAAGTATCATGATCATAAACAAACAAGGAATTAAAGAAGAACTTAGCATGTGCATACAAGTATTGGAAGGATGGTATGATTAATTGTTGCTCAATTGCATTAGATTTTATTTAATTAAAGTTTTCATCTAGGACATTTTGTGAAATCTTTGGAAATCATGAAAACCTTGAAATAAGCAATTGCAAGTTAAGGCAAGAAAAGAAAAAGGGAAAGAATGAGAAAGCTAAAGGCTCTGAGTACCAATGACAATTCAATTGTTAAGTACTTGTGGTGTTTATGTATCAGGTAAAAAGCTTGAAAACAAAACACTTAGAGTCAAGGCTAGGCTCAAGTGCAAAAGCACTCCCTCAAAGCTCAAGGCTCTGAGCATCAATGATTAGAGAGTCAAGAAAAGAAACAAATGAGCTTAAAGAAGTCCTCTAATTAAATGCTTGTGGTGCTTATGTATCAAGTGGTAAAACTTGAAAACAAAGCATTTAGAGTCGTAGCTTTGTTATCAACTCATGGGATAAAACACCCAAAAGGAGAAGCTAATAAGACAAACAAAAGCTTGTTTTAAGGAAGAAATATAAGAAAAATATTTCATAAAATAAGCTAGATAGAAGCATCAATCATTTACATTTCTTTTGTGATTGTAGCATGCATAAAAAAAAAAAACTAGCCAACCATGAACATCAAATTGCTATTCTTCTTACCTTGGATTGTCAATCTCTATTGCATGATTCTTTTCTTGCTTGGGGACAAGCAAGGTTTAAGTTTGGTGTTGTGATGACATGTCATCATGTCATATTTTTCTATGCTTTTTCATACAAGAAATTAATGATTAGTGCTTAAATGCTTTTTGTGCTTAAATGGTATATTTCTTTGATCTTTTGATTTTATAAACTTGGTAGGAAATAAGAAGAAAAAGAAGCAAAAAATTACAAAATAAGCTAAAAAGAAGAAAAGAGGAATTTTGGTCACACTTTGAAGTTTGAACACGCTTTGGAATCTTAGGCCATGCTTTTAAAAGCGTGGCCCATGACCATGAAGCCTTGGCATTAGTAACATGATACATATGCATTAATGCTTATGCATGCTTTATCATGAATTAATAAATTTAAGCATGCATGCATTTAATTATTAATGCCATCATGATGCATTATTAACGCATTGGCATTGAGAATGTTTGAAATGAATGCATTACTAATTAAAGCCAATGCAAGCATGCATGTAATACATTATTAAAGCCGATTGGCAAAAGAACAAATCATGCTTCAACGTTAATGCATTGGCATTAATAATTAAAGTAAATGAAAGCATGCATGCATGAAATATTTAATTACTAATGCTAATTGAGAATGAATGAACCAAGGCGTCTAAAAGAATGAACGCTAACATTGAGTAATTAGCATTATTAATTAAAGCCATGGAAGCATGCATGTAATATTATTATTGCCAAGGCATTAATGAAAGCATGCATTAGTAACATGAACCAAGATAGCAAGCGTTCATTAAAGTGAACGCTACGCTCAATCAATTGAGCGTTTTCGGGCTTTTAAGCCTTGTGCCATCCCACACACTAAGGGCGTCCAGAATTGTGAACGTAGCGCTCAATAAAGGAGCCAACGTTCAAAGAGCGAACGTAGCGTTCACTAAGGCAACGCTGGGTGAGGAATAGAGCGCACCAATGCGCACGTGAAGAAGCATGCCTAATGAGTGAACGTAGCGTTCGTTTTATGCATGGAGCCCTCCACTGGAAGGGGCACCAAGCAACCTTGACCCACTCTCAGTCAAGGCCAAACCAAAAGAGCCCACTCTAAGTGTATCTCTGGCTCAATTAAGTCCAATTCAAGCCCATTGACACACCAAAGCAAGCAAAATCCATGGACATCACTCAAAGGCACAAGAAAAAGCTAGATTAAGAATTTCATTTAAATTGTAATTTGTTTTCAATTTCAATTTCATTTTTATTTTGTAAAGCCTATATAAAGTCATCAATTTCATTTCATTAGGAAGGCTGGCTCTGCTAGAGAGCAATAGGAGTAGGAGTATGGTAGAATAGAAAGTTCTCTTTGAAACACTTTAATTTTTCTGGATTTTTACATTTCAAGTAGTGAATTCAATTTGGTTTGTGAAATTTCAATTTCTGAATCTTCTCTTCTGCAATTTTATGTTCTGCAATTCTTTGTTTGAGCTTACTATGATCTGAATTTAATTTCCCTGCACTTTAAATCTCCTGATTACTTGTTCTCAAGATCTCTTCAATTGTTTGATTTACTGCTTCATTTAATTTCCAGCACCCAGCCCCCTTTATATTTCATGCAATTTACCTTTATTGTCATTTAAGATTCTGTCAATTTACATTCCTTGCTCTTTACATTTCTGCTAATTTACTTTCTGCAAATTTAAATTCCCTGTATTTTACATTCTGCTATCAAATTTTCACTCCATTCAATACTGTTAGCTTGACTAAACTAATTACCTCACTAAAGTTGCTTGATCCATCAATCCCTGTGGGATCAACCTCACTCTTGTGAGTTATTACTACTTGATGCGACCTGGTACACTTGCGGGTGAGTTTGTGTGGAAATATAATTTTTCACCCATCATGTTTTTGCAAAAACTTGACAGGGGAAAAACAATTCCACACAAACTCACCGACAAGTGTACCAGGTCTTATCAAGTAGTAATAACACACAAGAGTGAGGTCGATCCCACATGGATTGATGGATTGAGCAATTTTAGTTAGGTGATGAATTTAGTTAAGCGAATATTTGATGATTTGAGTGAAACTTGATTAACAGAAGCTAAATTGCAAGTAAAATAAAAGGGAGAGGATAAATTGACTGAATCTTAAAGTACAGAAGAAGTAAATTGCAGAAACTTAAAGAACAAGAAAGTAAAAGAGCTAAAACTTAAATTGCAAGAAAAGTCAATTGCAGAAACTTAAAGTGGAAGAAATGTAAATTGCTAAATCTAAATTACTGAGAAATGTAAATTTCTTGAAAAATAAAAGGGATTTGGGTACTGGGATTCAGAATTGAACTAGAAAATGTAAACTAAAGTAAATCAGAGAGCTATGAGATGAAGAGATTCAGCTCAGTAGCCAAACAGAAATGGAAAATTGCTTGAAGAAACAAACAGCAAGAAAACTTAGCTCAATTATGAAATTCTAAAAGAGAAATTGAAGATCGAAGAAGAGCAAAGAGATTAGAAAGCAAATCTAGATCTCAATTACTCCCTTGACCAAACAGAAAAGAAGTTGCAGAAGAAATGAAAATGAAAACAGCAAAGGAAATTTAGATCCAACTTTCAATTCTTAGAAATGCAAAAAGGAAAAGTAAAAGATGATTCTAAAATGAAGAATTCAAGTGCAATCCTCCAATCTCAGTTCAAAATCCAAAACAGAAAGTAGAAGTTGCAGAAGAAAGAACAAACAGAAAGAAAACCAGATATAATCCCCAATTCCCAAATTCCCAATGAAAATTAAAAGTGAAAAACTAAAAATGAGCAAAAATTCCTTTACAAATAAAATTAACTCCTATTTATACACTTTCTATTTTGGTCTTCAAAGCTTGGAGTGGGCCTTTTGAATTTTGGATTTGAAGAAAAGTGGATCCGGGTGGCTTTGGTTGAAATTGGGTTGGAGGCATGCTCCAGTGGAGCGCTCCATTGGGTTTTGTGAACTTGGCGTTCACTCTTGTCTTGCGCCAATTTTGGGGCGCCTTGTTGCTCAGCAATGTCACTAGCATTCATTATTTGAACGTTACGTTCCAAATGTGAACGCTGCCTCCTTGGTGCGTTGGTTCCTTCTTCGAGCGCGATAAAGTTCACAAAAGTGAACTTGGCATTCAAACTTTTGAACGCTGCTTCCTGGCATGTCTTGGTGTGCCTTGGCTTCATGGGCCAAAAGCCACGAGAAAATTCACAAAAGTGAATGCTGCGTTTGAATTATTGAGTGCTACCCTTGTTGCTTTGATGCGCGCCCAACTTCCCTTGGTTGAGTGCCCGAAAACGTTCACTTTGGCGTTCACTCATTTGAACGCTCATGCCTTGGTTTGGTTGGTTTCCTTGTGGACCTTGCTCCCTTGCCCAGCATTGCCTTTTTGAATGCCATGTTTGGTTATGCAACGCTTTCCTGGTTCTTTCCTATCTTCAGCCTTTCTTCACCTACAAGTAATCAAACAATTAATCAAAGTATCACCAAATTCACAAGATCTTTGCATCATTCATGAAAAGAAATTAATTCTAGCAATAACCCTATGATTTTGTGTAAAATAAATGATGTTTGATTGATTCAACATAATCATGAAAATCCACTCCAATTACTTACTTATTGTGCAAGAAAGTGCATAAAACCTAATGAAACTAATGAAAAATGCTTGTAAAACTAGCATAAGATGACTTGTCATCACAACACCAAACTTAAATCTTACTTGTCCCCAAGCAAGCACTGAACATGAGAAGAAATGAAGTGAAACAGAGAAGTATATAAGTCCTTATTTAGCAGATAATAGAATTTGAACCATGGGGTTTTATGCAGACAAAAATGCAGCTCAATTATTTTTTTTTTTGCTAATAAATAAAAAAATGCTTCTTTGAGGATTCACTAGAGTTACTGTTATAAATCATTGCTCCTTGATTGATCCATTTTTGGTTTTTCCTTCTTTCTTTTGCTTAGAAAGCTTATTTCTCAATGATAACTCAGTGTCAAGTGTTGCAGCAGCCTTTTGGCTCAATTTTGCTCAACACTTCTTCACTACAGACACTTGGCTCATAATTCTTCTTAGGAACATTGATGCCCAGCATCTCTTTGGATCACTAAATCCTTTGTAGCTAGGTTGCTCTTGATGATGGACTTTCGGTTGGTAATCCCGGATTAGTTAATCCAAGTTACCAAGTTTTAAAAGACTCCTCAGAACCTAATTGTCCAAGCATATCCTAGTACAAGAAGCACCACAGGCATATGTTCTAAGGTCCAAGCTATTGGTGTCTAGCCTTATTGTTTATTTCTTTTGTTTTTGTTTCCAACCCTTGGATTTTCTTTTCTTTTTCTTTCTCACTTTTCTTCATTTCCCAGGGATGTTTATTAGCAAAAAGGTTTTATGACAGCAACTAAGTTCATACTATATAGAACATTCTATTATGCAGCTTTTATTATTGAGCTTATCATCCAATTAAGCAATTTACCACCACAAAACTTCATTCTAATTCCTACCACATTGGACAATCACTTTCTTTTTCAAACATTTTCTCTTATTGATGTAAAAGGGAAACAAAACATAATTCAGCAGATGAGTGATAACAAGCATAATGCAGGTCCTAATAAAGATTCTAATAAAACATGAAAGTGCATAGCATAAAAAATTTGGAGGCATATCATGTTTCAGATATGCATCATCCTTATTTAATTAAAATCATGAAAGGGACTCCACCACCTCCTAATGTTCGAGCTCCTTGCCTTTGCTGTATTCTCCCTTCTTCTTCCTCTTCTTGCTTGTTTCTTGGGGTTCTTTAACAGGGCACCTACGATCCTAAATGTGGTCTATTTGACCCAGAGCCCAGCATCCTTTAATCCTTGTTGCATGTGTGCTATATTTTTATTGGCTTATGCTCTCTGATGGTCTACCAATTCTTGGCATTTCTCAAATGGCTTGATCTGTTGGTTCAATGCTGGCATGCTATGGACTACATAGTCCAACTTTGCTTGAGTTGCTATATCATACTCCATTCTGTCCATGTTCCTATTCTCTCCAATTGTATGATATATGTTCTTCAATTGGTAGAGATTTTGGGTGTACTCCCCATACTTGGCCTGTCGTAGGGACAATCTATTAAATGATTCTTGAAAGTTTGCTGATTGGTCCCCTTGCCCCTCAAGAATTCTTGCTTGAAACTCTCTTTGTTAATCCAACATCTTGAGTTGAAAGCTTTCTTGCTTTTCCATCATTTGCTGCTACTACTACTCTTGTTTCTCTTGGGCTTTTAAGTAATGCTCTTGTTATTTCAAAAATTGCTCCTATTGTTGCTCCTGTGCTCTCCTGTATTGTTGAGACATTTCTTCAATAGCTCTTTGCATTTGGGTCAGGTCCATTGCACCAGGAGCTTGTTCCCCCTCCACTTGTGGTCTTCTTCTTCTTCCTTGATCTCTTCTCTCTTGCTGATTGTCAGTGTCAGTGACACCTTCCATGCTTTGCTTGGTGACACCTTTGCTTCCTTTTACCTTATCTGTATCTTCATCCTCACAGAGTACTCCTGCTCTTTTGCACAGCCTCAGAATAGTACTTGGGTGACCAAGCCTACTTGATTTTCCAGTGTCCTCAGCCATCTCCTGGATGCTATTTGCTATGAGCTGTGGAATATTGATTTCTCCTCCCCTCAGGATGTAATATGTCAGAATTACTCTCTTTATTGTGACTTCAGATGTATTTGTAGTAGGGAGGATGGATCTTCTCACTATCTCATACCAACCTTTGGCTTCAGGTATGAGATCCATTCACTTCAAGTGGCTTGGAGCTCCCTCTGAGTCTCTTTCCCAGTCCTTGCCTTCAAAGCATAACCCATTTAATATCTAATCAGGGTTATTCTCACCCTGTAGTCTTTCCTCAAAGCCGGGTTCTCCATATGATATCACCCTTATCTGTAGGACTCTCATAATGGATGGTGGGCTGAAATCTACCTCAACCCCCTAACATAGCTCTTATAGGGAAGGCTGTCCTTGCTTGACCTTACAGAATTTGCATAAAACTCCCTTATCATGACTGCACTAATGTCTGTGAGAGGTTCACATAGAAGTTTCCATCTCCTCTCTGCCACTATTCTTCTCATGATGGGATATTCTCCATCTTTCAACTTGAACCCCATTTCTGGAATGACCTTCTTTGATTCCATTAGCCTATAATACATTGATTCATGAAATTGAGACTTAAATCTCTTGGTATCATATGTTGGTGGTTCGGCTACAGCTAGTTCCTTTCCTTTTCTTCTTCTAGAACTTGATGAAGCCATAAATTAAGAAGGGAGGAAGGGGGAAGAAAAGATAGGCCTTGGTTAGAGCACGTGTATGATGGAAGGAATGGAAGGTAAGGTGCTGTGTGGTGTCTTTGGGTGAGAGAAGAACAATGTAAACCTTGTGGGGGACTTATACGAAGAAAACAAAGGTGTGTGGCTTAAGGAGTGTTGCTTCCAATTTATAGACAAGGTCATGAAGTCTAGAAGCAAAACACAAGGGTGGATGATTCGGTAAAGTTGCCATGAAGGGTGAAGATTGAGCAAAGCATTGTTGAAAGTTCATAGAATGGACGGCTTGCATGTAGAGATGGATGAAGACAAGGATCACTCCCTCATTGGTCATGTGGTTTGGCCTCCTAGGTGTAAACCATGCAGATTTTGTTTCCAAGAGAGCACACTTCCCTAAGCACATGTGACTCCCTTTTCCATCTTGTGATAACCGTGCATGCCTTTTGTCCTTTTCTTCAAATTTCACCATTCCTATCCACGATGAACCAAACAAATAGTGAGCTTAAACTTTCAATTCAATACGGTGGTGGTTGTCAAGTGAAGAGTAATAAAGAAAAACAAAATTTATTATATATTTCTTATTTATGAATAACCAATTATGCCCTTTAGACATTGAACAAAATTTTGGTGAACACCAAACTTGTTTCCTTCTAAGAATTCCATATAAAACCGAATGAATATCTATCATAATTGGTGTATTCATTATAAGGAACATTTTATTTGCTACCATGCTATCATAAACTCATAAAATGATACACTATATGGTTTATCTATTCATGAATTTGAGCCTTTGAGTAAAAATGATTTTCTTAAAATTCACAGCATATATAGACAACAAACTTAAGGTTTGGCCATGTACTTAAACAAAATGAATGAGTATATGTCCTAAATTGGTTCTATAATCAATTATGCATGAGAAGCTATTTTAAAGTGCCTTTAGGCACACCAAACTTAGGATTCAAACATATGCTTCAAAATGATGTGTGCAATTATCAAATCTACTCATGAGAGCTCAAATTTATGCTAGAATAACCATTAATTATTGAAATTAAAATAACAAGAATATGAAATCATGGGCTGCCTCCCATGGAGCGCTCTTTTATTGTCACTAGCTTGACATTGGCCCCTTGTTAGGGTGGCTGATGATTGTGGTGTCTCAATTTGTCTCCTCTCACTGTGAGCCTTCTTCCAGTGCGTTGTTGGTCAATCTCCACATGCTCCATTTAGAGTATCTTATTGACGGTGTAGTAATCATCAGTTTGTGGATCTGTTTCCAACTGCTGGTAAATCAATCTTACTCTGTCCCCTTTTGAGAATCCTTCAGTTGGTATCCTTTTGTTCTTCCACCCTTTTGGAGCTCTTTTCTTGTTCTTCTTTCCTTTCTTTGGTGGCTCTTCTGTCTTTACATCAGATTTAATGTCAGGAACTTCTTTCCCACAGATTAAATCTTCAATCTCTTCCTGCTTTCTCTTTTTAGCCTTCTCATGTTCCTTACCCTCTTTTCCTTCTCTACTGTCCATCTCTTGCTTCACAGGTGATCTGAGGAGTGTCTCCTTGACTTTTTCTTCCCAATGTATATCTTCTTCTTCAACCTTCATACAGCTTTTCTCTTCAATAGTATGCTATATTTCTTGGAAGACATTTAAAGTGATCTTCTGATCATTTACTCTCAAAGTCATTTCTCCTTATTCAACATCAATGATGGCCCTTGCTGTGGCCAGGAAAGGTCTTTCCAATATGATAGAATCATTCCCCTCTTCTTCTAAGTCCAGGATTACAAAGTCTGCTAGAAATATGAATTTCCCTACTCTGACCAAGAGATTTTCAATCACCCCCTTGGGAATTACCAGAGATCTATCCACTAGCTCCAATGACATCTGTGTAGGCTTCACTTTTTCTATAGATAGCCTTCTCATCATGGACACAGGCATGAGGTTAATACTGGATCCTAAATCATATAGTGCCTTGTCAATGATTGTGTCACCAAAGGTACAAGGTAAGAAGAAGCTCCCAGGGTCTTTGAGCTTTGGTTGGATGCCTTCTTGGGTCATTGCACTGCATTCTTGTGTCAAGATCACTATTTTTTTTTCATTCCAGCTCCTCTTCTTGTTGATAAGCTCCTTTAGAAATTTTGCATACAGAGGCATTTGTTCTAAGGCTTCAGCAAGTGGAATGTTAATTTCTAGCTTCTTCAAAACTTCTAAAAACTTTGGGAACTGTTGATCCTTGATCTCCTTCTGAAATCTTTGAGGGTATGGCAGAGGAGATGTGTGAGTTTTTACTATCTTCCTCTGTTCTTGTAATTTTTCCTCAATAGCTTGCTTTCCTTTCTTTGAAGCTTGAGGTTCCTCTTTCTCCTTGAGCTTATCCTGGTCTTTCTCCTTAAGTTTCACTTCTTCCTTGCTACTGTCCTTATCATTCTTAGCTGGCCTCTTATAGTTTCTTTGTCATTTACCAAAGTTCTTTCACTCCTTAATTGGATTGCTTTGCACTCTTCCTTAGGGTTGGGAATGGTGTCACTTGGTAGTGCATTAGGTGTTCTTTCAGCCACTGCTTGCTTGGACAACTGGCCAATCTGCCTTTCCAAATTCCTCATTGAAGCTTCATGGTTCTTGTTGGCCAATTCTTGATGCTTGATTATCTTTTCCACCAATATCTCCAAGTTGGAGATCCTTTGAGATTCTTGGGATGGTTGTGGTTGATTATGAGATGTTGATGGTGAATGATAGTTGTTTTGGTTAGTGGATGAGTTGTTGGGTGGATAGTAGTTAGATTGGGGTTGATTATTTTGTGGTTTTCTGTATGGATTTTGGTTAGTGTTTTGATGGTTTTGACGGTTTGTGTTTCTGAAGTTGTTTTGGTTTGAGTTTCTTTGCCAAGGCTGCTGGTTTTGACTCTCTCCCTATTTCAGATTGGGGTGGTTTCTCCAGGATGAGTTGTAAGTGTCTCTATGGAAGTCAGTTGATCCAGAACCTTGATTATGCATGTATTGCACTTGTTCAGGCAGCTGCTCCTCATAACTTTCCTCCTACTGTCCCCACACCACTGATGGTTGGTTAGTTGTGCTCACTGCTGCAAGTTGCAATCCATCCATCCTCTTTGACATTGTTTCAATTTCCTGCTGAAGTTGCTGGTGTATGAGTTTGTTCTGAGCTAGTATGTCATCAACTCCTTCAAGCTTAAATACACCTTTCTTTGGAGCTGCTTGCCTTTCAGAGGAGTAGAAGTACTCATTGTTGGCCACCATATCTATAAGATCATGTGCCTCTTGAGCAGTTTTCATCATTTGTAAAGATCCTCCTGATGAATAATCCAAAGCTTTCCTTGAAGGTAAGAACAAGCCTTCATAGAAATTCTGCAGCTCCACCCATTCACTGAATATTCCTTCTGGACATCTTCTGATTAGAGCTTTATACCTCTCCCAAGCTTCATACAATGACTCTCCTTCTTGCTGTATGAAGGTTTGTACATCAATTTTTAGCTTAATGATTCTTTTGGGTGGATAGAATTTGGCTAGAAATTTGCTAACCAAATCATCCCAGCTGGTAATGATCTCTTTAGGGAAGGTTTCTAACCACTGTGTGGCTTTGTCTCTCAGTGAAAATGGGAATAAAAGAAGCTTGTAGATGTCAGAGTAGACTCCATTGGTTTTGACAGTGTCACAGATTCTAAAAAATATAAAGAGGTGTTGGTTTGGATCCTCAGCAGCACTTCCTCCATATTGACAATTGTTTTGAACCAGGGTAATCAATTGAGGCTTGAGTTAAAAGTTATTGGCATGGACATTGGGGGTTAGGATGCTACTCCCACAATTCTTTGGGTTGGGGATAGTGTAGGAGGCTAAGACTATTTTCTGAGGCTGGCCATTGTTGTTGGCCAAACCATCAGTGTGAACTGGAATGTTATCCTCCATCACTTGATCTTCCTCCTCTGATTCCTCTTCTCCAACAACTCCTTTCCCTCTTGTTTTTCTTCTCAATCTTCGGAGGGTTCTCTCGTCAAGGTTAAAAGATATGGATTCACCTTTTCTTCCTCCTGACAAAAAGCATAAAATCAGAAACCAAAAGCAATTCACTCTACTGCTAGAGTGAGATGAATGATAGCTTAAACAAAAACTCAAACAGCTAGTGTGCTTAGTAAAAATAAAAAGAAAATGGTTAATCTAGATTATCACCCTACTTAATCATTGTCAATCTATATCAATCCCCGGCAACGGCACCAAAAACTTGATGGGTGAAAAATTAGATTTTCACACAAACTCACTGGCAAGTATACCGGGTCACATCAAGTAGTAATAACTCACAAGAGTGAGGTCGATCCCACAGGGATTGATGGATCAAGCAACTTTAGTGAGGATATTAGTTTATTCAAGCTAGCAGTATTGAATGGAGTGAAAATTTGATAGCAGAATGTAAATTGTAGGGAATTTAAATTTGTAGAAAGTAAATGAGCAGAAACGTAAAGAGCAAGGAATGTAAATTGACAGAATATTAAATGACAAGAAAGGTAAATTGCATGAAATATAAAGGGGGCTGGGTGCTGAAAATTAAATGAAGCAGTAAATCAAACAATTGAAGAGATCTTGAGAACAAGTAATCAAGAGATTTAAAGTGCAGGGAAATTAAATTCAGATCACAGCAAGATCAAACGAAGAATTGCAGAAAGTAAAATTGTAGAAGAGAAGATTCAGAAACTGGAATTTCACAAACCAAATTGAATTCACTACTTGAAATGTAAAAATGTAGAAAAATTAAAGTGTTTCAAAGAGAACTTTCTATTCTACCCTACTCCTACTCCTATTGCTCTCTAGCAGAGCCAGCCTTCTTAATGAAATAAAATTGATGCCTTTATATAGGCTTTGCAAAATGAAAATGAAATTAAAATTGAAAACAAATTACAATTTAAATGAAATTCCTAATCTAGCTTTTTCTTGTGCCTTTGAGTGATGTCCATGGGTTTTGCTTGCTTTGCTGTGTCAATGGGCTTGAATTGGACTTAATTGAGTCAGAGTTGCACTTAGAGTGGGCTCTTTTGGTTTGGCCTTGACTGAGAGTGGGTCAGGGTTGCTTGGTGCCCCTTCCAGTGGAGGGCTCCGTGCATAAAACGAACGCTACGTTCACTTCATTAGGCATGCTTCTTCACGTGCACATTGGTGTGCTCTATTCCTCACCCAGCGTTGCCTTAGTGAACGCTACGTTCACTCTTTGAACGTTGGCTCCTTTGTTGAGCGCTACGTTCACAATTCTGGACGTCCTTAGTGTGTGGGATGGCACAAGGCTTAAAAGCCCAAAAATGCTCAATTGATTGCGCGTAGCGTTCACTTTAATGAACGCTTGCTGTCTTGGTTCATGTTACTAATGCATGCTTTCATTAATGCCTTGGCAATAATAATATTACATGCATGCTTCCATGGCTTTAATTAATAATGCTAATTACTCAACGTTAGCGTTCATTCTTTTAAACGCCTTGGTTTATTCATTCTCAATTAGCATTAGTAATTAAATATTTCATGCATGCATGCTTTCATTTACTTTAATTAATAATGCCAATGCATTAACGTTGAAGCATGATTTGTTCTTTTGCCAATTGGCTTTAATAATGTATTACATGCATGCTTGCATTGGCTTTAATTAGTAATGCATTCATTTCATTCATTCTCAATGCCAATGCGTTAATAATGTATCATGATGGCATTAATAATTAAATGCATGCATGCTTAAATTTATTAATTCATGATAAATCATGCATAAGCATTAATGCATATGTATCATGTTACTAATGCCAGGGCTTCATGGTCAGGGGCCACGCTTTTAAAAGCGTGGCCTATGGTTCTAAAGCGTGCTCAAACTTCAAAGTGTGCCCAAAATTCCTCTTTTCTTCTTTTTAGCTTATTTTGTGCTTTTTTGCTTATTTTTCTTCTTATTTCCTACCAAGTTTATAAAATCAAAAGATAAAAAAATTATACCATTTAAGCACAAAAAGCATTCAATATTTAAGCATTAATCATCAATTTCTTGTATGAAAATGCATAGAAAAACATGACATGATGACATGTCATCAGGTATGTTAGCTAATGTTAGGCTTATGAAGGAGAGCGAACCAAATTAAGGGAGATTTGTGAAGTGAATAGTTGAATTAATGAGGCATGGGTAAAGTTGTTTGAAATGTGGATAAGGATGATGGTGATAATGATGAATTGTGATTGTATGAGTTATGACTAAGGGTGATGGTGATGTTGATTAATTGTGATGATAATATTGATGATTGATATTGATGATATGAAAGCTCCATCTGGCATATGGATTATATTATCTGAGATACGAGTTTCACTGGGTAGATGCAGTGGCTTGCCACCACTTGCTCTAGGTTGAGGCTCGTTACTCTATTGATCTTCCGTCGCAAAATATGACCAGACACTTTAACTCCCTGGATTCCTCCAGTGAGATGATAAATGATTGATGATATATATATGCATAGACTCTTGGGATACACGCACGCAGAGACTGTCCAGATTCACTACTGGACATGTCGGGTTTGGCTGGATAACCGACAGATGAGACTCATCGGCCATAGGGCAGATATGCATCATATGCACTTGTATTTTTTTGTTTGAGTATGCATTTGTTTTGGCTTGCCTATTTGCTTAACTGTAACTTTCTGTTACTTGACTTAATTGCTATATCTATCTTTATATTTGTGTTTTCCATTCTCAATTTTGATCTTGGATATTTACTTGTCTCATTGTAAGTAATCTTTAATTTCCTCTTTAATTACACAACTCTTGCTACATATTTTTCTAGTTCAAGTTACTTCGTTAATATATCTAGTTTTGATTTCTTGAGTTCTTGCTAATGATTTTGATGCTTTATGATTTATATATGCTTGATTGAGTTTCTATTGTTGATATTGTGCATAGTTTGGTTATAGTTTTCATTAGTTTTTGCAAATTGCTATGTTTTGCCTTATTACCCACCAAGTGTTTGTGAAAATACCAATTATGAATTTTGAGTATGTTTTCACTCTTGGCTTGGGAAATGAGTCCGTAGGATACTAGAGTCATAATGTCCGACATTTAATGGTAATTTTTGAGTTGTTAATTTCTATTGTTTCCACTAACGCTAGCTTTTTGCTAAGTCACCATTACCACCATTCACCTCCATGGAATCCAAATACTTACCCATCTTGTCACCAACTCTATACACAACCACCTCACTATATACAAAGCCAAAACCTTTACCCTCATGAGTTTCTTTTTCAATCTTCATTACTTCAAGCCTCATATTCGCATGTGGATCAATCCACACAAGAAGCACTCCAAGTGCTTGTCCAAGAACAAGAAAAATTCTGGAAGAAGCAAGAGCGTATTATGACTACATTAGCCGAAGCCTTAACCCGGCTAGCCTCATTTAGTTCATCCTCCTCACAAAGCGATTCCTTGGATGAATGTGAGGGACCAAGCTCAAGTGAAGAGTGTGGATGAAGGAAAAATCACAAGCTCACGTAGAAGATGCGAAGTTAAGATATGAAGCACAAGAGAAAGTGTTCCGAGGGTTACCTGAAATATTGAGGTCAATCTTAGACGAGATCTCCTGGTTTGGTTGAGTCTACTGCGTCCGACTTGTTAGTGCTTGGGGTACCGCCGGTCCTCGGTCACTGGGGGGTGGTACCTGCAAGAGACTCCGATGCTTAAGTCAGTACGGGCTTTAGGTAGGTTTTTTGTAGAATTAGAGTTTGAATTATACCTGGGTATTCCAGTGTAATTATAAGGGAGTTAGGTGACCTCCTCTGGGGAGATAAGACATTTATCTTATCTTATCTTTTCTTCCAACGGTTAAGTCTTCTTTTTGGCTAACGCCTTCTAGAAGATGATGACATTCTATCGAACTGGGCCTCTTTGGGCTTTCGTCGGAGGTTTCCGACTTCTTTAAAGAGAAGTCGGGCTGTGGGCCAGATCTGTCCCAAGAGGTTGAGCCTTTTTACTTGTCCCAGACTTTGTGCTCGGGCCGAGGTATGAACAGTTCCCCTGCTTGAGCTTTGATCTCTTCAGGAGATCGTGCCCAACCTGAGCCTCGTTTTCCTTTGAGAGATCGTGCTCAAGTATTGTCTTTGGCTATACCCTTGGTGATCGGGTTACTCTGTGCTTTTAATTCTTTCAAAATGCAAAGCGTTTTTGCTTTTAAATGCTGCACCATTTCTGAGTGCATCAGTTTCTTGGATACGCGCGAGTGCTTTTAAGGCCCATTAAGTGGGTTTTAAATATTTTTGACATTTCGTTTTCCCTCTCTGTGCCTTGTTTAAAATCAGAGGTACTTAGTTTAGTCCTACTTTTGCTTTTCATCTGTTTCATTTTGTTTCCTGGAGAAAGAAGCTTTCTTTCACTTGCTCCCAGGTTGCCCCTATCCTTTCTTTCCTTTGTTGTTTCGAGGCGTTCATTATTTCTTTCGTGGGGATCGTTCGTGATTTTGCCGCTCATCCGTCACCGTTCTTCTTCTTTTCAAGTTGGTGCTCACTTTTGTGTTTTTCTTATTTGACGACGATTGTGATTCTTCCTTTCTGCTTTCAAGTTTTTGCCTCCGGTGGCGTTGTATGCTTTTGTTTCCTTTAAAGTTTTGATTTTTTTTGCTGCCACTGAATGGCTAGGGCTTTTGATATTTCTTTTGATCTTTTGCGCTTTCCTGTCTTGTGTTTGTACTGCCTTCAAAGGGTGTCTCTAGGTTGTGGCATTGGTTTTTTCACGAACCTTGGGGCGCCCTTTGCTGTCTTATTATTGCTTGCTGGGTTTTTCCTTCGTTTTGCCATTTGGCCGAGTTGCTGGTGGTGATGCCTTTTCATTTTCTTGTTGTAGGTATAGTGTCTATGTCTCGTAGAAATATTGTTTAAATGTCTACAAAGGTTCCTCCTGGTATGGCTGACTGGTTAGATTCTATAGTATTGGGTTGTGTTACCGTAGAAGATTGGGAGTACTGCGAGAAATTTAGGAGATATCATAGGATTTGTGGAAATAGGGAGGAGGAGAAGGATTATGAATTAGTGTCTCCCGACCCTGAGGAGAGAGTCAACTTTCCTCCTCTAAGTCGGATAGAGCGTCCGTTCTTTTATGCGTACGATTATTTTTTCACCAAGTTAGGTATTGTCCTGTGGGTTACCTGAAACTGTAGGTCGAACTCGGACGAGATCTTCTGTGCTGATCGGCGCTGACGTGTCTGACTTATAAGTGGTGGCTGGAGCTATCGCTTCCGATGTGTTGGACTGGTGGTGATGCTGATCCTTGGTCACCGGAGGGTGGTGGTACCTGCAAGGGACTCCGATGCTTAAGTTAGCAAGGGTATTAAGCAGGTTTTTAGTAGAATCAAAGTATGAGTTATACCTGGGTACTCCAGTGTATTTATAATGGTGAGGAGTGACCTTCTTGGAGATAAGATAGTTATCATATTGGTGCACGAAATCACAATCACACTTTTGCAATTCCGCACAACTAACCAGCAAGTGCACTGGGTCGTCCAAGTAATACCTTACGTGAGTAATGGTCGATCCCACGGAGATTGTCGGCTTGTAGCAAGCTATGGTTATCTTGTAACTCTTAGTCAGTATATCAATAATAATTCTCAGTTTTAATTGGAATGAGTAAAAGAACATGGATTAAATAATACTTGTTATGCAGTAATGGAGAACAGGTTGAGGTTTTGGAGATGCTCTATCTTCTGAATCTCTGCTTTCCTACTGTCTTCTTCTTCACGCACGCAAGGCTCCTTCCATGGCAAGCTGTATGTTGGTGGATCACCGTTGTCAATGGCTACCATCCGTCTTCTCAGTGAAAATGGTCCAGCTATGGGTTTCGTAGGGCTAATCATTTGTCGGTTCTCACTAGTGCTGGAATAAGATCCATTGATCCTTTTGCACACTGGCACTGCACCCAACATTTATGAGTTTGAAGCTCATCACAGTCATCCCTTCCTGGATCCTACTCGGAATACCACAGACAAGGTTTAGACTTTCCAGATCTCAAGAATGCTACCAATTGATTCTAGCTTATACCACGAAGACTCTGATATCACAGATTTGAATTCTCTGTTGTCAGGAGAGGCAATCAAACTCGTGAACCAGAAACCAAAGAGATACACACTCAATCTAAGGTAGAATGGAAGTGGTTGTCAGGCACGCGTTCATAGGTTGAGAATGGTGATGAGTGTCACGGATAATCATATTCATCATGTTGAAGTGCGAGTGAACATCATAGAATAGAAACACGTGTGATTGAATGGAAAACAGTAGTAAATGCATTAATCCATCAAGACACAGAAGAGCTCCTCACCCCCAACTATGGAGTTTAGAGACTCATGCCGTAGAAGATACAAAATTTAGATTTAAAAATGTCATGAGATACAAAATGAATCTCTAAAAGTAGTTTTTATACTCAACTAGTAACCTAAGTTTACAGAAAATGAGTAAGCTAAGATTGGCTATTCCTGGCATTGAACTCCAGTTTTGGCGTTTAACGCCAGAAAAGGGTAAGGAGCTGGCGTTTAAACGCCAGTTTGCGCTACCAAATCTCGGGCCAAGTATGAACTATTATATATTGCTGGAAAGCCCAAGATGTCTACTTTCCAACTCTATTGAGAGCGCATCAATTGGACTTCTGTAACTCCAGAAAATCCATTTCGAGTGTAGGGAGGTCAGAATCCAATAGCATCATGTAGTCCTTTCTCAGCCTCTAAATAAGATTTTTGCTTAGGTCCCTCAATTTCAGCCAGAAAATACCTGAAATTACAGAAAAACACACAAACTCATAGTAAAGTCTAGAAATGTAATATTTTCATAAAAACTAATAAAAATATAATAAAAAGTAACTAAAACATACTAAAAACTACATGAAAATATCACCAAAAAGCGTATAAAATATCCGCTCATCACAACACCAAACTTAAACTGTTGCTTGTCCTCAAGCAACTAGACAAATAAAATAGGATAAAAAGAGGATCAAGTTGCAATAGAATCCCAGTGTTTTAAGTGAAGCTCAAATTCTAATCAGATGAGTGGGGCTAGTAGCTTTTTGCTTCTGAACAGTTTTAGCATCTCACTTTATCCTTTGAAATTCAGAATGATTGGCATCTATAGGAACTCAGAATTCAGATAGTGTTATTGATTCTCCTAGTTTAATATGTTGATTCTTGAACACAGCTACTTTATGAGTCTTGGCTATGACACTAAGCATCTTGTTTTCCAGTAATACTACAGGATATATAAATGTCACAGACACATAACTGGGTGAACCTTTTCAGATTATGACTCAGCTTTGCTAAAGTCCCCAGTTAGAGGTGTCCGGAGTTCTTAAGCACACTCTTTTGCTTTGGATCACGACGTTAACCACTCAGTCTCAAGCTTTTCACTTGGACCTGCATGCCACAAGCACATGGTTAGGGACAGCTTGATTCAGCCGCTTAGCCCAGGATTTTATGCCTTTAGGCCCTCCTATCCATTAATGCTTGGTGCACAAAATTGTGATCTCCAATGGCGCCAACAACTTGGTACGCACGTTCATAATCTTAATTCTTTTTCGCAACTTCGCACAACTAACCAGCAAGCTATGGTCATCTTGTAAATCTCAGTCAGGAAGATTCAAATGTTTATGAGGTTTTGATAATTAAAATATAAATAAAATAAAATAAGATAGAAATACTTATGTAATTCATTGGTGAGAGTTTTAGATAAGCGTACGGAGGTGCTTTGCTCATTCTGAATCTCTGCTTTCCTACTGTCTGCATTCAATCATTTATACTCCTTTCCATGGCAAGGTTTATGTTGGGGGATTACCGTTGTCAATGGCTACCGTCCGTCTTCTCAGTGAAAATGGTCCAAGTGCGCTGTCACCGCACGGATAATCATCTGTTGGTTCTCACTCATGTTGGAATAGGATCGATTGATCCTTTTGCGTCTGTTACTACACCCAACACTCGCGAGTTTGAAGCTCGTCACAGTCATCCCATCCCAGATCCTACTCGGAATACCACAGAAAAGGTTTAGACTTTTCGGATCTCAGGAATGGCCACAAATAATTCTAGCCTATACCACGAAGACTCTGATCGTGAACCAGGAGGCTAAGAGATACACACTCAAGCTATTGTAGATAGAACGGAAGTGGTTGTCAGGCACGCGTTCATAGGTGAGAATGATGATGAGTGTCACGGATCATCACATTCAACAGGTTGAAGTGCGAGTGAATATCTTGGAATAAGAATAAGCTTGAATTGAATAGAAAAACAATAGTACTTTGTATTAATTCATGAAGAACACCAGAGCTCCACACCTTAGTCTATGGTATGTAGAAACTCCACCGTTGAAAATACATAAGTGAAAGGTCTAGGCATGGCCGTGAGGCCAGCCTCCAAACGTGTACAATGGTCTCAGTTTTGAAATATGAAAACTGGATAAAAGATAAATCACTAAAAGTAGTTTTTATACTAAACCAGTAGCTAGGGTTACAGAAAACAAGTAACTATTGTTTAACTCCAGATAGTACAGAAATCCACTTCCGGGGCCCACTTGGTGTGTGCTTGAGCTGAGCATTGAAGCTTTCACATGTAGAAACTTTTCTTGGAGTTAAATGCCAGCTTTGGTGCCAGTTTGGGCGTTTAACTCCAGCTTGTAACTCAGTTCTGGCATTTAACGCCAGAATAGGGCCGGAAGTTGGCTTTTAAACGCAAGTTTGTGTCATCAAAACGCGGGCAAAGTATGGACTATTATATATTGCTGGAAAGCCCTGGATGTCCACTTTCCAACGCAATTGAGAGCGCGCCAATTGGGTTTCTGTAGCTCCAGAAAATCCATTTCGAGTGCAGGGAGGTCAGAATCCAACAGCATCTACAGTCCTTTTTCAGCCTCTGAATTAGATTTTTGCTCAGGTCCCTCAATTTCAGCCAGAAAATACTTGAAATCACAAAAAAAACTTGAATTTTGAATAAAAACTAATAAAAACATAGTAAAAACTAATTAAATCATACTAAAAACTACCTAAAAACAATGCCAAAAAGCGTATAAATTATCCGCTCATCAATGCTCAAAGCCTTAGATCCTTCTTACCCTTGCGTTTTGTTTTAAAGGGCTATTGGCTTTTTTTGCTTGCATTTTTCTTTTTCTTTTATTTTTATTTTTTTCTTTTTCGCCATTTTCTTTTTTTTTTCGCAAGCTTTGTTCTTCACTGCTTTTTCTTGCTTCAAGAATCAATTTCATAATTTTCATATTATCAATAAATATTTTTCTTTTTTTATCATTCTTTCAGGAGCCAACAATTTTAACATTCATAAACTTGACTATAAAAAATATGCACTGTTCAAGCATTCATTCAGAAAACAAAAAGTATTGCCACCACAATTAAATAATTGTGAATTCTTCTCTTAAAAACTCAAAATAATTGCATCTTTACTCAAAGGATCTACTATTTTATTCATGTTTAATGATGAAAAAAAAAATAAATTATAGCTTATTTGGAGATAAAAATAAAATTAAAAATAAAGACCCTAATTACTAATATTCATATAATTCTTAAAATAGGTTTCTAATAATAAGAGTTATCACAGAGTTAAGATTAGGACTCAACAACCTTTATTTTGGGAGATGGATGCTCCTTCAATCTATGGGGTGTCTGGTCCCTGAAGGGAGAGCCTCTGGCGCTTCAGCTCTTGTAGCTCACTGATGAGAAGACTTTTGACGGTTTAGAGTTTCACAAATGAAATCTCGTTGCAAGTATAGTTTCTAAACCAACAATAGTCCTTTCATACAAAAATTTGTTTGTCACAAGTACAAACCCCTAAAATCTATAAACCAAAGTGTTCAAACCTCAGGTCGTTCTCCCTAGGAATTGCAATAAAGTGTTCTTGTTATTGGTTATGAGTTGTGTTTGGGGTTTTTGGGATATTAGACATGAAAGGTAAATTGCAATGAAAATAAACTAACAACTAGAAAGGTCTTGGAAATGTTTGGTGGTCAAGGATCCCTATCCTAATCACCAAACACAACATGAGAATTGGCAAGGATCAACCCCACTAAGTCATCCTCTAACTAATAAAGGAAAGTCAAGTGAGCTATGTCAATCCAAGACCATAAGTCCTAGTTCTCCACCAAATCAATTAGTGAAATCTAGAGTTAATGGCTCCCAATCGTCAATCAATTGGACATTAGCAACTCAAGAGTTCCTAAGTTACCTTCCCAATCCATGAGCACTAAAATCTACTCTAAAATCCAACCAAGCATTTCATCAAATACTTGGAAGGCACAAAAGGAAAGCATAGTAAAATTGTAAGGAAAGTAAATCTACACTACTCAATTGCAAGAAATTAAACAACAACAAATCAAATGAACAATAAAGGAACATGAAAACATAAATTGCATTGAAATGAAAATAGAAGAAACAAAAGTGCATGAACATAAAAGTAGAGAATCACAAGAATGAAATACAAAATTAGAGAGAAGAGAAGAAGAGGAACTAGAAATTGTAAAGGAAAAGTAAATCAAAGCATGAAATCAAACTAGATCTAAGAATTTCTAATCTAGATCTAACCTATTCCTAATTCTAGAGAGAAGTGAGAGCTTCTCTCTCTAAAAACTAACTAAAGCATGATAAAACTAAAATAAAACTAAACTAATGACTAGATGTCTCATCCGCCTTCAATCCTTGGGTCAAATAGCATAAAAAATGAGTTGGATTGGGCCCACAAGGCTTTAGAATTCGCTGGCCAGGTATTGCTTTAAGTGGATTATATGGCAGCAACGACACGTGCGTGTACAGTGCACGTACGTGTCATTATACGTGTAGCAACTATGATAAATCTTATATCGTTTCGAAGCCCCGGATGTTCGCTTTCCAATGCAACTAGAACCGCATCATTTAGACCTCTGTAGCTCAAGTTATGGTCGTTTAAGTGCAAAGAGGTCAGCTTGACAGCTTTTCGATTCCCTCATTTCTTCATGAGTTCTCCATTTTTACATGCTTTTCCTTCATTCCCTTGATCCAATATTTGCCTCCTAAATCTAAAATCACTTAACAAACATATCAAGGCATCTAATAGAATCAAGGTGAATTAAATTTAGCCATTTTAAGTCCTAAAAAGTATGTGTTCTTCTTTTAAGCACAATTAAAGGAGAAGTTATAAAACCATGCTATTTCATTGGATAAATGTGAGTAGAAGGTTATAAAATCCCCTAAATCAAGCACAAGATAAACCCTACAAATGGGATTTATCACTCACGCCCTTGCTTTTCTTGCTCCTTAAGCAGCTTGCAGAGCATGCTATTTTGATTTTGCTGTTCTTCCTTAAGTTGATCCATAGCTTCTTGCAGCTTGGTGACAGATGCTTCTAGGCGGGTCCAGTAGTCAATCTGAGGAATTTATGGGAGGAACTCTTGTGCCCTCCTTTTGATGGAGTTATCTTGCACTTTTTGTCCTTCCATTGACTTCTTGGTGATTGGGTGCTCAACTGGGATGAACTCAACTACTCCCATCTTCACCCCAGCATATTTACATAGCAGAGAGATTAAGCTTGGGTAAGCCAATTTGGCTTCAGTGGAGTTTTTATTTGCAATTGTGTAGATCTCACAAGAAATCAGATGATGAATCTCCACTTTGTTTCCCAGCATAATGAATGAATCATCACTGCTCTTTTAACAGTGACCTCAGAGCGGTTGCTAATGGGCAGTATAGAATGCCCAATGAAGTCCAACCAGCCCCTAGCGACTGGTTTGAGATCTCCTCTCTTGAGTTGGTTTGGGACACCTTTTGAGTTGGTTATCCACTTAGTTCTAGGGAGGCATATGTCCTCTAGAACTTGGTCCAACCGCTTATCTACTCTCACCATTCTCCTATTAAAGGATTCTGGATCATCTTACAATTGAGGCAGCTTGAAGACCTCTCTTATTTTGTCAAGGTGGAAATAAATAATCCTCCTTCTGACCATAGTTCGAAAGGTATGGAAGGTAGTTCCAGTCATTCTTTGCTTATCTGTCAGCCACAAATTTGAGTAGAATTCCTGAACCATGTTTCTTCCCACCTTTGTCTCAGGATTAGCTAGAATTTTCCAGCCTCTGTTTCGAATCTGCTCTTGGATCTCCGGATATTCGTCTTCTTTCAGATCGAATTTAACTTCCAGGATCACTGACCTCAGACCCATTATTTTATGGTAATGGTCTGCATGTTCCTTGGTTAAAAACCTCTCTTGATTCCAAAGTGGCTTTGGAGTATTCTCTTTCTTGCCTCTTGAAGTGGTTTGTTTTCCCTTAGGAGCCATGATCTTAATGAGTCTTAGCTCAATGATCACAGAAAAACACACCAAACTTAGAGGTTTTCTTGTCCTCAAGCAAAATAAAGGAAAGGAGAGGAATAGGAGAAGAGTCAAATTTGAGTTGTGGAGGAGAGGGGTGGCCGATCGTGTATTTAAGAGTGGAGGGGTGGGGTTTCGAAAATTTTGAAAGAGATACGATAGAAAGATATGATTGGTAAAAAAAATGAATCATGATATGAAAAAGATGAGATTTTAAAATTCAAAAGATATGAAAAAGATATAAAGAAGTTAAATCTGAAAATTTGTTGATGCATCTAAGAATTAAGAGAATTTATGATGAGTTAGAAAAGATTTGGAAAGGGATTGAAAAGATAAAGGAGTTTCTGAAAAGGATTTAGATAGGTTTTGAAAGAAAATTGAAAAGGGATTTAGAAGATTATTAAATTTTTGAAAATTGAGTGTGAGTGATGAAAATTTGTAACATGTTTATGCAGAAAATTATGAATTAAAACATGAAAGTTTGAAAAAATTTGAAGTGGAAACAAAATCTCCTCCCCCTGCCTTTTCTGGCGTTAAACGCCTAGAATGGTATCCATTCTGGCGTTTAACTCCCATATGTTGGCCATTGTGGGCGTTTAACGCTCAACCAGGTACCCTAGCTGGCGTTAAATGCCAGAAATCTTTTTCATTGGGCGTTTTTCTAAACGCCCAGGATGCTGGAACTCTGGCGTTAAACGCCCAGAATGGTACCCATTCTGGCGTTTAACGCCCAAAATACCCTTTACTGGCGTTTTCGTGCCAGTGAGCTCCTTTTCTCTGCTTTATGCTCTGAATCCTTCTGTAACTCTGTGAACTCCTACAATTGATAATTAACCTTGAAGATAATTTATATCAAACTCCTATAATTATTATTTAAATAACAAATAAACTTTGCTAATAGCAAATTCGGACAACTCGACTGCCCATTGCAAGATTCTGCCTGCTAGGTCTGTTTTCTGCAAAATCCCTTTTATAGGCTGGTTGGTTTGAACCCTAATGGTGTGAGCTTGGAAGTATGGACGAAGTCGTCGAGATGTTAGTATGAGGGCGTAGGCAAATTTTTCTATTTTTTGGTATTTCAGCTCGGATCCTTGTAATGCTTTACTGATGAAGTATACGAGTTGTTGCCCACTGTCATCTTCTCGAACTAGTGCTGAGGCTACTGCCCGACTTCCTACTACAAGGTACAATATGAGTGGTTCTCCTTCCCGTGGCCGAGTTAGGATAGGTGGTTGTCCCAGGAATCTTTTGAAATCTTGGAAGGCTTGCTCGCACTCCGTTGTCCATTCGAACTTCTTTCCCTTCCTTAGAGTGGCGTAGAAGGGGAGAGATCTTATTGCCGATCCGGCTAGAAATCTGGATAAGGCTGCCAACCTCCCGTTGAGTTGTTGTACCTCTTTGACACAAGTCGGGCTCTTCATGTTGAGTATGGCCCGGCATTTATCCGGATTTGCCTCGATTCCTCTTTGTGTGAGCACAAAACCCAAGAATTTGCCAGCTTCTACTACGAATATGCATTTTGCAGGATTGAGTCGCATGCCATGCCTTCTTATAGTGTCGAACACTTGGGTCAGGTCGGATAATAGCGTCTCTTCACTTTGTTTCTTTATTAACATGTCGTCCACATAGACTTCCATGATTTTTCCGATGTGATCCGTAAAGATCTTATTCATTAATCTCTGATAAGTAGCTCCCACATTTTTAAGACCAAAAGGCATGACGATGTAGTAGTAGTTTGCTTTTGGGGTTAAGAATGAAGTTTTTTCTTGGTCGGGTGAATACATTGAAATTTGGTTGTATCCCGAATATGCGTCCGTAAACGACAGGTATTTATATCCAGAGGAGGCATCTACCAGAGCGTCGATACTTGGGAGTGGATAAGGATCTTTTGGGCAGGCTTTGTTGAGATCAGTGTAGTCGGTGCACATTCGCCACTTCCCATTTGATTTTTTCACCAAGATGACATTAGCTAGCCATAGTGGTTACTTGACATCTCTTATGAATCCTACCTCCAGTAGAGCTTGTACCTGCTCTTCCACAGCTTGGGATCATTCTGGCCCGAGCTTTCTTCGCCTCTGTTGTACTGGCTGAGATCCTGGGTAGACCGCCAACTTGTGGCACATTAATTTGGGGTCTATGCCCGGGATGTCTGCATCCTTCCATGCAAAGAGGTCGACATTATCTCGTAAGAACTGTACGAGTGATTCTTTTATGTCTCCTTTTAGGATCATACCAATATTGGTTGTTTCGTCTGGGATATCTCCGATCTGGACTTTCTCTACTTCACCTTCGGGTTGTGGGCGGAGTTCTTCCCGCCTCTGAACTCCACCGAGTTCGATTGTGTGGAATTTTTCTCCTCTGCCTTTGAGGTTTAGACTTTCGTTGTAACAGCGGCACGCCGTCTTCTGGTCTGCTTTTATTGTAGCTACCCCTTCTGCAGTTGAGAATTTCATGCATAGATGTGGAGTCGAGACTATTGCACCGAGCTGATTCAATGTTGTCCGACCTATTAAGGCGTTGTAGGCAGAACTCACGTCGACCACGATGTAGTCTATCTTGAGTGTTCTTGACTGGTTTCCTTTTCTGAAGGTTGTATGTAGTGAGATGTATCCAAGTGGTTGCACTGGGGTATCTCCTAGTCCGAACAGGCTGTTCGGATATGCTCTAAGTTCTTTTTTTTCCAGGCCGAGCTTGTCGAAGGCAGTTTTGAATAAGATGTCGGTGGAGCTCCCTTGGTCTATCAGTGTGCGGTGGAAATTTGCGTTTGCTAGTATAATGGTGATGACCATGGGATCGTCGTGTCCTGAGATCATACCGGATGCGTCTTCTTTGGTGAAAGTAATTGCAGCTATGTCGGGTGCTTCCTCCTTTCCCTCAACATGATATACTTCTTTAAGATATCTTTTGCGAGATGATTTGGAGATTCCTCCTCCTGCAAACCCTCCGTGTATCATATGGACGTGTCTTTCTGGCGTACGAGGTGATCGCTCGGTTCGTCCGACATCTTCGTCCCTTCTTCTTTTTCTTTGCTCATTGTCCCGGGTGGCCAGATACCGATCTAATTTCCCTTCTCTTACTAGTTTTTCTATGACATTCTTTAAGTCAAAACATTCGTTGGTGGAATGCCCGCGGATTCGATGGTATTCACAATATTCGGTCCAATTTCTTTCTCCTTTTTTGCCTTTGAGTAGTCGAGCTGGGGGTATTTTTTCAATGTGGCAGACTTCTCTGTAGACATCCACAAGGGACACCCGAAGAGGGGTGTAATTGTGATATTTTTTCATTTTTTCCCCATGTCGATCTTCCTTCTTTTTGGGCTCTTTATCCTTATCCCGGGAGGGATAGGTGAATCCAGATTTTGAGGTCTCCCCTAGTCGATAGTTTTCCTCCATGTTGATGTACTTCTCTGTTCGTTCTTGCACTTCGTTAAGAGATGTGGGGTGTTTTTTTTGGATGGAGAATCTGGCCAAAAACTTCTTGGCTAAGTCGTCGAAGCTTGAGATGGACATAGGAGGTAGATTGTCGAACCATTTAATTGCTGTCTTTGTTAAAGTAGTTGGAAAGGCTTTGCAGCGAACTGCATCTGAGGCGTCGGTGAGGTACATTCTACTTCTGAAATTACTGAGATGATGGGCGGAATCTGTAGTGTCATCGTACAAAGTCATATCCGGGAGTTTAAAGTCTTTTGGGATTTTGGTCTTCATGATCTCCTTAGTAAATGGATCTTGGTCCTTGCGGGAGCTGTCCTCATGATAAGATCGTTTAGCTTTGGCCTTGAGATCGGCTTCAATTTTTAGGAGTTTGTCCTCCAATTCCCGGCGTCGTCTTATTTCCCTTTGTAGGTTTTTCTCAGCTTCTCGTTGATGCTCCGCCTCTTTTTCGAGTTGCTTTAAGTGATCCTGAAGTTCCTCCATGGCTCCCACAGTTGATGAATCGTTGTTTTTGTTTGGTTGAGGAGTATTTTTTGGTGTACTTTCTGCGTTCTTGTGCAGCGTTCTATCTTTCAGATCCGAGTCGTGGTTGTTGTCATGGTATTGGATGAAAGAAGTGAGGAGAAAAGCATGCACAGTGGGAGAACTCATGGAGAAATGAAGGAACCGTAAAGCTGTCAAGCCTGACCTCTTCACACTCAATCGATCATAACTCGAGCTACAGAGGTTCAAATGAGGCGGTTTTAGTTGTGTTGGAAAGCTAACATCCGGGGCTTCAAAATGATATAAAATTTGCCAGATGTTACTTCACGTATAGGGGCGCGCACGTGCCATGTACGCGTGCGCGCCGATGCTGCTCGTGACCCACTAAAGTGAAATTGCCCCCAGCGATTTCTGAAGCACTTTGGGCCCAACCCAATTCGTTTTTAATGCTATTTCATGTAGAATTCAAGCTTGGGCAAGGGGGAGCAATTGTTTATAGCATTAGCATCATGTAGGTTAGTTTCTAGAGAGAGAAGCTCCCTCTTCTCTCTAGAATAAGGTTAGGTTAATTTCCATCTTAGATCTAGGTTTAATTACATGTTTTCATCTTGTTTCTTTTATGATTTCCTACTTCTACTCTTTCATTCTCATGATTTGTAATGTTAATTTCTCTTTTATGTTCATGGATGCTCTTGTTGGATTTGATTTTCTTTTAATGCAATTTAATGTTTGATGTTTCTTTATTGTTGAATTGAGTTGTTGATCTTATCTTCTTACAATTTGTAGTTGGTAGATTTTATTGTTCTTGCACATTTATTATGCTTTTCTTTTATGCCTTCCAAGTGTTTGATAAAATGTTTGGTTGGATGTTAGAGTAGATTTTGAGCATTCATGGCTTGGAAAGAGTAATTAGGTAATCTTGAGTCATGAAAACCCAACTTATGTTGGTGATTTAGAGTTGTTGGCTAATATTGTTTCCATTGACGCTAATCTTTTGCTAATTCAATTAGTAAGTTGATTAGGACTTTTGGATTGAGATTAGCTAGTCTTGTTAGATTTTCTCTCATTGAAGATAACCTATATCTTCTTCCAATGTTGGAGATGGCGTAATAAGGTAAATTCTTGTTTATTATTGTGACATGATTAACTAGTCTTGTTTGACATTCTCCTTATGTGAAGATGACATGATACCTTCTTCCATTTGTTGGAGTCGACTAAATAAGATGAATTGATCATTGTATGACTAGGATAGAAAGCCTATATTCTCAATCTTTGCCATGAATGTCTCTCTTTATTAATTGCTTTCTTTAATTGCTTGATTTACTCTTCTTGCCATTTATTTTCTTGTCCTCTTATCAAATCAAACCCCCCTTACCCTTCATAGCCAATAAGTATACACTTCATTACAATTCCTCGTGAGACGACCTGGAGTTCAAATACTTCGGTTAATTCTTATTGGGATTTGTACTTGCGATAACCAATATTTTTGATGTGGGAATTGTTTGTTGGTTTAGAACTATGCTTACAACGAAGTTCTTATTTCTATAAGAGAAATTCTAAACCATCGAGCAAATCTCATTATCAGTCATCCCTTCCCAGATCCTACTCGGAATACCACAGACAAGGTTTAAACTTTCCGGATCTCAGGAATAGCCGCCAATAATTGTAGCCTATACCACGAAGACTCTGATCATGAACCAGGAGGCTAAGAGATACACACTCAAGCTAGTGTAGATAGAACGGAGGTGGTTGTCAGGCACGCGTTTATAGGTGAGAATGATGATGAGTGTCACGGATCATTACATTCATCAGGGTGAAAGTGCGAGTGAATATCTTAGAATAGAAACTAGCGTGATTGAATGAAAAAATAGTAGTAATTGCATTAATTCATCGAAATACAACAGAGCTCCTTACCCCAAACCATGGGGTTTAGAGACTCATGTCGTCAAAGATACAATATGAAATGTGTAAAAATGTCATGAGATACATAGTAAGTCTCTAAAAGTGGTTTTTATACTAAACTAGTGACCTAGGTTTACAGAAAATGAGTAAACTAAGATAGATAGTGCAGAAATCTACTTCCGGGGCCCACTTGGTGTGTGCTTGGGCTGAGCATAGAGCTTTACACGTGTAGAGGCTTCTCTTGGAGTTAAACGCTAGGTTGCAGCTTGTTTGTGCCGTTTAACTCTGGTTTGTAACCTGTTTCTGGCGTTTAACTTCAGAATAGAATAGGAAGTTGGCGTTTAAACGCCAGTTTGCATCGTCAAAACTCGGGCAAAGTATAGACTACTATATATTGCTGGAAAGCACTGGATATCTACTTTCCAACGCAATTGAGAGTGCGCCAATTGGGTTTCTGTAACTCCAGAAAATCTATTTAGAGTGCAGTGAGGTCAGAATCCAACAGTATCTGCAGTCCTTTTTCAGCCTCTAAATCAGATTTTTGCTCAGGTCCCTTAATTTCTGCCAGAAAATATCTGAAATCACAGAAAAACACACAAACTCATATTAAAGTCCAAAAATGTGAATTTTGCATAAAAAGTAATAAAAACATAGTAAAAACTAACTAGATTATACTAAAAACTACCTAAAAACAATGCCAAAAAGCGTATAAATTATCCGCTCATCACAACACCAAACTTAAATTGTTGCTTGTCCCCAAGCAACTGAAAATCAAATAGGATAAAAAGAAGAGAATATACTATAAATTCCAAAATATCAATGAAACGTAGCTCCAATTAGATGAGCGGGACTAGTAGCTTTTTGCCTCTGAACAGTTTTGGCATCTCACTTTATCCTTTGAAGTTCAGAATGATTGGCATCTATAGGAACTCAGAATTTAGATAGTGTTATTGATTCTCCTAGTTTAGTATATTGATTCTTGCACACAGCTACTTTATGAGCCTTGGCCGTGGCCCTAAGCACTTTGTTTTCCAGTTTTACCACCGGATACATAAATGCCACAGACACATATCTGGGTAAACCTTTTCAGATTGTGACTCAGCTTTGCTAGAGTCCCCAATTAGAGGTGTCCAGGGTTCTTAAGCACACTCTTTTTGCTTTAGATCACGACTTTAATCGCTCAGTCTCAAGCTTTTCACTTGACACCTTCACGCTACAAGCACATGGTTAGGGACAGCTTGGTTTAGCCGCTTAGGCCAGTATTTTATTCCTTTAGGCCCTCATATCCATTAATGCTCAAAGCCTTGGATCCTTTTTACCCTTGCCTTTTGGTTTAAAGGGTTACTGGCTTTTTGCTCTTGCTTTTTGGTTTAAAGAGCTCTTGGGTTTTTCTGCTTGCTTTTTCTTTTTCTTTTTTCTTTTTTTTTCGCCATTTTTTTCGCAAGCTTTTGCTTTTTTCACTGCTTTTTCTTGCTTCAAGAATCAATTTTATGATATTTCAGATTATCAATAACATTTCTCCCTTTTCATTATTCTTTCAAGAGCCAACAGTTTTAACATTCATAAACAACAAATTCAAAAATATGCACTGTTCAAGCATTCATTCAGAAAACAAAAAGTATTGTCACCACATCAAAATAATTAAACTAATTTCAAGGATGAATTCGAAATCATGTACTTCTTGTTCTTTTGTGATTAAAAACATCTTTCATTTAAGAAAGGTGATGGATTCATAAAGGACATTCATAGCCTTAAGACATAGACACTAGACACTAATGATCATGTAATAAAAACACAAACATAAATAAACATAAAGCATAGTAAACGAAAAATAGAAAAATAAGAGCAAGGAGATTAAGGAACAGGTCCACCTTAGTGAGGGCAGCTAGTTCTTCCTCTTGAAGATCTTATGGAATGCTTTAGCTCCTTAATGTCTCTTCCTTGCCTTTGTTGCTCCTCCCTCATAGCTCTTTGATCTTCTCTAATTTCATGGAGGAGGATGAAATGCTCTTGGTGATCCACCCTTAGTTGTCCCATGTTGGAACTTAGTTCTCCTAGGGAGGTGTTAATTTGCTCCCAATAGTTTTGTGGAGGAAAGTGTATCCCTTGAGGGATCTCAGAGAATTCATGATGAGGAATTTCCTCATGCTCTTGTTGAGGTCCATAGGTGGGCTTTCTTGTTTGCTCTATTCTTTTCTTAGTGATGGGCTTGTGAGATGAATCTTTCCATCTCCCATGACTCAGAGGTGGAAGCTTTTGCCTTTCCTTTCCTCTTTCTAGAGGTTTCTCTGGCCTTAGGTGCCATAAATGGTTATGAAAAAAAAAAAGCAATGCTTTTACCACACCAAACTTAAAACGTTTGCTCGTCCTCGAGCAAAGAAGAAAGAATGGTGGAGATGGAGGGATAGGGTGAATGAGGTGATTGGTGAAGGGTATTTGGGGAAGATTGTTATGAAAAGGTGTGAAGAAGAGAGAGAGTGAGTTGAGGTAGGTGGGGATCCTGTGGGGTCCACAGATCCTGAGGGGTCAAGGACTTATCATCCCTGCTCCATTTAGGCGTGTAAAATGCCCTTAGAGTGCAATCCTGGTGTTTAACGCCAGACTGCTGCTTGTTTCTGGCATTTAACGCCAGTTTTTCTCCCTTTCTTGGCGTTTAACACCAAGTTGATGCTTGTTTCTGGCATTTAACGCCAGTCTAGTGCTTCTTTCTGACGTTAAACGCCAGTCTGATGCTTCTTATTGGCGTTTAAACGCCAGTAAGCTCTTCCTCCAGGGTGAGCTATTTTTAATGCTATTTTTCATTCTGTTTTTTTATTTTTCGGTTATTTTTGTGACTTTACATGATCATTAACCTAAAGAAAACATAAAATAACAATAGAAAATAAATAGATAAAATTAAATAACTTTGGGTTGTCTCCCAATAAGCGCTTCTTTATTGTCTTTAGCTGGACCTTACTGAGCTTTTAATCTAGTCTCATCTTTGAGCATTCTTGCTCAACATTGCCTTCAAGATAATGCTTGATTCTCTGTCCATTAACAATGAACTTCTTATTAGAATCACTATCTTGAAGCTCCACATAGCCATATGGTGACACACTTGTAATCACATATGGTCCCCTCCACCAGGATTTTAATTTCCCGGGGAATAATCTGAGCCTAGAGTTAAACAGCAGAACCTTCTGTCCTGGTTCAAAGACTCTGGATGACAGTTTCTTATCATGCCACCTTTTTGCATTCTCTTTGTAAATTTTTGCATTTTTGAAAGCATTGAGTCTGAATTCCTCTAGCTCATTTAACTGGAGTAATCTCTTCTCTCCAGCTAACTTAGCATCCAAGTTTAGGAATATGGTTGCCCAGTAGGCCTTATGCTCCAGTTCCACGGGCAGATGACAAGACTTGCCATACACAAGCTGGTATAGAGAGGTTCCTATAGGAGTCTTGAATGCTGTTCTGTATGCCCACAGAGCATCATCCAAGCTTTTTGCCCAATCCCTTCTACGGGAAATTACAGTCTGTTCCAGGATTCTTTTTAGTTCTCTATTAGATACTTCAGCTTGCCCATTTGTCTGTGGATAATATGGAGTTGTTACTTTGTGGCTAATTCCATATCGGACCATAGCAGAGTAAAGCTGTTTATTGCAGAAATGAGTGCCTCCATTACTGATTAGTACTCTAGGGACACCAAACCTGCTAAAGATATGTTTCTAGAGGAACTTCAGCACTATCTTAGTATCATTAGTGGGTGTTGCAATTGCCTCTACCCATTTAGATACATAGTCTACTACCACCAGAATATACGTGTTTGAGTATGATGGTGGAAAAGGCCCCATGAAGTCAATACCCCATACATCAAACAACTCAATCTCTAAGATCCCTTGTTGAGGCATGGCGTAACCATGAGGCAGATTACCAGCTCTCTGGCAACTATCACAGTTACGTACAAACTCTCGGGAGTCTTTATAGAGAGTAGGTCAGTAGAAGCCACATTGGAGAACCTTGGTGGCTGTTCGCTCACCTCCGAAATGGCCTCCATATTGTGATCCATGGCAATGCCATAAGGTCTTCTGTGCCTCTTCCTTGGGCACACATCTACGGATTATTCCGTCTGCACATCTCTTAAAGAGATATGGTTCATCCCATAAGTTGTACTTTGCATCAGAAATCAATTTCTTTATTTGCTGCCTACTGTACTCTTTTGGTATGAATCTTACAGCTTTATAGTTTGCAATGTCTGCAAACTATGGTGTTTCCTAAATGGCAAATAATTGATCATCCAGAAAGGTTTTAGAGATCTCAATAGAGGGGGAGGACGCCCCTTCTACTGGTTCTATCTGGGACAGATGATCAGCCACTTAGTTCTCTGTCCCTTTTCTGTCTCTTATTTCTATATCAAACTCTTGCAGAAGCAACACCCATCTTATGAGCCTGGGTTTTGAATCCTGATTTGTAAGTAGATATTTAAGAGCAGCATGGTCAGTGTACATAATCACTTTTGATCCTACTAAGTATGATCTAAACTTGTCAATGGCATAAACCACTGCAAGTAACTCTTTTTCTGTGGTTGTGTAATTTTTCTGTGCATCATTTAAAACACGGCTAGCATAATAAATGATATGCAGAAGCTTGTTATGCCTCTGTCCTAATATTGCACCAATGGCATGGTCACTGGCATCACACATTATTTCGAATGGTAATGTCCAGTCTGGTGCAGAAATAACTGGTGCTGTGACCAGCTTAGCTTTCAGAGTTTCAAACACCTGCAGACACTCTGTGTCAAACACAAATGGCATGTCAGTAGCTAGCAGATTGCTCAGAGGTTTTGCAATTTTTGAAAAATTCTTTATAAACCTCCTATAGAATCCGGCATGCCCCAGAAAGCTTCTGATTGCCTTAACATTGGCAGGTGGTGGTAATTTTTCAATTACTTCCACTTTAGCTTGATCCACCTCTATTCCCTTGTTTGAAATTTTATGCCCAAGGACAATTCCTTCAGTCACCATAAAGTGACATTTTTCCCAATTTAAAATTAGGTTGGTCTCTTGGCATCTTTTCAGAACAAGTGCTAAATGGTCAAGGCAGGAGCTGAATGAGTCTCCAAATACTGAAAAGTCATCCATGAAGACTTCCATAAATTTCTCTACCATATCAGAGAAGATAGAGAGCATACACCTCTGAAAGGTTGCAGGTGCATTGCACAGACCAAAAGGCATCCTTCTGTAGGAAAACACTCCAGAAGGACATGTGAATGTTGTTTTCTCTTGGTCCTAAGAATCTACTGCAATTTGGTTGTAACCTGAATAGCCATCCAAAAAGCAGTAATATTCATGACCTGCTAGTCTCTCTAGCATCTGGTCTATGAATGGTAAAGGAAATTGATCCTTCCTGGTGGCTGTATTGAGCCTTCTGTAGTTAATATACATGCGCCACCATGTAATTGTTCTTGTAGGAACTAGTTCATTCTTTTCATTATGAACCACTGTCATGCCTTCCTTCTTGGGGACAACTTGGACAGGGCTCACCCAGGGGCCATCAGAAATAGGATAAATAATCCCAGCCTCCAGTAACTTGGTGACCTCTTTCTGCACCACCTCCATCATGGCTAGATTTAGCCGCCTCTGTGGTTGAACCACTGGCTTAGCATCGTTCTCCAATAGGATCTTATGCATGCATCTTGTTGGGCTGATGCCCTTAAGATCACTTATGGACCACCCAAGAGCTGTCTTGTGTATCCTTAGCACTTGAAGTAGTGCTTTCTTTTCCTGTGGATTTAAAGCAGAGCTTATGATCACTGAAAAAGTGTCACCTTCTCCCAGAAATGCATATTTCAGGGATAGTGGTAGTGGTTTGAGCTCGGGTTTAGGAGGTTTCTCCTCTTCCTGAAGAATTTTCAGAGGCTCTTTTATTTCCTCTGATTCCTCCAGATCAGGTTGAACATCTTTAAAGATGTCTTCTAGCTCTGATTCGAGACTCTCAGCCATGTTGATCTCCTCTACCAGGGAGTCAATAATATCAGCACCCATGCAGTCTTTTGATGTGTCTGGATGCTTCATTTCCTTAACAACATTCAGCCTGAACTCATCCTCATTGACTCTCAAGGTCACTTCCCCTTTTTGGAAATCAATGAGGGTTCATCCAGTTGCTAGGAAAGGTCTTCCTAGAATGAGGGTTGCACTCTTGTGCTCCTCTATTTCCAGCACTACAAAGTCAGTAAGAAAGGCAAATGGCCCAACCTTGACAATCATGTCCTCAATTATGCCTGATGGATATTTAATGGATCCATCAACAAGTTGAAGACATATCCGAGTTAGTTTAACCTCTTCAGTCAAGCCAAGCTTTCTGATAATGGATGCAGGGATTAGATTGATAGTTGCCCCAAGGTCACATAGAGCTGTCTTGGTACAAGTACCCTCTAATGTGCATGGTATCATAAAGCTTCTGGGATCCTTAAGCTTTTCTGGTAAGCTTGTTAGGATGACTGCACTGTATTCTTCAGTGAGAAAAACTTTTTCTATTTCTCTCCAATCCTTCTTATGACTTAAGATCTCTTTCATGAACTTAGCATAAGAGGGTATTTGCTCAAGTGCCTCTGCAAACGGAATATTTATTTCAAGAGTCCTGAGGTAGTCTGCAAAGCGGGCAAATTGTTTATCCTGTTTTGCTTGGTGGGGTTTCTGAGGATAAGGCATTTTGGCTTTATATTCTTCAACCTTAGTTGTTATAGGTTTATTTCCTACAGAGGCAGGTTGAGAAGCCTTCTTGAGGGAGTTATTATCAGCCGTTGCAGGTGTTTGATCCCTCACTGGCGTTTGAATGCCAGAACTGGACATGGATTGGGCGTTTAACACCAGTTTTTCACCCGTTTCTGACGTTTGAACACCAGACTTATTCCTCTTTGGGCTCTTACTGTCCTCAGAGGGATTTTGGGTAGCAGGTTGCTCATCTTCTGTGAGCTATTCTTTTCTTTGGTTTCTGGTGCTTTGAGTTGAGACATTTAATGTTTTTCCACTTCTTAATTGAATTGCTTAGCACTCCTCTGTTATCTGTTTTGATAATTTCTATTTTGCCTGATTCAATTGTGATTCCATATCCTTGTTAGCATTTTTGGTTTCTTGTAGCATCTCCTTAAGTTCTGCTAACTTCCTTGTTATAGAAGATAGTTGTTGATTGAGTTTAGCAACTTGTTTCTGAGGACTAAAGTCAGTTGATACTGCCTTAGCTTCTTCTTTCATGGAGGACTCATTACTTATGTATAGATGCTGATTTCTAGCAACTATATCCATAAGCTCTTGAGCCTCTTCAATAGTCTTTCTCATATGTATAGATCTACCAGTTGAGTGGTCTAGAGATACCTGAGCTTTTTCTGTAAACCCGTAGTAGAAGATGTCTAACTGCACCCACTCTGAAAACATTTCAGAGGGGCATTTCCTTAGCATCCCTCTGTACCTCTTCCAGGCGTTATAAAGGGAATTCATCATCTTTTTGTTTAAAGCCTTGGATGTCCAGCCTTAGCTGTGTCATCCTTTTTGGAGGGAAATACTGATTCAGGAATTTGTCTGATAACTGTTTCCATGTTCTTATGCTTGCTGTAGGTTGGTTATTTAACCACCTCTTAGCTTGATCTTTTACAGCAAATGGAAACAGTAATAATCTGTAGACATCCTGATCTACTTCCTTGTCACGTACTATGTCAGCAACTTACAAGAACTGTGCCAAAAACTCAGTAGGTTCTTCGTGAGGAAGAACAGAATATTGGCAATTTTGCTGCACCATGACAATGAGCTGAGGATTTAGCTCAAAACTGCTTGCTTTGATGGGAGGTATACAAATGCTACTCCCATATGCAGCAGTAATGGGGTTAGCATATGACCCTAGAGTCCTTCTGGACTGCTCATTTCCATTTAGGTCCATGATGGATAAAAGGGAATTGATATGAATTACAAATAAAATATATTTTTATTTTTATTTTATTTAAATAGAAACAAACCAAATAATTAAAAATAATAAGATAAAATAAAATAATTAGAAATTAAAATATAAATTTCAAAATCTAAGAGAAAAATAAATTTGAAAAATAAATTAATTACTTAATTAAGAAGATTTGAAAACTTTGGATATGATTTTTGAAAAAGATTTTGAATTTTGAAATTTCAAAAATAAGATAAGATAGAATAAAAAGTTTTAAAATAAAAATCTAAATTTTTTAAAGGAAATTTTTCGAAAATTTAATTAAATAGATAGAAAAGATATTTTGAATTTAATGAGGAAAGAGAAAAACAATAAAATGACACCAAACGTAGAATTTTTAGATCAAAATAAAGAAAACAAATAAGAAAACTTTGAATGTCTAGATGAACACCAAGAACACTTTGAAGATCAAGATGAACACCAAGAACAAATTTTAAAAATTTTTAAGAAAATAGAAACACAAAGGACACCAAACTTAAAAATTTTTATATTTTGGACACTAATAATTCGAAGTGTATAAGATAAGCAGCAACAAACACCAAACAGGAAATTTTAAAGATCAAATAAGTAAAATAAAAAAGAACAACTTGAATATCAAGAAAGCACTAAGAATATATAATTTAAAAAATTGAAAGAAAAATAAAATCATGCAATTGACACCAAACTTAAAACATGAAGCTAAACTAAAACAGAAAAACTCAATTATTAGTTTAAAAAATTTTCGAAAAAGTTTTGAAAAAGAAAATAAGGATTTAAAAAATTTTTAACCCAAAACAATAATAGAAGACGCAATTTGAGTGACTCTAAACTAAAAAGATAAATTTTTCCTAATCTAAGCAAAAAAATAAACCGTCAGTTGTCCAAACACGAACAATCCCCGGCAACGGCTCCAAAAACTTGGTGCACGAAATCACAATCACACTTTTGCAATTCCGTACCACTAACTAGCAAGTGCACTAGGTCGTCCAAGTAATACCTTACGTGAGTAAGGGTCGATCCCACGGAGATTGTCGGCTTGAAGCAAGCTATGGTTATTTTGTAATTCTTAGTCAGGAAATTAATAATAAAAATGGTTGGATTTATGAAAAGTAATTAACATAAATAAATAATACTTGTTATGCAGTAATGGAGAACAGATTGAGGTTTTGGAGATGCTCTGTCTTCTGAATCTCTGCTTTCCTACTGTCTTCTTCTTCACACACGCAGGTCTCCTTCCATGGCAAGCTGTATGTTGGTGGATCACCATTGTCAATGGCTACCATCCATCCTCTCAGTGAAAATGGTCGAAATGTGTTGTCACTGCACGGCTAATCATCTGTTGGTTCTCACTCATGTTGGAATAGAATCTGTTGATTCTTTTGCGTCTGTCACTACGCCCAACACTCGCGAGTTTGAAGCTCGTCACAGTCATCCCTTCACAGATCCTACTCGGAATACCACAGACAAGGTTTAAACTTTCCGGATCTCAGGAGTGGCCACCAATAATTCTAGCCTATACCATGAAGACTCTGATCATGAACCAGGAGGCTAAGAGATACACACTCAAGCTAGTGCAGATAGAATGGAGGTGGTTGTCAGGCACGCGTTCATAGGTGAGAATGATGATGAGTGTCACGGATCATCACATTCATCAGGGTGAAAGTGCGAGTGAATATCTTAGAATAGAAACTAGCGTGTTGAATGAAAAAATAGTAGTAATTGCATTAATTCATCGAAACACAGCAGAGCTCCTTACCCCCAACCATGGGGTTTAGAGACTTATGCCATCAAAGATACAATATGAAACATGTAAAAATGTCATGAGATACATAGTAAGTCTCTAAAAGTAGTTTTTATACTAAACTAGTGACCTAGGTTTACAGAAAATGAGTAAACTAAGATAGATAGTGCAGAAATCTACTTCAGGACCCACTTGGTATGTGCCTGGGCTGAGTATTGAGCTTTACACGTGTAAAGGCTTCTCTTGGAGTTAAACGCCAGGTTGCAGCCTGTATATGGCGTTTAACTCTGGTTTGTAACCTGTTTCTGGCGTTTAACTTCAGAATATGGTAGGAAGTTGGCGTTTAAACGCCAGTTTGCGTCATCAAAACTCGGGCAAAGTATGGACTATTATATATTGTTGGAAAGCCCTGGATGTCTACTTTTCAACGCAATTGAGAGCGCGCCAATTAGGTTTCTATATCTCTAGAAAATCCATTTCGAGTGCAGGGAGGTTAGAATCCAACAGCATCTGCAGTCCTTTTTCAGCCTTTGAATCAGATTTTTTCTCAGGTCCCTCAATTTCAGCCAGAAATTACCCGAAATCATAAAAAAAATACAAAAACTCATAGTAAAGTCCAGAAATGTGAATTTTGCATAAAAACTAATAAAAACATAGTAAAAACTAACTAAATTATACTAAAAACTACCTAAAAACAATGCCAAAAAGCATATAAATTATCCGCTCATCAAGGCATAACAAGCTTCTACATGTTATTTATTATGCTAGCCGTGTTTTATGCCTTTGATAAGTTCAAATCTTATTTAGTAAGATCAAAAGTGGTTGTGTACACTGACCATGCTGCTCTAAAATATCTCCTCACAAAGCAGGATTCAAAACCTAGACTCATAAGATGGGTGTTGCTTCTGCAAGAGTTTGATATATAAATAAGAGACAGAAATGGGACAGAGAACCAAGTAGCAGATCACCTGTCCAGAATAGAACCAGTAGCAGGAGCGTCCTTCCCTCCTACTGATATCTCTGAAACCTTCCCGGATGAGCAACTCTTTGCCATTCAGGAAGTAGCATGGTTGGCAGACATTGCAAACTATAAAGCTGTGAGGTTCATACCCAAAGAGTATAGCAAGGTGCAAACGAAAAAATTGATTTCTAATGCAAAATACTACTTGTGGGATGAACCATATCTCTTTAAGAGGTGTGCAGACAGTATGATCCGTAGATGTGTACCTAGAAAAGAGGCATAGAAAATCCAATGGTATTGCCCTGGATCATAATATGGAGGACGTTTCGGAGGTGAGTGAACAGCCACCAAGATTTTCCAGTGTGGCTTCTACTGGCCTACTCTCTATAGAGATTCCCGAGAGTTTGTACGTAACTGTGACAGTTGCCAGAGAGCTGGTAATCTGCCTCACGGTTATGCCATGCCTCAACAAGGGATCTTAGAGATTGAGTTGTTTGATGTATGGGGTATTGACTTCATGGGGCCTTTCCCACCATCATACTCAAACACTTATATTCTGGTGGCAGTAGACTATGTATCTAAATGGGTAGAGGCAATTGCAACACCCACTAATGATACTAAGCCAGTGATGAAGTTCCTCCAGAAGCATATGTTCAGCAGGTTTGGTGTCCCTAGGATACTGATCAGCGATGGAGGCACTCATTTATGCAATAAACAACTTGACTCTGCTCTGGTCCGATATGGAATTAACCATAAAGTGGCAACTCCATATCATCCACAGACAAATGGGCAGGCTGAAGTCTCAAATAGAGAACTAAAATGAATCCTAGAGCGAACTGTAAATGTCCGTAGAAAGGATTGGGCAAGAGGTCTGGATGATGCTCTGTGGGCATACAGAACAGCATTCAAGACTCCTATAGGGACCTCTCCATACCAGCTTGTGTATGGAAAAGCCTGTCATCTGCCAGTGGAACTGGAACACAAGGCCTATTGGGCAACTAGGTTCCTAATCCTTGATACTAAGGTAGCAGGAGAGAGGATATTACTCTAGTTGAATGAGCTGGAATAATTCAAACTCAATGCTTTCGAAAATGCCAAAATTTATTAGGAGAAAGCAAAAATATGGCATGACAAAAGGTTGTCATCTAGAGTCTTTGAGACAGGACAGAAGGTCCTACTGTTTAACTCTAGGCTCAGATTATTCCCCGGGAAATTGAAATCCCGGTGGAGGGGCCCATATGTGATTACAAGTGTGTCACCATATGGCTATGTAGAACTTCAAGATATTGATTCTGACAAAAAATTCATTGTTAATGGACAAAGAAGCAAACATTATCTTGAAGACAATGTTGAGCAAGAATGCTCAAAGCTGAGACCAAGTTAAAAGCTCAGTAAAAGTCCAGCTAAAGACAGTAAAGAAGCGCTTGCTGGGAGACAACCCAGCCATTATCAATAATTAGATGTTTGTAACAGTTAGATAAGTCTTTTTAATTTTGTTTTCCTTGTTAATTAATATATTTTCAGTGAATAAGTCAGGAAAATGGAGGTTCAAGACATAAAACAGAGAAATCATAGAGGAAAGGAGCTCACTGGCGTCAAAACGCCAGTAAAGAGGCACTCTGGGTGTTAAACGCCAGAATGGCTACCATTCTGGGCATTTAATGCCAGTAAAGGTATCATTCTGGGCGTTAAACGCCAGAATAGGCAGCATTCTGGGCGTTTAATGCCAGAATTGGCAGCATTCTGGGCGTTCAGAAGAATGCCCAGTGAAGAAGGATTTCTGGCGTTTAATGCCAGCCAGGTTACCTGGTTGGGCGTTAAATGCCCAAAACGGCCACCAGATGGGCGTTAAACGCCAGAATGGATATCATTCTGGGTGTTTAATGCCAGAACAGATAGGGGAGAGGTAATTTTGTTTTCAATCCAAATTTTTTCGAATTTTCTTGTTTTAATTCAAAATTTGCTGCATCTAAACATTACAAACATTGAATTTTTAACTTCCATTAACAAAAATTCATAATCTTATAAATTCCTTTTAATTCTCCTTTAAATTCTTTTCAAATCTTTTTCAAAAACTCATTTATCTTTCCAATTTCTTTTCAAATCTTTTCAATTCATTCATATTATCTTTTATTTCTTAGATGCATAAACAAAAATTCAGATTTAACTTCCTCATATCTTCTTCATATCTCCCAAATTTTGAAAATAATCTTCTCTTTTGCATATCATGTTTATCTTGTATCAATCATATCTTTCAATCATATCTTTTTCTAAACTTTCGAACCAATACCATCCCTCCCCTCTATTTATACATTCGACCATCACCCCTCCTCCATCATTCGAATCATTCTCTCCATCTACTCATCTTCTTTCTTTGCTTTTCCTTAAGGGCAAGCAAACCTCTAAGTTTGGTGTGATTTTCCATGATCACTGACCAAGATCATGGCCCCTAAAGGAAAATAAACCACCCCAAGAGGCAAGAAAGAAAACAATCCAAAACTATAATAGATGCATGAGAGGTTCTGCACCAAAGAACATGCAGATCATTACTTCAAAATAGTGTGTAGAAGATCAGTGATCCCGGAAGTCAAGTTCGATCTGAAAGAAGACGAATATCTGGAGATCCAAGAGTAGATTCGAAACAGAGGATGGGAAATCCTAGCTAATCCTGAGATGAATATGGGAAGAAACATGGTCCAGGAATTTTATGTAAATCTGTGGCTGACAAATAAGCAAAGAATGGAGGGAACTGCCTTCCACACTTTTCGAACCATGGTCAGAGGGAGAATTATCTACTTCCATCTTGACAAAGTGAGAGAAGTCCTCAAACTTCCTCAACTGCAGGATGATCCAGAATCCTTTAATAGGAGAATGGCTAAAGATAAAAAGTTGGATCAAGTTCTAGAGGACATATGCCTCCCTGGAACCAAGTGGATAACCAATTCAAAAGGTATCCCAAACCAACTGAAGAGAGGAGACCTCAAGCCAGTTGCTAGGGGCTGGCTGGATTTCATTGGGCGATCCATACTTTCCACCAGTAACTGCTCTGAAGATACGGTCAAAAGAGCAGTGATGATCCACTGTACTATGCTGGGAAAAGAAGTGAAGGTTCATCAATTAATTTTTTGTGAAATTTACACAATTGCAAACAAGAAATCCACTGAGGCCAAATTGGCCTACCCAAGCTTGATTAGTCTGCTATGCAAAGATGCGGGGGTACAGATGGGTGTGGATGAATTTATCTCAGTTGAACACCCAATCACCAAAAAAGTGATGGATGGATCTCAAATTCAAGATAACCCCACCAAGAGGAGGGCGCATGAACTCCTTCCAGAAATTCCTCAATTTAACTATTGGGCTCGCTTAGAAGCATCTGTCACCAAGCTGCAAGAAGCTGTGAATCAACTCAAAGAGGAGCAGCAGAATCAAAACAGCATGCTTTGAAAATTGCTCATAGAACAAGAGAAACAAGGGCGTGAGATACAGGAGCTAAAGCGCCAGAAGCTATCCCTTGAAGAGCCAGGCGTCCCACAAATTGAAGGAGCACTTGCCTCTCCCAATGCAGGTTTTTGAGTCCTAACTCTGTGATAACTTTTTTTATTAGAGATCTATTTTAAGAGTTACATGAGCATTAGTATTAGAGTCATTTATTTTTATGTCTTTAATTTCCTTTCTTTTATTATTAATTGTCTGCTTTTATGTTTATTTCATGTCTTATTTTTTTTTCATGATCAATAAAGTTTAGAGTCTATGTCTTAAAGCTATGAATGTCCTATGAATCCTTCACCTTTCTTAAATGAAAATGTTTTTAATTGCAAAAGAACAAGAAGTACATGGATTTCAAAATTTATCTTGAAATTAGTTTAATTATTTTGATGTGGTGGCAATACTATTTGTTTTCTGAATGAATGTTTGAACAGTGCATATTTTTTATAGTGGAGTTTATGAATGTTAAAATTGTTGGCTCTTGAAAGAATAATGAAAAAGGAGACATGTTATTGATAATATGAAAAATCATAAAATTGATTCTTGAAGGAAGAAAAAGCAGTGGAAAAAAAAGAAAAAAAGAAAGAAAAAGAAAAAGCAAGCAGAAAAGGCCAGTAACCCTTTAAACTAAAAGGCAAGGGTAAAAAGGATCCAAGGCTTTGAGCATTAATGGATAGGAGGGCCCAAAGGATTAAAATCCTGGCCTAAGCGGCTAAATCAAGCTGTCCCTAACCATGTGCTTGTGGCGTGAAGGTGTTAAGCGAAAAGCTTGAGACTGAGCGGTTAAGGTAGTGGTCCAAAGCAAAAAACATGTGCTTAAAAGCTCTGGGCACCTCTAACTGGGGACTCTAGCAAAGCTGAGTCACAATCTGAAAAGGTTCACCCAGTTAGGTGTCTGTGGCATTTATGTATCCGGTGGTAATACTGGAAAACAAAATGCTTAGGGTCACGACCAAGACTCATAAAGTAGCTGAGTTCAAGAATCAACATACTGAACTAGGAAAATCAATAACACTATCTAAATTATGAGTTCTTATGGATGCCAATCATTCTGAACTTCACAGGATAAAGTGAGATGCCAAAACTGTTCAGAAGCGAAAAGCACTAGTCTCGCTCATCTAATTAAGACTAATCTTCATTGATATTTTTAGAATTTATTGTATATTCTCTTCTTTTTATCCTATTTTGTTTTTAGTTGCTTGGAGACAAGCAACAATTTAAGTTTGGTGTTGTGATGAGCGGATAATTTATACCCTTTTTGGCATTGTTTTTAGGTAGTTTTTAGTATATTTTAGTTACTTTTTATTATATTTTTATTATTTTTTATTCAAAAATCACATTTCTGGGCTTTACTATGAGTTTGTGTGTTTTTCTGTGATTTCAGGTATTTTCTGGTTGAAATTGAAGGACCTGAGCAAAAATTTGATTCAGAGGCTGAAAAAGGACTACAAATGCTGTTGGATTCTGACCTCTCTGCATTCAAACTGGATTTTCTGGAGCTACAGAAGCCCGATTGGAGCGCTCTTAATTGCGTTGGAAATTAGACATTCTGGAATTTCCAGAAATATATAATAGTTCATACTTTGCCTGAGATTTGATGGCCCAAACTGGCATTCAAAGGCAGCCTAAAAATTCTAGCGTAAACGCCCAAACTGGCACCAGAATTGGAGTTAAACGCCCAAAATGGAACCAAAGCTGGCGTTTAACTCCAGGAACAGCCTAAGCACGAAAAAGCTTCAATGCTCAGCCCAAGAACGCACCAAGTGGGCCCCGGAAGTAGATTTCTGCACTATCTGCACTTAGTTACTCATTTTCTGTAAACCTAGGTTACTAGTGTAATATAAAAACTACTTCTAGAGATTCATTGAACATCTCATGACATTTTTACATTTCATATTGTACCTTTAACGGCATCAGTCTCTAAACCCCATAGGTGGGGGTGAGGAGCTCTGCTGTGTTTCAATGGATTAATGCAATTACTACTGTTTTCTATTCAATTACGCTTGATTCTATTCTAAGATACTCACTCGTACTTCAATATGGAGAATATGATGATCCATGAGACTCATCATTATCCTCAACCCTATGAACGCGTGCCTGACAACCACTCCATTCTATCTGAGCTCAACGTAGTCATTGGGCGACAGCTTGAGTGCATATCTCTTGGGTTTCTAATCCATGGACCGAGTCCAGAGGTTAGAACCTTCGTGGTATAGGCTAGAATCATTGGCAGCATTTCTGGGATTCAGAAAGTCTAAACCTTGTCTGTGGTATTCCGTGTAGGATCTGGAAGGGGATTACTGTGACGAGCTTCAAACTCGCGAATGTTGGGCGCAGTGACAGTGTTCAAAAGGATAATGGTCCTATTCCGACGCTAGTGAAAACCGACAGATGATTAGCCGTGCGGTGACAGCACTTGGTATTTTTCATCCGAGAGGATCATACAGCCTGCTATGGAAGGAGGCCATGCGTGTTTGGAGAAGAAGACAGTAGGAAAGCAGAGATTCAGATGACAGAGCATCTCCGGAATCTCAACCTGTTTCTAATTACTGAATCACAAGTACTGTTTATTTTATGTTATTTATTTTTCATAAATATAATCACTCTCATCATCAATCTCCTGACTAAGATTTACAAAATAACCATAGCTTGCTTCAAGCTGACAATTTCCGTGGGATCGACCCTTACTCACGTAAGGTATTACTTGGACGACGCAGTGCACTTGCTGGTTAGTTGTGCGGAATTGTGAAAAGTGCAATGACAATTTCGTGCACCAGAAAGCCTAATAAAATTGCAAGGAAAGTAAATCTACACTACTCAATTGCAAGGAATTAAACAACAATAAAGCAAATCAACAATAAAGGAACATGAATCATAAATTGCATTAAAGGAAAATGGAAGAACAAAGTGCATCAACATAAATGTAGAAAATTACAAGAATTAAATGCTAAACTAGAGAGAAGAGATGTAGAAGAAGAAGAATTGATAAAGGAAAAGTAAATCTAAGCATGAAATTAACCTAGATCTAAGAATTCCTAATCTAGATCTAACCTACTCCTAATTCTAGAGAGAAGAGAGAGCTTCTCTCTCTAGAAACTAACTAAAGCATGATAAAACTAAAATAAAACTCACTAATGACTAGATGTCCCATCCTTCTTCAATCCTTGGGTTAAGTAGCATCAGAAATGAGTTGGATTGGGGCCAAAATGCCTTAGAATTCGCTGGCCACGAATTTGCATTTAATGAATCACGTGCAAATCGGCACATACGCGTACCGTGCGCGTGCGTGCCCCTATGCACAGTGCAACTATGGCAAATCTTATATCATTTTAAAGCCCTAGATGTTAGCTTTCCAACACAACTAGAACCGCATCATTTGGACCTCTGTAGCTCATGTTATGATCGATTACGTGTGAAGAGGTCGGCTTGACAGCTTTTGCGATTCCTTCATTTCTTCATGAGTTCTCCATTTCTACATGCTTTTTCTTCATTCCTTTAATCAATCTTTGCCTCCTATATCTGAAATCACTTAACATACATATCAAGGCATCTAATGGAATTAAGGTGAATTAAATTTACCTATTTTAAGATCTAACAAGCATGTTTTCACTCTTGAGAACAATTAAAGGAGAAGTTATAAAACCATGCTATTTCATTGAATAAATGTGGGTAAAAGGTTATTAAATCCTCTAAATCAAGCACAAGATAAACCCTACAAATGGGTTTTATCAGCCACAGACAAGGCAGATCTTTCGGATCAAAAAGTGCTGCTTCTCTGACTCTAACCTTAACGCCAGAGAGACCTCACACACCCAGAGTCGACGGGATTATATGTCACATATCCAGAGTTTCTCAGATGCTCTATTGGAATCTGCAACACAATCTCTAGCTTTAGTTCAACGCTATCCGAGTCAAGAATTGCATGAAACCCATGCAGAACAAGGGTGATTGTCACAGGTCACCCTCAATTCATAAGATGAAGAACGAGGTTGCATAAGAGAATAGAATCAGACATATTGAATGAAAATAGTAATATTATTGATTCATGAAACTCAGCAGAGCTCCTAATCTTAACCTTACGAGGTTAGTGACTCATACTGTATAGAAAAGTAGTAATGTTCGAATGGGGGAGGAAGAAGATCCTAAACATGGTTTATCTTCCCCTATATATACTAAGCTGCTAACTAAGGATTATAAAAATAAGAAAAACTAGGTTGATAGTGGGAAATTCCACTTTTGGGGCCCACTTGGTGAGTGTTTGGACTGAGCTTGAGTGTCTCCCATGTGCTAGTATCCCTTAGGGGCATTGAATGCTGGCTAGGGACCCCCTTTTGGGCGTTGAACTCCAGTTGCTCACCTCTGGGCGCTGGACGCCAGGAATGGGGCTGGTGGCTGGCGTTGAATGCCAGTTTTGGGCCTTCAATTCCGAAACAAAGTATCTACTATTATATATTTGTAGAAAGCCCTGGATGTTATATTTCCAAGACCATTGAGCTCGCGCCATTTGGACTTCTGTAGCTCACGAAAAGCTCCTTCGAGTGCACGGAGGTCAGATCTTGACAGCATTTGCAGACCTTTCTCTACTTCTGAATCAGACTTCTGCTCAAACTCCTCAATTTCAGCCAAAAAATACCTGAAATCACCATAAAACACACAAACTCAAAGTAGAATAATAAAATGTGAATTTTGCAATAAAACCTATGAAAACTTAAACAAAACATAACAAAAATTATATGAAAATGATGCCAAAAAGCGTATAAAATATCCGCTCATCAGAACACCAAACTTAAACTGTTGCTTGTCCCCAAGCAACCAAAAACAAAGTAGGATAAAAAAAAGAGAAAGATACAATAAATGTCAGAGTTCTCAATGAAGCTCAGTTTCTCGTAGATGAGCGGGACTGGTAGCTTTTTGCTTCTGAATAGTTCTGGCACCTCACTTTCCATTTAAGCTGAAAATGATTGGCATCTTTAGGAACTCAGAATCCAGATGATATTATTGATTCTTCTAGTTAAGTTCTTTTTTATTCTTGAACACAGCTTCTTTAGAGTCATGGCCGTGACCCTAAGAACTTTGTTTTCCAGTATTACCACTGGATACATAAATGCCACAGACACTCTAACTGGGTGAAACCCTTAGGATTGTAACTCAGCTTTGCTAGAGTCCCCAGCTAGTGGTGTCTAGAGTTCTTAAGCATACTCTTTTCTTTGGACCACGACATTAACTGCTCAGTCTCAAGTTTTTCATTTGACACCTTCACACCACAAGCATATAGTTAGGGGAGCAGCTCATTTGAACTGCTTAGGCTAAGATATTTCTTTTAGGCCCTCCTAACCGTTAATGCTCAAAGCCTTGGATCCTTGCTCTTGCCTTTTGGTTTTAAGAGCTATTGGCTTTTTGCTCTTGCCTTTTGGTTTAAAGAACTATTGGCTTTTTATGCTTGCTTTTTCTTCGCATAATTTCTTTTAAATGCTTTATGCTGCTTTTTCTTACTTCAAGAATCAATTTTAGGATTTTTCAGATCACTGATAAACCACTATTTTATGGTTTATCTTGTGCTCAATTGAGTGGTTTCATCAAGTCTTTGCACACTTATTCATACAAATTGCATGGTTTTACAATTCCTTCTTAGTTTGGTTCCTATGGCTAAAAAAACTTGCTTCTTAAACCTTTAATTTGTGTATTTTAATCCCTCTTTATATCATTCGATGCCGTGATCTGTGTGTTCCGTGTTTTTAGGATTTATAGGGTAGGAATGGCTTGGAGGATGGAGAGGAAGCCCGTAAAATGGAAGGAACACAAGAAATAAAGGAGATAACTAGCGAGCATCGATGCATACGCATGGCTCACGCGTGTGCCTGATCTGGAGATTTTCACAGCGACGCGTGCGCGTACCTGACGCATACGCGTGGATTGGAGTTCTGCAAGACGACGCGTGCGCGTGCCTGACGCATACGGGTGACACGCGAAGATGACCAGCGACGCGTACGCGTGACTGACGCGTACGCGTGACATGTGCGATCTGCAGAAATCACAGAAAATGCTGGGGGCGATTTTGGGCCGACTTTGGACCCATTTTTTAGCCCAGAAACACAGACTAGAGCTAGGGAACGAGCAGAGACTCAACACACATTCTCATTAGCATAGTTTTAGTTTTAGTTTGGAATCTTAGAGAGAAATTAGTCTTCCTCTAGGTTTTCTTTTACATTCTTAGATTTCTAGTTTTATGCTTTTGCTTTTGGATATTGAGAAGAGTCATTACCTCCATTGAAGTTGCTATTATTCTAGTTTGTTTTCTTATTCCCTTACTCTTCCATATCCTTAATCTTTATTCAGAGTTACAATTGGATTGTTTTTAGAATTTATTAATGCAAATGATTACTTTTACTTTTAATTAATTTTCAGTTATTGTTTATCATGTCTTCCTTTTATTCCCTTTTTAATTCTGTGCAAGTAATTTTTATGTCAACGGAGTAGACTCCCAACTTGAATTGGAGGTTGATTAAATGGAGACCCTAGAGTTGGAATGCTCAAGTGATTAGTTAAATTGGAAGTTGTTGGCTAATTCTCTATTTACTAACGCTAGTCCTTCCCAAGGGAGAGGATTAGGATTTGCAAATAAAAGTTAGCTTAATCACTTGACTTTCCTTTATTTAGTAAGGGTTAACTAAGTGAAAACAACAACCTCTTGATACTACACTTGAGAGAATTCCAACAAGGATAGAACTTCCAATTAATCATTCCCCCGGTCAAGGCTTTTTATTTTGAATATATAAATCTCTTTTAATTTTCATTGCGCTAATTTAAAATCATGAAAACCTTGAAGAAGCAAATTTAATTGAGACAAAAAAGAAAAAGGGAAAGAATGAGAAAGCTGAAGGCTCTGAGTACCAATGACAATTTAATTGTTAATTACTTGTGGTGTTTATGTATCAAGCAAAAAGCTTGAAAACAAAACACTTAGAAGTCAAGGTTAGGCTCAAAGTGCAAAAAGCACTCCCTCAAAGCTCAAGGCTCTGAGCATCAATGATTAGAGAGTCAAGAAAAGAAACAAACGAGCTTAATGAAGTCCTCTAATTAAATGCTTGTGGTGCTTATGTATCAAGTGGTAATACTTGAAAACAAAGCATTTAGAGTCGTAGCTTTGTTATCAACTCATGGGGCAAAGAACCCAAAAGGAGAAGCTAATAAGAAAATCAAAAGCTTATTTCAAGGAAGAAATATAAGAAAAGGATTTCATAAATTGAGCTAGATAGAAGCATCAATCATTTACATTTCTTTTGTGATTATAGCATACATAGAAAACTAGCTAACCATGAACATTGAGTTGCTATTCTTCATTCCTTGGATTGTCAATCTTTATTGCATGATTCTTTTCTTGCTTGGGGACAAGCAAGGTTTAAGTTTGGTGTTGTGATGACATGTCATCATGTCATATTTTTCTATGCTTTTTCATACAAGAAATTGATAATTAGTGCTTAAATATTGCATTCTTTTGTGCTTAAATGGTATATTTACTTGATCTTTTGATTTTATAAATTTTGTAGGAAATAAGTGGAAAAAGAAGCAAAATAGAACAGAATCAGCTCAAAAGAAGAAAAGAAGAATTTTGGGGCATGCTTTGAAGATTGAGCACGCTTTGGACCTTAGGCCACGCTTTTAAAAGCGTGGCCCATGACCATGAAGCCTTGGCATATGCATTAATGCCTTATGCATGCATTATCATGATTTAATACCTAAAGCATGCATGCATGAAATATTTAATGCTAAGGCGTTAAATGCCAACTATGATTGAATGCTACGGCATTAATAAAGCCATGGAATATTTAACTAAGGAAAACATGCATGAAGCGTTAAATTTTTAATTCCAAGAGAGAATGAATGCAATGACATTAGTAGCTAAGCAAATGAAAGCATTGGCATTATTTTATAAAGTCATGGAAGCATGCATGTAAAGTTAAAAGGAAGCAACGTAGCGCTCAACAAAGCCAAGGAGAAACAAAGGAGCGCTACATGAATTTATTTAACTTTTTCGGGCTTCACAAAACAAAGAAAAGCAAGACACAACCAAAAGACTAAGGCATAGCATTCAAATGTGCAGTGGAGTGCTCATCCAAAGAGTGAGCACCAAGGTTCGAAATGGGAACCAAGGCTAGCAAGAAAGGGCGCTACGTTAGTTCAATTAACTGAGCGCTACTTTTCTACAAGGAAATTGGCACAAATGGTAGAACCAAGGCTCGAAGGTGGAGACAAATGCAAGCAAGGGGCACTACGTTGGAATTTCCAACTGAGCACTACTTTGGCCTGAGGCCTAGTTCGAAAGCCTGGGACAAGGCAAGGGAGCGCTACGTTTTCTTACTTCACTGAGCGCTCCACTGGAGCATGCCTCCAACCAAAATTGAACCAAGCAACCCTGACCCATGCCACTTGAACCAAGCCATCCGGATCCACTCCTCTTGAAATCCAAAGCAAGCAAAGCCCATTATTATCACTCAAAGGCACAAGATATAGTTAGAATAGGAATTTCATTTAATTGTAATTTGTTTTTAATTTCAATTTCATTTTAGTTTTGTAAAAGCCTATAAAAAGGCATCTGTTATAGAATAGAATAGAATAGAGAGTTCTGTTTTTAGAAAAAAGGTTGGCTCTGCTAAAGAGCATTAGGAGTAGGGTAGAATAGAATAGAGAGTTCTCTTTGAAACACTTTAAATTTTCTGCACTTTTACATTTCAAGTATTGCCTTCAATTTAGCTTGTGAGATTTTCATCTTCCTGCAATTCTGTTCTTCTTCAATTTCACAGTTTCATTTTCATTGAGCTTGATTTACTCTTCTGTACTTCTACTTCTCTGCAACTTTACATTTCTGTCCATGATTCAATCTGATTTACTCTTCCTGCAAGTTTAATTTCCTGTAATTACTCTAAGTCATGATTTCTTCCTCTGTAATTTACATTTGAGTTACTGTGAGCTTGATTTAATTTTCCTGCAATTTAAACTTCCTGTTACTTGTTCTCAAGATCTCTTTGATTGCTTGCTTCATTGCTCTCTTTAATTTTCAGCACCCAGCCCCCCTTTACATTTGATGCAATTTACATTTCTTGTCATTTAAGATTCTGTCAATTTACTTTTCTTGCTCCTTAAGTTTTCTGCCCATTTACATTCTGCACTTTTAATTCACTGCTATTTACATTCTGTTGCTTCAAGTTCACTTCAATTCACAATGTTAGCTTGACTAAGTATTGGGATCGACCTCACTCTAAGTGAGTTTTACTACTTGATGCGACCCGGTACACTTGCCGGTGAGTTTTGGTGTGGGAATCTGATTTCCACCCATCAAGTATTGGGAGCGCTTCAAGAATCTTCTGGACGCATGCCCCCGTCACATGATTGACAAGTTGGTGTTGATCAGGTACTTCACTCAAGGCATGAAGCCTCGGGATAAGACTACATTGGATGGTGCAAGTAATGGTTCTCTGAAAAAGTATTAGACCGCAAATGAAGCGTGGCAACTGATCAGCGACCTAGCTGAGTCCACTCGGAATCACAGGCACAAGAACAACCACCCTAAGGCTGTTTGCAGAGGTTTCCTCCAGTAGTGAGACTACTGCCTTCACACAGGCTACTGAAGCAGATACAGTTAAATCAACAACAACCTCAACCTCCCTCACCACAACAAAGTCAACAGTTAGTTCCTCAAAGAGTATGCGGAATATGTGCTGATTACACTCATTACACTAATGAGTGTCCGCAGCTCCAACAAGAAGACAACACCTTGACAGCTACTCATAATTTCTATGACCGCCCGAATCAAGGATACAATGAACAAGGCGGCAATTACAACCAAGGTGGAAACCACAATCAAGGGTTGGCAAGACAACTCCAACCAGGGGTGGAGAGATAATTCCATCCAAGGATGGAGAGATAATTCCAACCAAGGATGGAGGGGCAACTACAACAGAGGAGGTAGAGACAACAATGGAAATCAGAGGTGGAACAACAATAACAGACAGCAGAACCAAAACCAGCCTTACAGGGCACCTCACCAAAGGTAGTCCCAAGCGCCTCAGAACAACCACTACAAGAAAAAAGGCCTATCGGCACCCTTTTTTCTTGCCACGCTTTTGCGAGGGTGGCCACTGATTTGTGATTTGGCCATGCTGTTTTTCGTCATGCTTGAAAAGCATGGGCATAGAAGGAAATCGGCACGCTTTTACAAGGGTGCCCACTTACTTGAAATTTGGCCACGCTTTTTTACTTCCACGCTTAAAAAGTGTGGCGATAGAGGGAAATCGGCACGCTTTTACGAGGGTACCCACTTATTAAAAATTTGGCCACCTTTTTTTTGTGATGCTTAAAAAGCATGCCCATAGAGAAAAACCGGCATGCTTAAAAAACGTGGCTAGTTTGTGTTTCAATGGTCACCTTTTTAAAGCGTGCCCATATTCTGTTTATTTTGGCACCCCCAAAAAAAATGTACCAATAGAGTTCCCTCCTTAAATTTAGTTTCCCACCCAATTTTTTTCCACACTTAACTTTTTTTCCCTAGTTTTCAATTTTAACCCTCAAACAACATCACACTAATTTTAACCTTAAAAGTAACCCAGCCACCAAAGAAAACCCTAAAAGTTACCCTCCATCTTCATCGTTCATCGTTCATCGCAGCCATGCCTTTCCTCTAACCCAATGACCTTCGTCCTCATGCCTCATGTCTAAGCAAATGACCTTCGCACCCGACCCTCTCTATGTGGAACCCATAAACGCAATCCTCTTCCCTCTTCACTTCCACTACCGCCACCGCAAACCCTAGCTCCGCCACTTCTTCCTCACCAAGTCCATTCTCTTTCTCATTCGCTTCTTCATTCTCCACTGCAGGAGGAAGCGGCGGCGCCACTACTACCGCACCCTCCTTCGGCTTTGGCTCCACACCTTCCTCCTCCGCAGCCTCTGTGCCGTCATTTTCCTTTGGTTTTGGGTCTGTGCCGACCATATCTCATTCGGCTTCTGCTCCAACTTCGTCTCTATTGGGCTTTGCTTCTTCGACTTCCACTGCGGCAGCTTTGAGTTTCGGTTCTTCCATTTTCGGTGCCGTGAGTTCAGGCTCCTCCTTGTTCTCCACACCGTCTTTTAGTGGAACTTCCTCTGCCATGATGCCATTTAGGGCAAAACCCTCTGCTGCGACGACACCGTTTAGCGGAGCATCTTCTGCTTGACGCTCGCTATTTGGTGGAGCATCTTCGCTATTTGGCCCTCTGTCGCACCATCAAGGCAACCCTCTTGTTCTAGTGTTGAGCCTAGTGTCCTCTTTTATAAGATGTGAGGGGATTTTGTTGTCTCTTTTCAATCTCTCTGATGTTTTCTGGTTGAGAAATTTGAATTTCATTGTTTTTGCGTTGTTATTTGCAGAAAGCATGACTGTATTGGTATCCGACCGAATTAAAGTCTGGTGATGAGAGAAAGGTGATCAGTCCACGAAATCATATCAGGTTTCCTTTTATTCATCTGTGTGCTTTGGAGGTTCTTGATGTTTGTTCCCTGCCATGCTTTAGAGTGTAATTCATTCATTAAACCAGAGAAGGAAAGTGGTTAGGTCCTTATCTTTCCTAAAACAATTTACATTTATCAGTAGCAACAAAATAACAAGTGACTATTGCATGTGAGCAAGTGCTGGTTCTTCTTATATAACATGGTGCTGGTTCTTCATCCTAATCTCACTTCTTGCTATTATTATTTGAATGCGTGTATCTCTGATGAATGCTGCTTTTTAGTAATTTGTGTTTGTGGTTTTAATTGGTGAAATTCATGTGCTTTTTCAATTCGTGATTCTATCAGCTTGTTTTTGGAGTAAAATTTTCAAATTTGTACTCAAAACGATACATGTTATGTTCTGATAAACTTGATTAGTTTTGATTCTAAGTCAGATTGTGTTAAACTTTTCAGGTTACACTGAAACACTTGACCAGAAATTTGATATTGTGGTCCCTGAAGATGATCATGGCCTCTATGCAATTGATATTCTAAACCCATCCTTGGTAATTTATTCAATTGTTAATTGATTAAACCAATAATCAACAGTTCAACATAGCCAATTTTATTTTTTGTTATTTTTGGGAATTTTAATTAAGTGATTTAATTTGATTTTTTGCTGTAATGTGAAATGTTGTTGCAGTTTACGAAATGTATACATTTGACTGATGTGTATCATTTCCAAGATATGATTGAAATGCTTGTTGGGTGTGGCTACAAGAAAAGAACCACATTGCTTGGTTATGGTTATGACTTCAGGCAAAGCAATAGGTAAATTGCTCGGTCCCTTCAGCATAATATCAAGTTCAATCAGTGATTTATTTATTTGTTTAGTGGTTTTCCAAGGGTATTCCACCTTTCAATTATCAAGGAAGGAAACTAATCCCCTTCAGCATAACTATGTGCCGTATTTTTGTTGGTGTTGGCAGAATTGATAAGCTGATGGATGGCCTTAAAGCCAAGTTGGAAACTTCTTGCAAAGCCACTAGTGGAAGGAAAGTTAACTTGTTACTTTTCTTTGTTGATGTTATTTCTGGCTTGAATGTAGGTCTAATTGATTTTTATGAATCTATATTTGTTTAATTGCGTGGTTTCTCAGTGCGAGGAGTATTAATGCATTCCTTGTGTGCCTTTCTCTTGATTTAAGTTTATTATGCTGAGTTTTGGTTGTTTAAATAATATTGTTGAAGTAAAATAGACCTAGAAGAAAGTCACATTGAATAATCACAATTGGGCATTTCATAAATTTGTAGTGTACTTATTTGTATGTTTGATGTCCTGTTTATTATTCTGAAAATATCTTAAGAGACCCTTATTTTTCTGCTTAGGTCCATCCTTATGTTGCCACTGGAAATAAGAACTCTAAATTTGGCATTAGAAATGAGAAGCTGCAGTGGTTTTTAGATGCTATAAAGGAGCATTGTAATGAGGTTAAGCTTGTAGGTGTCCACTGCCATCTTGGGTCAACAATTACCAAGGTACATCTTGAAACCTTGTTCCTTCCTCTTCTTCTGCTTTGTGACTTTTGGGTGTATTTTTCTCCTACCCAATTTTGTCTCCCTTTGTTATGTGATTGTGCTTTCCTAGATATATTTACACTTCTACACTTGCATGTGTGGTTCTTAATCTCTGCTTAGATATAATTGTTGAAAACATTGTTGCATATTTTATCTAATTTTTATAGATAGACATCTTTAAGGATGCTGCTGTTATTATGATCAACTACATTGACCAAATCCGAGATCAAGGTTTTGAAGTTAACTACTTAAATATTGGTGATGGGCTTGGGATAGACTATTATCATTCTGATGCTATCCTTTAACAACAAGGGATCTCATTGATACTGTGAGCACCGCACCCATATCTCATGCATTATTTATCACATTATTTTTGCGATAAATTGGCATTGCCAATATAATATGATAAAAAATGAAGCATTATGTAACATGCATGGACATGTGGAAAATCATCCCTCGGAGAGCTATTAAATTAGTATAAGTTTAATAATTATATACAATGACAGTCTGAGAGAATAGAGAAATTTGTTTCCTTATTTGAAAATAAGTCGATGAAAGGCACACTAGTGCTAGATGCTAAGGACTTAATATGTCAGATGATATTTTTCATTACTAGATGTCTTCTCTCAATTTTATTAAACATTTACCTTGGTATACATGTGGTAAATGTTGCTACAAAAGGTGCTTGCATATTTATGATTGTGTATGTTAAAAATCGTTGGTCAGCAGCTTTGTTCTTAATAATGCCAATTAATTTAACACTCCTTATCATAGAATAAGTAAGTAGTATTATATTATTTACTTGCACACCTCAAGTAGCCCTGCTAATTCATGCTTTCACGATACGAATAGGTAAAGGAGATTGTTCTTTCCCGTGGTCTCAATCTCATCATTGAACCAGGGAGATCACTTATTGCAAACACCTACTATTTAGTTAACCGGGTGACAGGTGTCAAAACTAATGGGTCCAAAAACTTTATTGTGATTGACGGAAGCATGGCTAAACTTATTCGTCCTAGTTTGTATGATGCTTACCAGGTAATTTTGTTCAAGCAAGCTACTCTTATATTATCAAATGTATGTAACACATTGTTTTATTCATAAAATTTTCTTTCTGATGACTTGTAACACATTGGCTAAAGCATCTGCATTTTATTAGAAAATAGAAAAATAGCAAATTAGAGGTTAGAGATGTTGAGGTTGATAGTGAGGCCACTGTTATTAGGTGGCCTAAAGGTCATGCAACAAAGCTCACCTCCTTTCAAGAAAGTAATAGTGAAATCCAAACTTCATGTTCAGATATTGCAAAGTCCACCATGGACATAACAATTTTTTTCAAACTTGATATATATCTTTTCGGTCACATTAGTTTACGAACTATTTTTAATACATTTATTATTTGAAGTATACTAGTTGATCCCTTTTTTCAGTTGATAGTTTATTTAATGCTTTATTGTCATAATGATTTCTTCTTTATTCCTTCCGCCAGCTACTTGGAACTTTTCGCAAATGCCTTGGACCGTGAAAATTGGTCACTGATTCAATTCCTCATGTCATCTTCTTACAGTGGATATGGCACCTCCAGCTTGCAACAAATAAACAACTAAACTATTACTGGTTTTACCATTCTTGTGACTATTGCTCTAGAATATTACATTATAATTTGCAATTCAGTGTAGTACCACTAATGTTTAGCTCAAGGAATTATATTTTGTAGGTAAAAATGTTTACAAATGTTCCAGAAACAATTATGTATGTTCTAAGGAAAGGAGGTTTAAGAGGGCTAGAGGAAAGAGGAATAGCAAAGGAAATAGAATTTAAGTTGTATTATTTCTGCATTTTTTTTCAGTTTTTAGTTTTGGAATTCGAACCTGAGATATATTTTGTATTTGAGTATTAGTTTTTTAATGTCTAAAACAATTATTGCAAAAATTATGTCACTAATTATTGTTTGATTTATCTTGTACTAAAAATTGCATACTATATTTTTAGGTTTGGTAATAAAAAAGGATTGAAAATTTATATTTTATAGCGGTGAAGGTAAAAATAAGAAAAATAATTTTTTTTTTAATTTTACAAGGCTATTGCCACGCTTTTAAAGCGTGGCTGTATCACTGGTTATCGCCACGCTTTAAAAAGTGTAGCCATATCTTCCCCTATTGGCACGTTTATAAAGAGTACCCAAAACAAACATTCTGTGACGTTTTAAAAGCATGGTGATATGTGCACTTTTCGGTACGCTTTATAAGCGTACCTATAGGTTAAGAGCTATGGCCACGCTTTTAAGCGTGGCAAGAGATGAAAGCGTGCCAACAAAAAAAGCGTGCCGATAGATCCACAAAAGCGTGGCGATAGAGCAACCGGCACCCTGGCGGATGTGATCCTTTCAAAAGCGTGCTGATAGCTGAAAAAGCATGGCAAAAAGTTATCGGCACGCTTTTAAAGCGTGGCAGAAAGCTTATTTTCTTGTAGTGAACCAATAGCAGACCCCTCAAATTACTTACCCCCCTTCCTCTTCTACTGATGAGATGTTTCGTTCTCTTGCACAAGGACAGCAAGACATGTAGAGTACACTTACCTCCACCTTAAACGGTCTGACCTCTGTTGTACTAGCTCTTGCCTCACAGATTGGATAAATAAATACTTCCAATAATCAGCTTTCAAGCTCTAGTGGAATTCCTTCTCAACTTATCCCCAACCCCAAAGGTGGAATCAACGCCATCACTTTGAGGTCCGGAACCATACTACAAGAGAGGATTCATGAGGAGCCAAGCTTGCAAGGAAATGCCCCAGTTGAGGACAGGGTTGAGATGGAGGATGTTGAAGAGGAAGATGAAGTACAAGACATGGTTGAAGAAGAAGAAGCTCAACCAAGGAATGAAGCACCAAGGAACGCAGAAGCTGCAAGTGGTGCCGTTCCTATTCCATTTCCACACCTTGCTAGGAAACCCAGAAAGCAGATGGAGCTACTGGTAGCAAGAATCGTGTTGGTTAGGAATTTCTCTTTTAGAAAGAAGAATTTCGTTGTAAGCATAGCTCCAAACCAACAAACAAATTATATTTGGTTGTCACAAGTACAAACCCCAATGAATTTATAACCGAAGTATTTAGACTCCGGGTCATCTCACAAGAAATTGCAATGAAGTGTTTAATTATTGGCTACAAAGGGGGTAAGGGGTTTTGATTTGATAATTGACAAGAAAATAAATGACAAGAAAGTAAAATGACAAAAAATAATGAAATAAAGGAAAAGTACTCTTGGCTAGACATAGGTAATTGAGATCACCATCATTGTCAACGAACCATACATTGATAACCATACATTGATAATTATTGGCTACGAAGGGGGTAAGGGGTTTTGATTTGATAATTGACAAGAAAATAAATGACAAGAAAGTAAAATGACAAAAAATAATGAAATAAAGGAAAAGTACTCTTGGCTAGACATAGGTAATTGAGATCACCATCATTGTCAACGAACCATACATTGATAATTATGAGGGACCAAGCTCATTAAGTCAACTTCCAAAAGCCTTAAGTACGTAATATCTACTCCTAGACTTGAAGTACGTCAAATGGCTTTGATCACATCAACCCATAAGTCCCAACCTACTAATTAGATTAGTAGTGGGTTAGTGTCAATGGATATCAAATTGATCACCAAGGGTTCTCAAATCACCAATTCAGTGAGACCCAATGACTCAAGGTCACTCAATTCCCTTAGCCTAGGCCAAGAGTAAAGAGAACTACTCAAAAACTAGTGTAAACATTTTATCAAACACCTAGTGTGCAAGGAAAGTAAACATCATAAAATGCAAGAATTAAAGGAAACGCATAACTACCACAAGCAAGAAATCAACAATAGCAATTAAGATGAACATAAAAAGGATATAGAAACATAAAATTTTCATTAGAAGAAATTGAGATCCAACAATTGTTAATAATATAAAAGAGAGTAAAACAAGAAATTAACAAGAGAAACTAAGAAGATTAAGACCATAAAACACTAAAATATAATGAGAATTAAAATCAAAACAAGAATTGAAAGACAAATTTGAGAGTGATTAACCTAACGTTACCCTAATTTCTATCCTAAGTCTAGAGAGAGGAGAGAGCCTCTCTCTCTAGAATTTTACCCTAAAACATGGTAAAAACTAAACTATGAGTACTTAGTTCATTCCCCCATCAATCCTTGGGTTCAATAGCATCAGAAATGAGTTGGGTTGGGCCCAAAATGAGTTGCAAAATCCCTGGCCACGATTTCACTTTAGTGAACCACGTGCTCCATCGGCGTGCACGCGTACATGGCACGTACACGGCCCTATAGTTCTACAACAACAAACAATCCTCCCAATAAAAAATTTGAGTTGTCACAAGTACAAATCCCAAATGAAAATTAACCGAAGTATTTGATCTCCGGGTTGTCTCACAAGGAATTTCAATGAAGTGCTCAATTATTGGCTATGAAGATGCAAGGCAGGATTTGATTTTGTATTTTTGCAAGAAAATAAATGACAAGAAAAGTAAAACAAGCAAGTAATTAAAGAAGACAAGTAATAAAAAGAGACATTCATGGCAAGGTTTGAGATCATAGGCTTTCTATCCTAGTCATACAATGATTAATTCATCTTATTTAGTCAACTCCAATACATATGGAGAAAGTCAAACAAGATTAATCAATCATATCATAATAATAAACAAGAATTTATCTCATTACGTCATCCCCGAAGATGCAGGAAGGTATCATGTTATCCTCATACTCGAAGAAAGTCTAATAGGACTAGCTAATCTCAATCCAAATGTACTAATCAATTCATTAATAGAATTAGCAAAAGATTAGAGTCAACAGAAACAATATTAGCTAACAACTCTAGATCACCAACATGAGTTGGGTTTTTATGACTCAAAATTGCCTAATTACTCTTTCCAAGCCAAGAATGCTCAAGATCTATTCTAAAGACCAACCAAGCATTTTATCAAACACTTGGAAGGCATAAAAGGAAAGCATAGTAAAAATGCAAGAATAATAAATCTACTAACTACCAATTGCAAGAAAAGTAAATCAACAACTCTAACCATCAATAAAAGAACATCAAACATTAAATTTCATTAAATGTAAACAAATTCAACATGAGCATTCATAAACATAAAAGAGACATAAAAGTAAAATTAACAAGAGAAATAAGAAGAATAGAGTAGTAGAAACAAGAAATTGTAAAAGAAACAACATGAGAACAATAATGAAAACCTAGATCTAAGATGGATTAACCTAACCTAATTCTAGAGAGAAGAGGGAGCTTCTCTCTCTAGAAACTAACCTACATGATGCTAATGCTACAAACAATTGCTCCCTCCCTTTGCCCAAGCTTAAATTCTACATGAAATAGCATTAGAAATGAGTTGGGTTCAGCCCAAAGTGCTTCAGAAATCGCTGGGGGCGATTTCACTTTAGTGGGCCACGAGCAACATCGGCGTCCACGCGTACATGGCGCATGCGCGCCCCTATACGCGAAGAAACATATAGCAAATTTTATATTATTTTGAAGCCCCGGATGTTAGCTTTCCAACGCAACTGGAACCGCCTTATTTGGACCTTCGTAGCTCAAGTTATGATCGATTGAGTGCGAAGAGGTCAGGCTAGACAGCTTTACGGTTCCTTCATTTCTTCATGAGTTCTCCCACTTTGCATGCTTTTCTCCTCACTTCTTCCATCCAATACTTGCCTTATGGACCTAAAATCACTCAACAAACATATCAAGGTATCGAATGAAATTAAAGTGAATTAAAATCACCAATTTTAGGGCCTAAAAAGCATATTTTCACATTTAAGCACAAATCAAGGGAGAATTGCAAAACCATGCTATTTCATTGAATAAATATGAGAAAAGGTGATAAAATCCCCCAAATTAGGCACAAGATAAACCATAAATCGGGATTTATCAAATCTCGCCACACTTAAACCAAGCATGTCCTCATGCTAAGAATAAAGAAGGACAAGAAAAGGGGTTTGAACATTTATTCAATGCAAAGAAACTATATAAACCTATCTACATGCATGCAACTAAATGCAAAATGCTTCTACCTACTTGGTTATAAGCAAATCAATCTCCAAGAGCATATATAAGCAAGTAGGGCAAAGGTCATATGACGACTCACAAACTCTACCAATTCAAATATCAAAATGAAGTTCAAATATACTTGCAAGAAGAACGCTCACGAAAGCCGGGAACAAGGAACTGAGCATCGAACCCTTACCGGAAGTGTATCTGCTCTAGTCGCTCAAGTGTATAGGGTCGATTCACTCAATTCTCTTCTACTCATGCTTTCCAAGATTTTTTTTTCATCTATCAATCAACAATTATTCAATGCATGCATACATTAATCATGAGGACTTATTCATAGGTTGTAATGGGGCTAGGGTAGAGGTAGGGATGTATATGGTCGAGTGAGCTTGAAATTTGAATCTTTGATCAACCTAAACTCTCACCAAACTCATATAACAACCTATACAATTCTAATACAATGCCTAGCTACCCATGATTCCCACTTTTTTTCACATACTCATGCATTCTCTTTAATTCACATTCCATATGCATTGTTATTATTATTTTACTTTGAGGCATTTTTGTCCCCTTTTTATTTCTTTTTCTCTTTTTTTTCTTTTTCTATTTTTTTTCTTATATATATATATATATGTTCTTTTTTTTTCTTAATTGTAGGGAGATTTATCTTGGTAATAGTATGGAAGTAGTGGTTCTTGAGGGTATTGGTGGTAGAATTGGGGTGGTTCTTCATATGGTTCATATGGTTCACAAGGTGGTTGGTATGGTGGATATGGCTTGGGGTCATATGGAGGTGTTTGGTGAAAAGGGGCTTGTGAATAAGGTGGTTCAAAATTATGTTGAGGAGGTGGTTCATAGGCATATGGTGGTGGTTGTTGACAATCACAATAAGGGTCACCACATCCGTTAGATTGATATGCATTAGGACTGGAATTATACCCATAAGAGTCCGGAGGTTGTTGTTGCCAAGAAGGTTGATCAATCCCTTGAGGCTCCTCCCCATCTTTCATTATTCCATCCTTGATGCACATCCTCATTTTAGCTTCCATTCTCTACAACATAATTTGAGCCAAACTCATAGCCAAAGGGAGGATGAGAATTCATAATAGCAAAGAGAAACAAAAACTAACAAAAATAAGCAACAAAGTCCTAAGGCTAACAAAAACTAACAAATAAGCAAAAGGCAAACATATTCACAATATTCACTGGTGCACGAAATTGTGATCTCCAGGCTCGAACAAATCCTAGTAATGGCTCCAAAGCTTGGTGCTCTGATCTTAATTCATAATTGTCACAACTTCGATACAACTAACCAGCAAGTGCACTGGGTCGTCCAAATAATACCTTACGTGAGTAAGGGTCGAATACCACGGAGATTGTTGGTATGAAGCAAGCTATGGTCACCTTGTAAATCTCAGTCAGGCGGATATAAAATAATTATGGAGTTTTCGAATAATAAATAAAAGAATAGGGATAGAGGTACTTATGTAAATCATTGGTAGGAATTTCAGATAAGCGAATGGAGATGCTTTTTGTTCCTCTGAACCTCTGCTTTCCTGCTATCTTCATCCAATCAGTCTTACTCCTTTCCATGGCTGGTTTTATGTGATACATCACCACTGTCAATGGCTACTTTCGGTCATCTCACGGAAAAATGATCCAATGCCCTGTCACGGCACGGCTAATCGTCTGGAGGCATCACCCTTGTCAATGGCTTCATCTTATCCTCTCAGTGAATAATATGCTCACGCACCCTGTCACGGCACGGCTATTCATCTGTCGGTTCTCGATCATGCTGGAATAGGATTTACTATCCTTTTGCGTCTGTCACTAACGCCCTGCAATCGCGAGTTAGGAGCTCGTCACAGTCATTCAATCATTGAATCCTACTCGGAATACCACAGACAAGGTTTAGACCTTCCAGATTCTCTTGAATGCTGCCATCATTCTAGCTTACGCCACGAAGATTCTGGTTAGGAGATCTAAGAGATACTCATTCTAGCTTATTTCATGTAGAACAGAAGTGTTTGTCAGACATGCGTTCATAAGGGAGAAGGATGATGAGCGTCACACATAATCATCACCTTCATCACGTTCTTGGGTGCGAATGGATATCTTAGAAGCGAAATAAGAAGAATTGAATAGAAAACAGTAGTACTTTGCATTAATCTTTGAGGGACAGCAGAGCTCCACACCTTAATCTATGGAGTGTAGAAACTCTACCGTTAAAAATACATAAGTGAAGGTCCAGGCATGGCCGAGATGGCCAGCCCCCTAAAACGTTATCAAAGGATCATAAGGTAATCCAAAGATGCCTAACACAATAGTAAGAGGTCCTATTTATAATAAACTAGCTACTAGGGTTTACATGAATAAGTATTTGATGTATAAATCCACTTCCGGGGCCCACTTGGTGTGTGTTTGGGCTGAGCTTAAGTGTTGCACGTGCAAAGGCCATTTGTGGAGTTGAACGCCAGTTTTTGTGCCAGTTTGGGCGTTCAACTCTGGTTTTGGATCCTTTTCTGGCGCTGGATGCCAGATTTGGGTAGAAAGCTGGCGTTGAACGCCGGTTTACGTCGTCAATTCTTGGCCAAAGTATGAACTATTATATATTGCTGGAAAGCCCTGGATGTCTACTTTCCAACGCAATTAGAAGCGCGCTATTTCGAGTTCTGTAGCTCCAGAAAATCCACTTTGAGTGCAGGGAGGTCAGAATCCAACAGCATCAGCAGTCCTTTTTCAACCTCTGAATCTGATTTCTGCTCAAGTCCCTCAATTTCAGCCAGAAAATACCTGAAATCACAGAAAAACACACAAACTCATAGTAAAGTCCAGAAATATGAATTTAACACAAAATCTATTAAAAACATCCCTAAAAGTAACTAGATTCTACTAAAAATATACTAAAAACAATGCCAAAAGCGTATAAATTATCCGCTCATCACAACACCAAACTTAAATTGTTGCTTGTCCCCAAGCAACTGAAAATCAAAATAGGATAAAAAGAATAGAATATACTATAAATTCCAAACTATCAATGAAACAGAGCTTCAATCATATGAGCGGGACTTATAGCTTTTTGCCTCTTGAATAGTTTTGGCATCTCACTTTATCCATTGAGGTTCAGAATGATTGGCATCTATAGGAACTTCAGATTTCGAATAGTGTTATTGACTCTCTTAGTTCAGTATGATGATTCTTGAACACATCTTCTTTATGAGTCTTGGCCGTGGCCCTAAGCATTTTGTTTTCCAGTATTACCACCGGATACATAAATGCCACAGACGCATAATTGGGTGAACCTTTTCAGATTGTGACTCAGCTTTGCTAAAGTCCCCAATTAGAGGTGTCCAGGGTTCTTAAGCACACTCTTTTTTTTTTGTTGCTTTGGACCTTGAATTTAACCGCTCAGTCTCAAGTTTTCACTTGACACCTACACGCCACAAGCACATGGTTAGGGACAGCTTGGTTTAGCCGCTTAGACCAGGATTTTATTCCTTTAGGCCCTCCTATCCACTGATGCTCAAAGCCTCGGGGTCCTTTTTAATTGCCTTGCCTTTTGGTTTTAAGGGTTATTGGCTTTTTGCTCTTGCCTCTTGGTTTTAAGAGCTTTGGCTTTTTCTGCTTGCTTTTTCTTTCTATATTTTTTTTTTATTCGCCATAAAATTTTTTTTTTCTGCAAGCTTTGTTCTTTGCTGCTTTTTCTTGCTTCAAGAATCATTTTTATGGTTTTTCAGATTATCAAATAACATGTCTCCTAGTCATCATTCTTTCAAGAGCCAACATATTTAACATTCTTAAACAACAACTTCAAAAGATATATGCACTGTTCAAGCATACATTCAGAAAACAAGAAGCATTGCCACCACATCAATATAATTAAGCTAAGTTCAAGGATAAATTCAAAACTCATGTACTTCTTGTTCTTTTGAATTAAAACACTTTTCATTTAAGAGAGGTGATGGATTCATAGGACATTCATATCTTTAAGACATAGTTACTAACTACTAATGATCATGTAATGAAGACACAAACATAGATAAGCACCATAACATAGAAAACGAAAAAAAATAGAAGAAATAAGAGCAAGGAATGAATCCACCTTAGTGATGATGGCGTTTCAATGATGTTTTTGAGCTCTTCTATGTCTCTTCCTTGCCTTTGTTGCTCCTCCTTCATTGCTTTTTAGATCTTCTCTGATTTCATGAAGGATGATGGAGTGCTCTTGATATTCCACCCTTAGTTGCTTCCAATAATTGTGTGGAAGAAAATGAATCCCCTGAGGTATCTCAAGGATCTCTTGATTTGCAGTCAAATGTGCTACCACTGAGCTATAGACCCTTGATGGAAGCTTTTGTCTTCCCTTTCCTCTTTCTAGAGGTTTCTCTGGCCTTAGGTGCCATCAATGGTTATGGAAGAAACAAAAAAAGCTATGCTTTTACCACACCAAACTTAGAAAGTTGCTCGCCCTCGAGCAAAAGAAGAAAGAATAGAAGAATAAGAAGATATGGAGGAGATGGAGGGATCTGTGTATGGATGTGAGTGGTGAATGGAGAACAGAAGGGATGGTCATGAATGGAGAGAGAGAGGGTGAGGTGGGTGAGGGATTCACAGATCCTGAGATGATCCTGTGGTGTCCACAGATCTTGAGGTGATCCTGTGGTGTCCACAGATCCTGAGGTGTCAAGGCATTTACATCCCTGCACCAATTTAGGCATGCAAAATGCCCTTGCACACAACTCTGGGCGTTCAGCGCCAGGTTGGTACCCATTTTGGGGGTTCAACACCCATTTGCTGCCATTTCTGGCGTTGAACGCCAGAACCATGCTTGTTCTGGGCGTTCAGCGCCAAGATGCTGCCCATTCTGGGCGTTCAGCGCCAGAACCATGCTCTGTTCTGGCGTTTGAACGCCAGACAGATGCTCCTCCAGGGTGTGATTTTTCTTCTGCTGTTTTTGATTCCGTTTTTGATTTTTTTGTTTGTTTTGTGACTCCACATGATCATGAACCTATAAAGACATATAACTAAGAAAAATATAGTTAGATAAATAAACATTGGGTTGCCTCCCAACAAGCGCTTCTTTAATGTCAATAGCTTGACAGTGGGCTCTCATGGAGCCTCACAGATGTGCAGAGCTTTGTTGAGACTCTCCAACACCAAACTTAGAGTTTGGATATGGGAGTTCAACACCAAACTTAGAGTTTGGTTGTGGCCTCCCAACACCAAACTTAGAGTTTGACTGTGGGGGCTCTGGTTGACTCTGCTTTGAGAGAAGCTTTTTCTGCTTCCTCTCCATGGTTGCAGAGGGAGATCCTTGAGTTTTAAACACAAGAGAGTCCTCATTCCATTGAAGGACTATTTCACCTCTGTCAACATCAATCACAGCTCTTGCTGTGGCCAGGAAAGGTCGTCCTAGGATGATGGATTCATCATCTTCCTTTCCAGTATCCAGGACTATGAAATCAGTAGGTATGTAAAGGCCCTCAACCTTTACTAATACATCTTCTACTTGTCCATAAGCCTGTTTTCTTGAGCTGTCTGCCATCTCCAGTGAGATTTTAGCAGCTTGCACCCCATAGATTCCCAGTTTCTCTATTACAGAGAGGGGCATGAGGTTTATTCCTGAACCAAGGTCACACAGAGCCTTAAAGATCATGGTGCCTATGGTACAGGGTATTATGAACTTTCCAGGATCCTGTCTCTTCTGAGGCAATGTGAGTTGATCCAGATCACTTAGTTCATTGATGAACAAGGGAGGTTCAACTTCCCAAGCATCAATGCCAAATAATTTGGCATTCAGCTTCATGATTGCACCAAGAAACTTGGCAGTTTGCTCTTCAGTGACATCCTCATTCTCTTCAGAAGAGGAATACTCATCAGAGCTCATGAAGGGTATAAGGAGGTTCAATGGAATCTCTATGGTCTCTAGATGAGCCTCAGAGTCCTTTGGTTCCTCAGAGGGAAGCTCCTTATTGATCACTGGATGTCCCAGGAGGTCTTCCTCCTTGGGATTCACGTCCTCTCCTTTCCTCACAGGTTCGGCCATGGCGCTTATGTCAATGGCCTTGCACTCTCCTTTTGGGTTCTCTTCTGTATTGCTTGGGAGAGTACTAGGAGGGATTTCAGTGATCCTTTTACTCAGCTTATCCCATGAGTTCAGGCTATTCTTAGGTTGTGAATCTAACCAGAGTCTAGCTCTGTCTCTTACAGCAAAAAGGGAAAAGCATGAGCCTGTAGACTTTAGGATCTACTCCATTAGTCTTTACAGTATCACATATCTGCGAGAATTCAATTAAGACTGAAAAGGGTCTTCAGATGGAAGTCCATGAAACTTGCAGTTCTGCTGCATAAGAGAAACTAATTGAGGTTTCAGCTCAAAGTTGTTTGCTCCAATGGCAGGAATGGAGATGCTTCTTCCATGTAAATTGGAATTAGGTGCAGTAAAGTCACCAAGCATTCTCCTTGCATTATTATTATTTTCAGCTGCCATTTTCTTTTCTTGTTTGATAATTTCTGACAGGTGCTTGCTGGTTTGTTGTAATTCAGCTTCTCTTAGTTTCCTCTTTAGAGTCCTTTCAGGTTCTATATCTGCTTCAACAAGAATGTTCTTGTCCTTGCTCCTGCTCATATGGCAAAGAAGAGGGCGCAGAAAAATAATAATAATAGAGATCCTCTTTTTTTTTTTTTTTTTTTGAGTGAGGGAGAGATGTTAGTGGATGAATAATAGAATAAGGTGAGAGAGGAGAAATTTCGAAAATAATTTTTTTGAAAAAGAGTTAGTGATTTTTGAAAATAGTTTTTGAAAAAGGTTAGTAATTTTTCGAAAAAATTTAAAAAAAAATAAAAATAAAAATAATTAGTTAAAAAGAAATTTTTTTGAAAAGGAGGGAAGATATTTTCGAAAATTAGAGAGAGAGAGTTAGTTAGGTAGTTTTGAAAAAGTTAAGAAACAAACAAAAAGTTAGTTAGTTAGTTGAAACAAATTCTGAAAAGATAAGAAGTTAGGAAGTTAGAAAAGATATTTTGAAAAAGATAAGATGAGAAGATATTTTTGAAAAGATATGATAGAAATTAGTTTTGAAAAAGATTTGATTTTTAAAATCACAATTAATGACTTGATTCACAAGAAATCACAAGATATGATTCTAGGACTTAAAGTTTGAATCTTTCTTAACAAGCAAGTAACAAACTTAAAATTTTTGAATCAAAACATTAATTGATTATGGTATTTTCGAAAATTTGATATAAAAATGAGAAAAAGATTTTTGAAAATTATTTTTGGAATTTTCGAAAATAACCAAGAATTTTGAAAAAGATTTGATTTTTGAAAAAGATTTTGAAAAAGATAAGATTTTCAAATTGAAAATTTGATTTGACTCATGAGAAACAATTTGATTTTAAAAATTTTTGAAAAAGTCAACTCAAATTTTTGAATTTGATGAGAGAAAAAGGGAAAGATATTTTTTTGATTTTTGAATTTTTATGATGAGAGAGAGAAAAACAAGAAAAATGATGCAATGCATGGCAATTTTAGATCAAAATTATGAATGTGTGCAAGAATGCTATGAATGTCAAGATGAACACCAAGAACACTGTGAATATCATGATGAACATCAAGAACATATTTTTGAAAAATTTTATATGCAAAGAAAACATGCAAGACACCAAACTTAGAAATCTTTCATGTTTAGACTCTAATAAATAAAAAATGTACATGTAAAACAAGAAAAGACACAAAACAAGAAAAACATCAAGATCAAACAAGAAGACTGACAAGGAACAACTTGAAGATCATGAAGAACACTATGAATGCATGAAATTTTCAAAAAATGCAAGATGCACATGCAATTGACACCAAACTTATAACATGACTCAAGACTCAAACAAGAAACACAAAAATATTTTTGATTTTTATGATTTTCTAATTTTTTTGTATTTTTATTTATTATTTATTTTTTTTTCGAAAATTATTGTGAAAAATAAAAATAAGGATTTCAAAATTTTTAATATGAATTCCAGGAATCTTGCCATGTTAGTCTTAAAGCTCCAATCAAAGGGTCAGGCATGGCTTAATAGCCAGCCAAGCTTTAGCATATAATTACATGGACTGGAGTGATTAGTTGAATGCCAATCCCAAAGTAGTTTGGGTATGGCTTTATAGCCAGATAGGCTTCAACATGCTTCATGAAACACTAGAATTCATTCTTAAAAATTCTGAAGAAAAATAATATTTTTGAAAACACATTTTTTTTTTCCAAAAACAAGTGAGAAAATTTTGAAATTTTTTTAAAAATTTTTGAAAAGAAAACAAAAAGAAAATTACCTAATCTGAGCAACAAGATGAACCGTCAGTTGTCCAAACTCAAACTATCCCCGGCAACGGCGCCAAAAACTTGGTGCACGAAATTGTGATCTCCAGGCTCGAACAAATCCTGGTAATGGCTCCAAAGCTTGGTGCTCTGATCTTAATTCATAATTGTCACAACTTCGATACAACTAACCAGCAAGTGCACTAGGTCGTCCAAGTAATACCTTACGTGAGTAAGGGTCGAATCCCACGGAGATTGTTGGTATGAAGCAAGCTATGGTCACCTTGTAAATCTCAGTCAGGCGGATATAAAATAATTATGGAGTTTTCGAATAATAAATAAAAGAATAGGGATAGAGGTACTTATGTAAATCATTGGTAGGAATTTCAGATAAGCGAATGGAGATGCTTTTCGTTCCTTTGAACCTCTGCTTTCCTGCTATCTTCATCCAATCAGTCTTACTCCTTTCCATGGCTGGCTTTATGTGATACATCACCACTGTCAATGGCTACTTTCGGTCATCTCACGGAAAAATGATCCAATGCCCTGTCACGGCACGGCTAATCGTCTGGAGGCATCACCCTTGTCAATGGCTTCATCTTATCCTCTCAGTGAATAATATGCTCACGCACCCTGTCACGGCACGGCTATTCATCTGTCGGTTCTCGATCATGCTGGAATAGGATTTACTATCCTTTTGTGTCTGTCACTAACGCCCTGCAATCGCGAGTTAGGAGCTCGTCACAGTCATTCAATCATTGAATCCTACTCGGAATACCACAGACAAGGTTTAGACCTTCCAGATTCTCTTGAATGCTGCCATCATTCTAGCTTACGCCACGAAGATTCTGGTTAGGAGATCTAAGAGATACTCATTCTAGCTTATTTCATGTAGAACAGAAGTGTTTGTCAGACACGCGTTCATAAGGGAGAAGGATGATGAGCGTCACACATAATCATCACCTTCATCACGTTCTTGGGTGCGAATGGATATCTTAGAAGCGAAATAAGAAGAATTGAATAGATAACAGTAGTACTTTGCATTAATCTTTGAGGGACAGTAGAGCTCCACACCTTAATCTATGGAGTGTAGAAACTCTACCGTTAAAAATACGTAACTGAAGGTCCAAGCATGGCCGAGATGGCCAGCCCCCTAAAACGTTATCAAAGGATCATAAGGTAATCCAAAGATGCCTAATACAATAGTAAGAGGTCCTATTTATAATAAACTAGCTACTAGGGTTTACATGAGTAAGTATTTGATGTATAAATCCACTTCCGGAGCCCACTTGGTGTGTGTTTGGGCTGAGCTTAAGTGTTGCACGTGCAAAGGCCATTTGTGGAGTTGAACGCCAGTTTTTGTGCCAGTTTGGGCGTTCAACTCTGGTTTTGGATCCTTTTCTGGCGCTGGACGCCAGATTTGGGTAGAAAGCTGGCGTTGAACGCCAGTTTACGTCGTCAATGCTTGGCCAAAGTATGGACTATTATATATTGCTGGAAAGCCCTGGATGTCTACTTTCCAACGCAATTAGAAGCGCGCCATTTCAAGTTCTGTAGCTCCAGAAAATCCACTTTGAGTGCAGGGAGGTCAGAATCCAACAGCATCAGCAGTCCTTTTTCAACCTCTGAATCTGATTTCTGCTCAAGTCCCTCAATTTCAGCCAGAAAATACCTGAAATCACAGAAAAACACACAAACTCATAGTAAAGTCCAGAAATGTGAATTTAACACAAAATCTATTAAAAACATCCCTAAAAGTAACTAGATTCTACTAAAAATATACTAAAAACAATGCCAAAAGCATATAAATTATCCGCTCATCATTCACAATAGCCAATAACATAAAACCATTGCAACTCCCCGGCAACGGCGCCATTAATTTGGTAGCAAGAATCGTGTTGGTTAGGAATTTCTCTTTTAGAAATAAGAATTTCGTTGTAAGCATAGCTCCAAACCAACAAACAACTCTCACATCAAATTAAATTTGGTTGTCACAAGTACAAACCCCAATGAATTTATAACCGAAGTATTTAGACTCCGGGACGTCTCACAAGGAATTGCAATGAAATGTTTAATTATTGGCTACAAAGGGGGTAAGGGGTTTTGATTTGATAATTGAAAAGAAAATAAATGACAAGAAAGTAAAATGACAAAAACTAATGAAATAAAGGAAAAGTACTCTTGGCTAGACATAGGTAATTGAGATCACCATCCTTGTCAACAAATCATACATTGATAATTATGAGGGACCAAGCTCATTAAGTCTACTTCCAAAAGCCTTAAGTACGTAATATCTACTCCTAGACTTGAAGTACATCAATTGGCTTTGATCACATCAACCTATAAGTCCCAACCTATCTACTAGTTAGATTAGTAGTGGGTTAGTGTCAATGGATATCAAATTGATCACCAAGGGTTTTCAAATCACCAATTCAGTGAGACCCAATGACTCAAGGTCACTCAATTCCCTTAGCCTAGGCCAAGAGTAAAGAGAACTACTCAAAAACTAGTGTAAACATTTTATCAAACACCTAGTGTGAAAGGAAAGTAAACATAATAAAATGCAAGAATTAAAGGAAACCAATAACTACCACAAGCAAGAAATCAACAATAGCAAATAAGATGAACATAAAAAGGACATAGAAACATAAAATTTGCATTAGAAGAAATTGAGATCCAACAATTGTTCATAACATAAAAGAGAGCAAAACAAGAAATTAACAAGAGAAACTAAGAAGATTAAGACCATAGAACACTAAAATATAATGAGAATTATAATCAAAACAAGAATTGAAAGACAAATTTGAGAGTGATTAACCTAACTTTACCCTAATTTCTATCCTAAGTCTAGAGAGAGGAGAGAGCCTCTCTCTTTAGAAGTCTACCCTAAAACATGGTAAAAACTAAACTTTGAGTACTTGGTTCATTCCCCCATCAATCCTTGGGTTCAATAGCATTAGAAATGAGTTAAATGGGGCCCAAAATGAGTTGCAAAATCGCTGGCCACGATTTCACTTTAGTGAACCACGTGCTCCATCAGTGCGCACGCGTACATGGCATGTGCGCGCCTTTATACTTCAAGCAACTATGGCAAATTTTATGTCATTTTGAAGCCCCAGATGTTAGCTTTTCAACGCAACTAAAACCGCCTCATTTAGACCTCAGTAGTTCAAGTTATGGTCGATTGAGTGCAAAGAGGTCAGGCTTGACAGCTTTACGGTTCCTTCATTTCTTCATGAGTTCTCCCACTTTGCATGCTTTTCTCCTCACTTCTTCCATCCAATACTTGCCTTATGAACCTGAAACCACTCAACAAACACATCAAAGCATCGAATGGAATTAAAGTGAATTGAATTTAGCTATTTTAAGCACAAATTAGGGGAGAATTACAAAACCATGCTATTTCATTGAATAAATGTGGGTAAAGGTGATGAAATCCCCCAAAATAAGCACAAGATAAACCACAAAATTGGGGTTTATCAGCTAGACCCTAAAATGGTAGAGATATTCAAAATGGTTAAGGTAACCATTCCACTTTTTTATGCCATTCAACAGGTATCTAGATATGCTAAATTTCTAAAGGATTTGTGAATGCATAAAGATAAATTACAGAATTTAGAAACTATTGATGCCAGGGCATTTTGGCCAGTTTTACTGACCTTTTCTTTACTGTTTTAGGGTAGTTTCATGCATTTTCTTAGTTAATAAGCAAGTTTTGGGTAGATAATCACTTACATTTTGATTCAAGTAAACATTGTGAATTTCATGTGATTTTATGAGAGTTATGCATGAATTGAATGACAAATTGGATCATGCATGTCTCATAACTTGGATTAGAGCTTTGATGCACTTTATTTGCTTGATTTCAGGACAAAAGAAGCAACGAAGAGCCACATTAGCAGCCACGTTAATCTAATTAACGTGACCACTAACGTGGAATGGGAATAAACTTGCAACGTTAATGAGAAAAGTGATTGCCAATAACGCCTTCGAAACCATCGTGGCCCACGTTAATTGCCACGTTAACTACATTAACGTGGTAGTTAACATGGAGAGAAAGGGAGCTCCAGCGTTAGTGGTAAAAGTGAATACCACTAACGCTCTAAATTGGCAATTAGCCACGTCAAGAGTCACGTTAACTTAGTTAACGTGAATTCTAACATGGAAAGGAAGACCATGCCAATGTTAGTGACACTCACCTTTGTCACTAATGTTGGACTAAGCCCAATTGGCCACGTTAAGAGTCACGTTAACTACATTAACGTGAACTCTAACGTGGGAGGAGCAAGGAGTCGCCAACGTTAGTGACACTCACCTTTGTCACTAACGTTGGACCAAGCCACTATGATCCACGATGGCTACCACGTTAATTGCATTAATGTGGAAGCTAACGTGGAGGAAGGAATGATGAGCCAACGTTAGTGACACCCACCTTTGTCAGTAACGTTGGAGATGGCTATCACCACAACGTTAGTGGCCACGTTAAGACAATTAACGTGAGGCACTAACGTGAGAAGGGGCGTTTGGAGTGTTAGTGACAAAGGTAAGTGTCACTAACGCTCTCGAGACTAAGGCATGCCCACGTTAAAAGCCACGTTAGTTATACTAACGTGGACTCTAACGTGAGAAAAGGGGGGCTAAGAGCAACGTTATTGGCAAAGGTAAACGCCAATAACGCTTGCGATGGACTAAGAGGCAATGTTAGTGGTCACGTTAGTGCCACTAACGTTGAAGTTAACGTGAACCATCTTGGGCTAGGAACGTTAGTAAAAAAGGTGATCGTCACTAACGTTCTCGAACCCACATTTTCACTTAACGTTAACGCCACTAACGTCCATGCCTACTTCACACTTTCTCTACAAGTAAAGCTGAGCCCACTGAAGATTCCAAACTGCTTCAAACTCAAGATCCAAAGGCCCATATCCAAAGACTTGAAGAGCCAACTAGAAGATCAGAAGAGTAGTATATATAGGAGTAATTTTGAACTAGAGAGGGAGCTTTTGGTATTGGGAGAACTACTCTCTGTATAATTTTACTTTCTCTGCAACTTCTAGTTTTACTTTCAGAATGTATTCTCCATCTTTGCTTTCCATTCCCATAGCTATGAACAACTAAACCCCTTTCATTGGGTTAGGGAGCTCTGTTGTAATTTGATGGATCAATAATAGTTTTTATTATTCTTCTTCTTTATTTTCTCTTGATTTTACTAGAAAGCTTTCAATCTTCATCCAATTGGGTAGTTGTCTTGGAAAAGAAGCTATTCATACTTGGATCTCTTCGAAACCTTGGAAGAGGAATGAAGAGATCATGATAGAAATGCTTTCTCATGTTGGACCAAATTAGGGTTTGGATGGATATAGTTACATATAATCCTACCAACACTTTGATTTGGGAATACATCTAGTATAATCAGTGACCACTCTTCATCTCTTCTCTTGAGCAATTAGACCAAGGAATTGGCTATTGATCAAGATTTTAGAGATTGAATTACCAAGGAATTGGAATTCAATCATTTAAGATTGCCAAGGAGATCAATGAATACATTGATTGAGGAAGAGATGAAGATGAACTTGATCCGGAGAATACAACATCTCCTGAGCCCAATGAATTCCCCATTTCTAATCTTACCCATTCTCTTTACTTTCTGCCATTTACTTTTATGTTCATTTCCCCATATCCCCATTTAATATTTTGCAATTTACATTCCGCCATTTATATTTTGCTCTTTAATTCCAGCATTTACACTTTCTGTTATTTACTTTCCCGCCATTTAATTTTCTGCAATTCTCAAATCAAATTCTGCTTAGCTCAACTAGAACATTCCTCCAAAAATTGCTTGACCAATCAATCCCTGTGGGATTCGACCTCACTCTATTGTGAGTTTTTACTTGACGACAATTCGGTATACTTTCCGAGGGAGAATTGTTGAGAGACAAGTTTTCGTGCATCAAGTTTATGGCGCCGTTGCCGGAGATTGATTTTGTATCAACAATGATTAAATTGGTGGATAACAAGATTGAGCATTTTTCTTTTGTTTGATTTAAATTCTGTTTGAGTAATTTACTTTCAGTTTTAGTTATTTCCTTCCCTTTACCCCTACCTGTTAGTGGTGTTCTCGTAGTTGTTACAATTTAGTTCACTAACCCACTAACTGTTTGATATATTGCATCACTCACACTAACAGCATTTTTTTTAACAAAGAATACTCTCTATCTTTCTTTTGCTTTGGCCTTGTTGGTTGTATGACAGGTAGAAGAAGCGGGGCTTCAACTTTCTTCAATTCTGAACCTGAGAGGACCTTCCTTAGACTAAGGAGGGAAGCAAGAGGAAAGAGAATTGTTGGTGCTGAGGAAGAGGAAGAGTACTTTGAACCAGACATGGATGAGAATATGGAGAACCATCATGAAGAAGAGGCTCACAACCATGGCAGAGAAGGTCCAGCAAATCATGCTGGGCAAGAGAGAAGAGTTCTGGGCTCTTACATCAATCGAAACCCAGGAAACTGTAGAAGTAGCATTCAAAAGCCAACCATACATGCCAATAACTTCAAACTAAAGCCACAACTCATCACCCTTGTTCAGAATAACTGTTCATTCGGAGGAAGTGTCCAAGAAGACCCCAATCAACATCTAACCACATTTCTGAGGATATGTGATACTGTAAAGTCTAATGGTGTTCATCCCGACACCTATAGACTGCTTTTGTTCCCTTCTCACTCAAGGACAAAGCATCCAAATGGCTGGAATCCTTCCCGAAAGAGAGTTTAACAACCTGGGAAGATGTGGTGAACAAATTCTTGGCGAGATTCTATCCTCCTCAACGAATCAACAGGTTGAGAGCCGAGGTACAGACCTTCAGGCAACAAGATGGTGAGACTCTATATGAAGCATGGGAGAGGTTTAAGGATTTGACAAGAAGTTGCCCACCAAATATGTTCAACGAATGGGTGCAGTTACACATCTTCTATGAGGGTCTTTCTTACGAATCAAAGAAGGCAGTAGACCACTCATCTGGGGGACCTCTGAACAAGAAGAAGACCATTGAAGAAGCCATAGATGTCATTGAGACTGTAGCTGAGAATGACTACTTTTATGCTTCTGAAAGAGGCAACACTAGAGGAGTAATGGAGCTAAATAATGTGGATGCACTGCTGGCCCAGAATAAGCTGATTATCAAGCAGCTGGCTGACCTTACCAAGAAGATGGAGAGAAACCAAGTAGCAGCAATCACTACCTCATCAGCAACTCAAGAAGGAGTAAATGCAGAGGCAGAGGGTGATCAGGAACAAGCCAACTACATTGGACACTCACCTAGGCAGACCCATGATCCATATTCCAAAACTTATAATCCTGGTTGGAGGAACCACCCAAACTTTGGGTGGGAAAATCAACAAGATCAAGGCCAAGATCAGAGACGCCACAACCCCAACAACAATGCAGCTCACCAACATTCGACACAGAGATCATATCAGCACGCACCTAACAACACACCTCAACATCCATACCAAAGCCAAAATGGCCCTTCTCATCACTCCAACTCCAATTCATCAACATCTGAGGATAGACTCTCAAGGAATGAAACCTTACTTGAAGGCATATGTAAGGAACTCCAAGAGAATAAGGTGTTCAAGGAGGAAGTTCGAGCTAATCTCAAAAACCAGGGAGACACCATTCAGAGGCTAGAATATCCAGTGGGATACCTCTCTGAGAAGATTCCCAAACCTACTGACAGCTTCCCAAGTGACACAGAGAAAAACCTGAGAGGTGAAGCAAAGAAAGTAAGATGGGAAGATTGCAAGATGGTCACTATAAGTGATAAGGGGACTGAAGAAGAGCTGAACAAACCATTAGAACAACCTGGAGGTACCTCAGCAAAGAAACAAGAAGAGGCTCACCAAGAAACCAAAATTACACAGAAGGAGATGCTGAAACTCTATGCACCTTTTCCCCAAAAACTCAAGGGTGGTGTAGAAAAGAGAATATACACAAAATTTCTTGATATGTTTACATCTCTCTATGTGAACATACCATTCATCAAGGCTCTCCAACAAATGCCCTCATACATTAAGTGTATGAAAGAGTTGCTGACCAGGAAAGGCTCACTCAAAGGAGGGCAAACAATAGTGATGAATAAGGAGTGCAGTGCTCTCATTCAACCAGAGTTGTCTACAAAAAGGAAGGACCCAGGGAGTTTTCACATCCCCTGTGCCATAGGAGAAACAATGTTTGACAAAGGACTCTGTGACCTGGGAGCAAGCATCAACTTAATGCCTTTATCCCTTATGAAGAAACTGCAGATCAATGAGCTAATGCCCACAGACGTAGTCATCAGGCTGGCTGACAAATCTCAAAAACAAGTAGTATGAGTGGTTGAAAACGTGTTGGTGAAGGTTGGGAACTACTTCCTTCCCACAGACTTTGTCATATTAAAAATGGAAGAGAGTCACCTTCACCCAATCATATTGGGAAGACCATTCCTAGCTACAGCCAGAGCGCTCATAGATGTGGAGCGAGGAGAGCTAATACTGAGGATACATGATGAACAACTCGCATTCAATGTCTCCAAACCTTCACAAGATGCAGATCAGGAAAGCAAGGAACCAAGGGAAGAGCACGACAAAGCATTGGTGGAAGAAACAAGCATTGAAGCACAAGCTGTACACCTGGGAATCCCTTTGGTTGATGAACAAGACAGTCAGCAGTTGTCACATAAAAAGGAAAACCAGGAGGAACCTAAACCACCAGAGTCATATGAGACCAGCAACAAAATTTCCTTGGAAAAAGAGGTCACAAAGAGCAGGGCAACATCAAAAGGAACAAAGAAGAAGGCACCTAGGAGGTGGAGAAACAAGAAGATCCCTACAGAGGACTTCTCTCCAGGGGATAAAGTGATCTCAGCTTATTTCTCAGTTATCCCACCTCATCTCCCCACCATCCCATCTCAGCTACCTAAAGTTTTCACCATCAACAGGATTCTCTCCTTAGAACATGTGGAGATCCTTGATAAATCCAATGGAGATATATTTACTGCGAGGGGGGAAGATTTGAAGCATTACCAACCACCTTGACAAAGTCAGAACGTCAAGCTAGTGACGCTAAAGAAGCGCTTCATGGTAGGCAACCCATGTTTTATATGCCTTTAAGTAGTTAATAATGCAAGGTTCATGAATTCCAATTCAGCTCTGACATATACTTGAATAAATCCTTTTATGCAACATATAGTGAAGAACAAGTTTGATGTTCAAGGCACACTAAGAGGATATGAATGCAATTCATATCATGTCACTCTTAGAACCTTGAACCAAACTTTATACACCACATGGCCACAAACTAAGTTTGGTGTCACCAATGTTGCATACATAGACAATTCAATAGATAGTTGGTTTCCAGTCATGAATAGCACTTAGTTAGTTAGAAACAAAAACTTTTAAAAAAAGTAGTTATCCCATTTTGTTTTAAATTTTGCCACCACTTTCTACAATTCCGTTAATCACATCCCTTTTGTTTTGTAGGAGAATTGATGGGACAATTGAAAGAGGAAGGGTTCGGCCACCACAAAAGGAGAGGACTATACACGTGTCTTCAAGGGGAACGCATTGGGAAATGTTGCCATCCAACATTGGAAGAATGACACGCTTGGAAACTGAACCAACCCGCTTCATAAAGTTGATGATCCTTGTGCTCATCCCATGCTAAACCCCATCCGTTCATCACACAACCACTCTATCAATCCACACCTTTCATTCACTTACCATCTCCCTATATAAGTGACTCTTATTCCATACTCCCTTTCACATTCCAATTTTCATCCTTTACACTTCCCACTCTCGGCACCCAACTCCCTTTTTACCCATCAAAGACACACTCCCCACCTTCACATATCAACTGTTACTCATGGCGTCATCGAGCTCCAAGAGGTAAAAGAGGAAGGAACCGGTGGAGAGCATCCCTTTCGATGAAGGGAAATTCAAAACTGCATTCCATGAACTCAAATTCGAACGGATAAAGCTCAAAAAGATATTGCATGAGTTAACATTCCAGTTTAACGAGGATGAGTGCCCACAGATTCGAGAGAAGATTGAACAAAGGGGCTAGTAAAGGCTCATGAACCCAGAAGCAAGGATAAATGCAAACCTCATCAAAGAGTTCTATGCAAATGTGGTCAGAGAAGACAAAACCAAGACCCCCACCTTCAAAAGTTATGTGAGAGGAACAGAGGTGGACTTTAGCCCCAATGCCCATAACAAGGACTCTTCAGCTGAAATCACCACATTTTAATGAGCCCAGTTATCATGTAAGAATAAGTAATGGCCCCGACAATGATGAACTTGAAGAAATTGTGAACGATATATGTGTTATAGGATCTGACTGGGAAAGGTATTCGGATAGGAGACCCCGGTTCATCAGGAGAGGAGACCTCATCCCGGAAGCCAAGGGATGGTTTGAGCTCGTGAGGAGATCTATCCTCCCAACCGCGAACAATTCTGAGGTTAACACTTCTCGAGCTACTATGGTACATTGCTTAATAAAGGGTGGAGGCATCAATGTGCACGAGATTATAGCTCAGGGGATTCAAGAGTCAGCCGAAAAGAATGATCCAGGTGCTAGACTTTGGTACCCCAGCACCATCCTTAGACTGTGTACGAAAGCCAAGGTAGTCTTCGAGGACAGCAATCCAAGTTGGGCGAACCATGAAAGGTTAGTCATGCTACAGCGAATAACTTATGTGGCACCCACCCAACAACAAAGAAGGCCTCAAATAGGGAAAAGAACATCACAAGAGGGACCTCACTGAAAGAGCAGAGGATTGATGGTTTAGAGGTTATAAAAACTCTCGTTGTGAGTATAGTTACTAAACCAAGCAATCAACCTTTCTTACAAACGTGTTGGGTGTCACAAGTAACAAACACCTTAAAAATTGTTAACCGAGTATTCAAACCTCGGGTCGTCTTCTCAAGGAACTACGAGGAAGTATGTTCTTATTATTGGCTATAAAGGTTGTAATCGGGGTTTAGAAGGTGAGAAGCAAGTAATTTAAATGACGAGTGAATTAAATGGCAAGTAAAAATAAATAATAACTGTAAAAAAACTTTTGGCAAGATAAGGGAAATTAGAAGTCCAACTTAGTTATCCTTCTCAACAATAATGAAAGTTGTATCTTAATTCCACTTGGTCAACCTTTACCAGAGCAAAGGAAAGTTAAGGGACTAATTAAATTGACCTTTGAATCCTAATTATTTCCTAAGAAAAGGTTGGGATTAATTAAGTTCAACTCAATTAGCAAGGTAACGATTATCAATTATGTTGAGTTTAATAACTGTTGAGTTACTGAATTCTTAACCAAAACCAAAAGGGGAAAAAGTAACTTGCTGAAATAATAAAAGTGTCCTTAGATGGGAAGCAATGGCAACTTAAATCAAAGAGAATAATCATAAAATGAAAATACCTCAAACTATCATTAATTCAATTAGAAATCTGTAACATGGAATAATTCGTAAATTATAACAATCAATTCAAATGTTAGAATAAATAAATGAAAGTAAAACTAAAAGAACATTAAACCTGGATCCAGAGTTACTCTTAAAACAAGAAGAAATCCTAAATCCTAAAAGAGAGAGAGAGAAGATCTCCCTCTCAACTAATTCTAAATCATTGAAAGGTGAAAATATGCGAGCTCTCTTTGAATGGAAGCATTCCCACACTTTATAACCTCTGGTCTATGCTGTCTGTACATGGATCTGGGCCAAAAAGGGCTTCAGAATTCGTTGGGGGCGTATTCTGTAATTTCTGGTGCGTGGCCTCTGTCACATGTCTGCGTGGGTCACGCGGTCGCGTCATTCGGAGCTCTACCTTGCCACGCGATCGCGTCAGTCATGCGACCGCGTCATGTGTATTCTGCTTAAGGCGCGCGGTCGCGTCAATCATGCGGCCGCGTCGCTGCTGATTCGTGCTTGGCACGCGATCGCGTCATCCATGCGATCGCGTGGACACCAGTTTCTTTAAAGCTCCGTTTTGCTTCCTCCTTCCATTCTAGTATGTTTCCTTTTTTCATCCTTTAAGTCATTATGCCTTTAGAAAATCTGAAACTACTCAACACACTAATCACGGCATCGAATGGAAATAAAGGTAATTAGAATAATTAATTTTTAAAGCTTAGAAAACATGTTTTTCATTATATGACATAATAAGGAAGGGAAAGTAAAACTATGCAATTAATGTGAATAAGTAGATGAAGAGTTGAATAAATCACTCTAATTAAGCACAAAAGAACTCATGAAATATGGGTTTATCACTCACCGAGAAGAATCTCATCAAGAAGAATACCAGCAAGAAGAGTACTATGATCCAACTAACATCAACTTGAATCACATTTACGGAGCCATTGAGGAGCTAGCAAGGGGTTATATGGAGGGACAAAAACAACAACTGCACATTCAAGCCCAACGGATGGATCGTCAAGAAGAACTGCTCTCTAATTGGATAGGTCAGCAGAGGGAGTGGCAGAAGCAACAAATGGAGCAGCAACAAGAACAATACTCCCAGCTCACTCAAACAAAAGCATTCAATGAGTTCAGTGTGCTCAATGAGGGACGACAACTACATAGGGAAGAGTTCAACATAAACACTCAAGCCAAGTTGAACTATATGTCTGGGCATATGCATAATTTTCACTCTGCAATCCCTAGGTATGATACAGTCCAAAAAGATCTAACAGAACAAGAGGAAACGAAGGTGAAACAGCAGAAGGAAACATTGAAAAAGAAGATGGAAGATGCTGGCTCCTGGAAAAAGTTGATTGGAAAAAGCAAGGGAAGTGGGGTTCAAGCACTCAAGAAAGACACAAAGAGGACAAACAAGAGGGAGAGCATGAGCACTCCCATGAGTAAAAGGTGGTGGAGTTCCCTCTTTGTTCCATCTTTTTCAAGTTTTAAATAAGAAAAATCATGTATGAAATAGAACATGCTTCCATGGTAATTTAGGATTTTAAATTCTGCCTTTACGTTTACTGCTTAGGTCTATGCTAGCTGTGCCAAATTATCTGCTGCATTTTCACCTTGCTTACTTGTATGCTTGTCCTTTGAAGTCAAATAAAAAGAGATGTTATGAAAGACCAGAGTGATGTTCAATTTGTGGATTAAAGTTCTTAAGCTTGTGGTGTAGTAATTACTTAGCTAAGTTGGTTCACCAACAAGGTAGGAAGGCAACTATCTGTCCTGAATCATATGCTTGAAACACACCCCATGAGACTAGCTACATAACAAGATCCTAATTAGAAAAAGAGAAAGAAAAATGAAAGTTGAGAAATAAAGAAAAAGAACAAGAAATAAGGCTAGGCACCAAGGATTGAACCTTAAGGCATGTGTCTGTGGTGCTCTTGTGCAAAGGATATACTTGGATGAATAAGCTCTCAGGGGTGCCTTATCACTTGGTAACTTGGATTAACTAAACCGAGATTATCAGCTGAAAGTCCACTATCAAGAGTAACCTTTGCTACAGAACACTTAGTAACCCAAAGAGGTACTGGACACCAAGGCCTCAAGTAAGAAAATAACAAACCATGTGCCTGTGGTGTGTATGTATGGGGGAAAGAGACTTGAGGGAGTAAGTCTGAAAGAACTTGAAGTTATAGTAAACTCTCGTTACAAGTATAGTTACTAAACCAAGCAATCAACCTTTCTTACAAACATTTTGGTTGTCACAAGTAACAAACCCCTTTAAAATTGATAACCGAGTATTTAAACCTCGGGTCGTCTTCTCAAGGATTTGCAGGGAGGTGTTCTTATTATTGGTTATGAGTCTTGTAAATTGGGGCTTTTGAAAGTAAAGAAGAAGTAATTTAAATGGCAGGTAAAATAAATAAATAACTGTAAAATAAACTTTTGGCAAGGTATGAGAAATTGGAAGTCCTATCCTAGTTACCTTTATCAATGATGATGAAGATTGAATCTTAATTCCACTTAGTTAGCCTTTACTTAGAGCAAAGAAAGGTCAAGTGACTAATTAGTTTGATCTTCAAATCCTAGTTAATCCCTAAGGAAAGATTGGGATTATTGAAGTTCAATTCAATTAGCAAAGATAACAATTATCAATCATGTTGAGTTTGATAACTCCTGAATTACTGATTTCTTAACCAAAACCAAAAGGGGAAAAAGTAAATCTTCTGGAATAAAAATGTCTTCAGATTGGAAATAACAATAATGTAATTAAAAGAAAGTAATCATAAACTGAAATACCTCAAATAACATTAATCAAAGAGTAATCAGTAACATAGAAGAATTCATAAACTAAATTGAGAAGATAAATAAAAAAGAATGTTGAACCTGATAAAAAGATAATTCTAAAAGCAAAAGAAATCCTAAATCCTAATCCTAAAGAGAGAGGAGAGAACCTCCCTCAAAACTAAATCTAAATCATGAGAAGTGAATTTTGAGAGCATGATTATGAATGGATGCATTCCCCCACTTTATAGCCTCTAATATGTGTGTTCTGGGCTAAACACTGGGTCAAAAACAGCCCAGAAATCGCCCCCTACGATTTTTGCTACGTTCAGGTCGCAGGAAAGTGACGCGGAGGCGTCATCCACACGTCCGCGCGGATTGAAGTTCGCAGATGCGACGCGGGCGCATCATTCACGCGTTTGCGTCACCTAATCTCGGAGAAGCTATGGTAAATTATATATCAAATCGAAGCCCCGAACGTTAGATTTCCAACGCAACTGGAACCGCATGGTTTGGACCTCTGTAGCTAAAGTTATAGCTGTTTGAGTGCGAAGAGGTCAGGCTGGACAGCTTAGCAGTTTCTCCAACTTCTTGTATTCCTTCCACTTTTGCATGCTTCCTTTCTATCCTCTGAGCCATTCCTGCCCTGTAATCTCTGAAATCACTTAACACACATATCAAGGCATCTAATGGTGATAAGAGAGGATTAATATTAGCAATTGTAAGATCAAAGAAGCATGTTTTCAATCATAGCACATAATTAGGAAGGCAAATGTAAAACCATGCAAATAGTATGAATAAGTGGGTAAAGAGTTGATAAAAACCACTCAATTGAGCACAAGATAAACCATGAAACAGTGGTTTATCAACCTCCCCACACTTAAACACTAGCATGTCCTCATGCTAAGCTCAAGAGAAGCTATAAAGATGAAGAGGAATGGTAGATTAATATGAAATGCAACCTATCTATATGAATGCAACTACATGAAGAATGCTTTTTTCTACTTGGTTTAAAAGTAAATAAATTCTCCAAGAATAAATATGAACTGGATTTCACTAATTCAAATCACATGAAGTACAAATAGGCTTGTAGAAGAAAATAGCTCATGAAAGCCAGGAACAAAGAATCGAGCATCGAACCCTCACTGGAAGTGTATACACTCTAATCGCTTAAGTGTTTTATGTTCGATTCTCTCAATTCTCTACTAACCTTGCTTTCTAAGGCTTGCTCTTCATCTAACAATCAACATAAATTTAATGCATATATACACATATCAAGAGGTCTTTTAAAGGTTGTAATGGGGTTAGGGTCAAGGTAGGATTGTATTTGGCCAAGTGGACTAAAATTTGAATCCTTAATTAACTTAAACTTTCCACCTAACTTTAGACAATCAATGTAACCATAATAACACATCTAACTATCCATTAACAATGTTTTACACATATTCATGCATTCTAATTTCAAGTACAGTACATATGCATTGCTTTCATCATTTACTTTGGGGCATTTTGTCTCCTTTTTGCTTAATTGCTCTTTTTTCTTTTCTTTTTCTCACTTCTTTTTTTATATATATATATTTTTTTCTTTTCTTTTATTTTTCTCAATGCATATGATTAAATTATTGGATGCATGAATCATGTCCTAAACTTTTTTTTTCACATTTTCAGAAAATTCTAACATACTCAATTCTCAAACCAAATGTTTCCAAATTCAACTTTCCCATACTTAATTCATGAGCACTCTCACTAGTCTAAGCTAACCAAGGATTCAAATTAAGGACATTATTGTTTTCCGCTTAGAGTTAATGATGTGCTAAATTAAAGAACAAAGGGGTAAAATAGGCTCAAATTGGTTTGCAAAGGATAATGAAAGGTAAGGCCATATGGGTATGTAAGCTCAGTGAGACAAAGGCCTCAATCATGTAAGTGTATGCATACATCAAATAATGGAAATATAGAATTAAGCAAGACAAAGATCATAATTTTAGAGAGAAAAACACACACCAAAAATAAAATATTAGTTGGTAGAATGCAACCAATTCAAATAGGCTAAAAAATCTCACAGGTTTTGTGTGTTCAGGCTCTAAACCATGTTCCAGTATAATATTTCTTTAAACAAGTGTAACATTAAATTTTATTCAAATTAGTGAAATGCTCTTAAAAGGTTTCTTGAAAAAGAAAATATTACTTCAACCAAGTGGTAAAATATGCACAAAATCAAATAATCATGCAATCAAACATGCAAATGCAACAAATAACAAGGAAAATAAACCATTAGTGTTGAGATAGAAGAGTAACTAACCCATGGTAGACGGATTGTTCCAACTGATGCTTTTCCTCAAGGATTGTGCAGATGGGCTTGTTTGTCTCCCCTTATAGAAGTTTCTCCTTTTTCCGTCTTCGGTGGCCAGCCTGAAAGAAGAGAAAAAGAAGAACAGTAACCCAGAAAGATAGAATAAATAGAATATGGTTGGGTTAATGCCAAATAATGAGGGTCTCCATTACATGGTAGCTACAACATGCAAGTGAGAAAACTGTAAAAGTACATGGCAAATCAAGAGTGTAAAAATTTGCAACAATAGGGAAGAGAGTGCGGAAGGAAAGATAATATAAATTTATGTCAATGCAAAATTAATACAAATATCATAAAAGAGTAGCATTGACTTAAATAATATTACCTAACAGTGTAAAACAAGTCACTGAGCACCACAATAATACCAGAAAAGATATAATAGTTGAATAAGAATATTTGAACACCAATGGTGAAATAATAAATTTAGAAAAGAAAAGAAAAATATGCACAAGATTAAAATGCATTGAATGAAAGTAAACAATTAAATTAAATAAAATAAAATAAAAGTGAAAAAGAATGAGAAGGGAAAGAAGATGAAGAGAAAGAAAGTAAGAAAGAAAGAAGAAAGAAGAAAAGATAGAAGAAATTAGGATTGGAAAAGATAAGAGAAATAAGGATTTGGAGAAGAAAAGATAAGATATTTTGGCTGATCTGGATATTCTGTGTGCCGCATGTGAAGCGGACTGATGCGCATAAACTTGTTATGCTACGATTTAGGAAATTGCACGATCGGCAAAATTCCTTCCGGCAAGTGCACCGGTTATCGTCAAGTAAAAACTCACAATAGAGTGAGGTCGAATCCCACAAGGATTGGTTGAGTGAGCAATTCGGATTAGAAGTATGTTCTAGTTGAGCGGAATCAAGATTTAGATGAGAATTGCGGAATGTAAAATTGCATGAATTAAAGAGCGAGAAGCTAAATTGCTGAAATTAAAAGGGATGGGGGTGATTGCATGAATTTAATTGCAGAATGTAAAGAGAAAGTGAAAATCGGAGATGGGGAATTCATTGGGTTTTAGGAGATATTGAGATCTCCGAATCAAAACATGTTTATCTCTTCCTCAACCAATGCGTTCATTGAATTTTGCTTGGCAATCTTATATGATTGGATCCCAATCCATTGGCTCACCAATTCTCTCTAAAAACAAACAAATTCCCAATCCCTTGTTTAAATGTTCATAAGAAGAGATGATGTTCGATCACTGATTATACCACACAGTTTCATGAACCACAATTTGGTAGGATTACATGTCACAATATCCATCCAAACCCCAATCCAATTCACTGTGAGAAAGCTTCTCTAGCATGAATCCTCCATTCCTTTCCCAAGGTTCCGAAGGATTCCAATTATGGGCAGTTTCTTTCCCAAGACAACTACCCAATGGAATTAGATCGAGAAGCTTTCTAACAAAATTCAAGAGAAAAGATTGAAGAAGAAGATAAAACTATTATTGATTCATTGAATTACAATAGAGCTCCCTAACCCAATGAAAGGGGTTTAGTGAGTCATAGCTCTGAATTCAATTACAAAAACTAGCAAAAATGAAAAGAAAAGTTCCCAGTCTAAAAAGTCCCCCTCAGGGGCTGGATTCCCCTTTAATCCCCCCGTCTGTTTCAAATGCAGGAACTAAGGCCTTTAAATAGGCTCCCTAAATTACAAAATGAAAATGAAATTCAAAGCAAATTACAATCAAATGAAAATAAACTATTCTAGATGATTCTTGTGGCCTTGATTTGGTGTTGTTGATGGGCCTTGCTTGCTTGAAGGGTAGATTGACATAATTGATCCAAAAAAAGGATAATGATCCATTAAACTACACTCAAACGTTGCACCCCCCTTTCTTGAGTCGTCACTTTGTTCTCTTGTCAACCTTGCCAATTTGATGCCAAATATAGACTATTATACCTCGTTGGAAAGCTATGGATGTCAGCTTTCTAACGCAACTGGAAGCACCTCAATTGGATTTCTACAACTCGAGTTATACTCCATGGAAGGTGAAGAGGTCAGCTGGCCTGATTGCATGTTGGTACTATGCTCTTCTATGCACATTACGGGGCTGTTTTCTCCCTCAATTTTTAGTATCCACCATGCATGCCATATATGCTTGGAAAGCTCTAGATGTCTTCTTTCCAATGCATTTTGAATCACCTCATTTGGAGTTTTGTAGCTCAAGTTATTTATGTTTGAAGAAGGCATGGTCAAGCTGTTCCATATAACACGTTTAAGCTCCAGTTTAAGCTTAAACTGGAGCTTAAACGCTGGCACTCCCTGGAGGCACAAGCTCGAGCACGTTTAAGCTTCAGTTTAAGGTTAAACTGAAGCTTAAACGTGGAAATGAGAAAGCAACCCTGGAGGAGAAAAATAGTCGAACACGTTTAAGCTCCAGTTTAAGGTTAAACTGGAGCTTAAACGTGGAATGCTCCTGGTGCCTTTCTTACTTCTGGCGTTTAACCTCCAGTTTAAGGTTAAACTGGAGGTTAAACGTGGAAATGCTCCCCTGGTGAGATTCTCACTTCTGGCGTTTAACCTCCAGTTTAAGGTTAAACTGGAGGTTAAACTTCAATTCCAGCATTATATGGCTTGGTAGTTTAAGTTCCAGTTTAAGCTTAAACTGGAACTTAAACTCCACATGTGATATTCAAGCTTCCTTTATTGATTTTGTTGCTTCCTTGCCTAGCCTCTTCTTCCCTGAAATCATCCAAACAATTGCATCAAAGTCTTGCAAAATTTCATGAGAAATCTTCCATTCATAGCATTCAAGTAATATAACTAAAAACTCATGGAATTTGCATCAAAATCTTCATGTTGAATGATTTAAGACAAGCATGACTATTTGGCCCAAATGATTACTTAAGGCTCAAGAAAATGCATAAAACAACTAAAAATAAAAGAAAAAGGCTAGTGAAACTAGCCTAAGATGCCTTGGCATCACAACACCAAACTTAATCCTTGCTTGTCCCCAAGCAAGTTCTGAATTATTGAGAAGAAAGAATGAAACAGAAAGTAAATTCATTAGCCATATCAGTAAGTAATTGACATTGATTAATGGCGTGTTCATGCAGAAAGTTGTTGCAGCATCACTTTATTGTTTCTTAGGTAAGAATGTCACTTTTTATGTTTCCACTAAAACACTGCTATGGCCTCTTGTTATTCACATATCCTTGGCAAGTTTCTTTTCTTTGTTTTTCTTTTTCTTTGAGCTTATTTGCTCCTTGTTGCTCAGTGTCATGTGTTGCACAAGCCTTTGGCATTTTCTTTTTCTTATCAGTGCACTACACATATCCACTACAGGCATTTTAGTTCACATTTCTTCTTGAGACATTGGTACCCAGCACCTCTTTGTGTGACTAAATGTTTTGTATTTAGGTTGCTCTTGATAATGGACTTTTGGTTGATAATCCCGGGTTAGTTAACCCAAGTTACCAAGTGTTGAAACACTCCTCAGAACCTATTCATCCAAGCATATCCTTAATACATAAACACCACAGGCATTTGTCTCAGAAGTTCAAACCATTGGTGCCTAGCTTATTTTCTCAATTTTTTTGCTTTTTGGTTGCCCTTTTTCAGTGGCTTTTTCTTCTTCTTTTCTTTCTTTTTCATGGCCAAAGACATTTATTCATCAAGATCCATAGACAGCATCCTAATTTCCACTAAAAGTGACAATTCTAACTTTATTTCTTAGTGAGCTGACTATTCAATCAAACATGCATACCAACACTTAATCTTATTTGATTTCTTACCAAATGGAATTGAGTTACTTTTGTTCAAACATTTCTTTTATTTTATGGAAACAGAACAAGCATGGCAAGCATTTGTTTAAGAAGATGAAGTTATCCAGACACTTAGACTATCACTTATTTGAAAATTAAACAAACAGACAAACAAAAACTGCAATGACTCAAACTTAAAGCAGGGGTGCATGCAAACTTCAAATATCAGCAATTCAAAGTACAAGTAATTAAGTGACAATACAACCTTTTAGCATCTTCTTTGTTGTTCATCATCCTTCCTAGCCTTGGTGTTCTCTTTGATGATGATGTATATTCCTTCCATGAGATTGATTGTCTTCCTGCAAAGCTATTAGAAGTTGCTTGTTCCCAGCACTTTGAGAATTGGTTAGCATGCATGGATGTTTGTAGGCTTTGAACTTAGATTGGTGTGTGAACACGAAACTTAGTTCTTGCCATATGCAGCAATTGGATCATATGCAGAAACCTCATGTAATTTTATTAAGAAAATAACTATGAACTAGAAAAGAAACTATGAACTAGAAATTAAACTATTGTTTAAGTAGTTTCCCTGATTGGTTGAAGCTAGTGACTAGTCATGCTGAGGTAGAAATGTGCTTTTAATGAAGTTTTTTTTTGGTGGAACACCAAACTTAGAATCTCACATTCACCCTTGAATTGTTTTGGTGTGCAACACCAAACTTAGCTCCTTGCAATACAGATAAATCTACTTAACTCTTTTATTGAAATAACTAGAAAAGAAAAACTACCTTTGGTTGGGTTGCCTCCCAACAAGCGCTTCTTTAACGTCATTAGCTTGACATGCTGTTCCTGACTTTCTTCCTCTTCTTCCAGTTTGTTAAGAGGAATGACTTCAAGTGGATAAAGGAGCTAGTTAGTGCCCCTTGTTGTGAATGCTTCTTTCCAGCAAGCTTTCCCTTGTGATTGGCTTGAGTAAACTTGCTTGTTGGCTCAGGAGTTGGATTGTTCTTCGACATTCTCTTCTTCATGGATATGATCCTTTGTTTCTCGGTCACAATCCTCATTTTGGTGCTTGTTTCTACTGCCTTCACATCCTTGATCTCAGAACTTGGTTGTTGTTGGACAGTTGGAGTATCCTGTTCATCAAAAGCTTCCTGAATTTGTGGTTCAATGAACCCTTCCTCTTTGCAACTCTCTGTGTCATTGGAGTGTGATCTCCCTTGATTGACTTTCTCCCTTTCTTGTTCTTCTGATTCCTCCCTTGGGTTTGCCATGGTATCACTAGAAGAATTGTGGGTAGGGATTTGCTTTGATAGATATCCAATTTGTGCTTCTAGCTTTTGAATGGCAGCACCATGATTTTGTAAGTTGGATATCACTTCTTCCTTAAAGCTTTTCAAATCGGCCACATCTCTACCCATAGTTGTAATCATTCCTTCTATCTTGTTTAATTGATCTTGAAATTGTTGGTTCGGATTGGGTTGATGAGGTTGATTATCTTGGCTGTGATATGGTGGCTGGGAGTATGTGTTTTGTGTGGGCTGATAGAGTCTTTGGTTGGAGTGTTGTAGTGGTATGACTCTTGTGTGTAGTGGAATGAGTCTTGTGGATAGTGAAATGAATTGTATGAATTTGAGAAGGAATTTTGTGCTGAGAAATGCTCAAGTGATGAAGAATTTGGATATGTAAAACTAGGAGGTGAGGTTGGATAATTCAGAGGTGATGGCTCTTGATGAATGGGGTGTGAATAAGTGAAATCTCTTTGGTTTTGATCTTCCCAGCCACAACTTGAGTAGTGATCAAATTCACCAAAACATGGACCATTTTGTGGCTCTGGGAAGTACCCCGTTTCCTGTTCCTGATACTCCCACCCACCATGAGCATAATAACATGAATCATTCTGTGGTGGTGGAGAGTTTCTCATGAATTTGATTGACCAAAAGATGATGGATACTCCTTTCTTTTTTGCAATGTGCTCAGTCTCAAACAATACTCATCCAAAGATAGTGGAAATTCCATAGTGAGGCAATATCACAAACAGCTAGTGGTTAGTATGCTAACAAGTGAATAAGCAAAGAAAACAAATTAAAATTTGCAGAAATTAGCAGTAATAAACTGAAACAAAAACTATTAACAAAGAAAAGAAAAATTGCTCAATCTAGTTAACTTCCAATTGGAGAATTGTCAATCGAAAACCAATCCCCGGCAACGGCGCCATAAACTTGATGCGCATAAACTTGTTATGCTACGATTTAGGAAATTGCACGATCGGCAAAATTCCTTCCGGCAAGTGCACCGGTTATCGTCAAGTAAAAACTCACAATAGAGTGAGGTCGAATCCCACAAGGATTGGTTGAGTGAGCAATTCGGATTAGAAGTATGTTCTAGTTGAGCGGAATCAAGATTTAGATGAGAATTGCGGAATGTAAAATTGCATGAATTAAAGAGCGAGAAGCTAAATTGCTGAAATTAAAAGGGATGGGGGTGATTGCATGAATTTAATTGCAGAATGTAAAGAGAAAGTGGAAATCGGAGATGGGGAATTCATTGGGTTTTAGGAGATATTGAGATCTCCGAATCAAAACATGTTTATCTCTTCCTCAACCAATGCGTTTATTGAATTTTGCTTGGCAATCTTATATGATTGGATCCCAATCCCTTGGCTCACCAATTCTCTCTAAAAACAAACAAATTCCCAATCCCTTGGTTTAAATGTTCATAAGAAGAGATGATGTTCGATCACTGATTATACCACACAGTTTCATGAACCACAATTTGGTAGGATACATGTCACAATATCCATCCAAACCCCAATCCAATTCACTGTGAGAAAGCTTCTCTAGCATGAATCCTCCATTCCTTTCCCAAGGTTCCGAAGGATTCCAATTATGGGCAGTTTCTTTCCCAAGACAACTACCAATGGAATTAGATCGAGAAGCTTTCTAACAAAATTCAAGAGAAAAGATTGAAGAAGAAGATAAAACTATTATTGATTCATTGAATTACAATAGAGCTCCCTAACCCAATGAAAGGGGTTTAGTGAGTCATAGCTCTGAATCAA